>NC_073624.1:212843865-213146895 GCF_029407905.1 Bubalus kerabau | reverse complement strand
GGCTCTAGGTGAGTGATCACACATCGTGGTTATCTGGATCATTAAGATCTTTTTTGTATAGTTCTTCTGTGTATTCTTGCCACCTCTTCTTAATATCTTCTGCTTCTGTTAGGTCCATACTGTTTCTGTCCTTTTTTGTGCCCGTCTTTGCATGAAATGTTCCCTTGGCATCTCTGATTTTCTTGAGGAGATCTCTGGTCTTTCCCATTCTGTTGTTTTCCTCTATTTCTTTGCATTGATCACTGAGGAAGGCTTCCTTACCTCCTTGCTATTCTTTAGAACTCTGCATTCTGATGGATATATCTTTCCTTTTCTCCTTTGTCTTTTACTTCTCTTCTTTTCTCAGCTATTTGTAAGGCCTCCTCAGGTAACCATTTTGCCTTTTTGCATTTCTTCTTCTTGGGGATGGTTTTGATCACCACCTCCTGTACAATGTCATGAACTTCCATCCATAGTTCTTTAGACACTCTATCAGATCTAATCCCTTGAATCTATTTGTCACTTCCACTGTATAATCGTAAGGGATTTGATTTAGGTTATACCTGAATGGTATATGGTTTTCCCTACTTTCTTCAATTTAAGTCTGAATCTTCCAATAAAGAGTTGAGGATCTGAGCCACAGTCAGCTCCTGGCCTTGTTTTTGTTACTGTATAGAGCTTCTCCATGTGGGATGAATCAAACCTGTGTCCCCTGCATTGGTGGGTGGATCCTTAACCACTGGACTGCCAGGGAAGTCCCCTTATGGTGGTTTTGATTTGCCATATTCATCATCATGGTTTTGAGGATGGATGGAGAGGTGGGGATAGGAGACTCCTGGCAGGAGGCCAGTGAGGGGCCTGGTGGGCAGGGCTGCAGGTGGAGATGATCAGACTCCCCTGGACCCAGTTGCTCTTCCAGGCCTGAAGTTTGTCACCTTGTCCACCAGGAACACTGAGGACATGTATACCCCACCATCCTGGGCCCTGCACAGACACACCAGGCCCGGCTGGTCTGCCTCTTATGTCCTGCCAATGAATCGTCAGGGATGGTTTTCCCCATAGGAGATCAAGATGCTCTGTTGTATCTAGGAGAAAGGAGGAACAGGAAAGCATTGCATATATGGATTGTGTGTGGGGCTGGGGACCCAGATGCCATGATGAATGAGTGGGGCTCCGGGGACACAACACGGCTGGCAGCTGTACAGGGCATGGGCATCCTGGGGTGGCCAGATGGTGGGGCAAACCACATCAGTTATCCTCTCTTGGAACCCAGAAGTCTACTATGGGATATGGCAGGGCTGTGCTCCCTCCAGAGGCTCCTCCAGCTTCTGGGGCCCCAGGCATCCTGGGCTTATAGATGCTTCACCTCAGTCTCTGCCTCCCTCATCATGTGGCCTCTCCTTGGTGTCTTATTATAAGCCATTGCGTCAGGGCCCAGCCTGGATGAGGGTAGCTTGGGCTTAGCAAGTAACATCCACAAAGACCCTGTTTCCAGACGAGGTCCCATCCTGACGTTCCAGGGGGATGTGACTTTGGGGACACTCCTTTCATCCACTGCATTTAGCTTCTCACCTGGCTCCCATCTCTGGCCTGGCCTTTGGGGTTCTGTTAAGCCCTGGGCAGGACTGGGGCCAGACCAGTGCCTGGCAGAGCTGGGAGCACACATCCACGATGGAGGAGTGGGTAGGAGCAGGGGTGGAGGGGCTTCTTCTTTCAGGGAGTGAGGGATGCCTGGGTGGGGTTTTCTGGGAGCTGTGGGGAGTGTCACTGGGCAGAGAGAAGCTGGGGAGTGGGCTGTCACTGCTGAATCCAGAGATTTTGCAAGGGGATGAGTGCTCGGAGCCCTGCATGGGTCACAGTAGGACCCAGGGAGCAGGTGTGATGCAGGCATGGTAGCTTGCAATCCAGAGAATAGGGCTTTGCAGGGGGCTGTCCTTTTTGGGGGAGGCTGTCCTCTTTGGGGGAGGCTGTCATGGGGCAGGCCTGGGGACCATGAGTACACAACTGGTGGAACCCTGAGGCCCCCAAGGCCACTCACATCCTAACCCTCCCTTGGCCTCGACACCCTTCCCCACAGACTCAGCACAGTTCTAATGTTCTCTCCAGGCCTTCCCTGGCAGCCTGACCCTGGGGGATGTGTGTAGAGCAGTGGAGTGAGTGAGTGAATAAATGAGTGAGGGAGTGAATGAGTGGTTGAGCAATGGTTGAACAAGTGAATAAATGAATGAGTGAGAGAATGAGGGAGTGATGTGGTTGAGAGAATGAGGGAGCAAGTGGTTGAATGAATCAGTGAGTGAACGAGTGAGTGAATGAACGATGAGTGAGTGAATGAATGATGGAGGGAGTGAACGAGTTGGGGGGTGCCTGAGCTGCCTGTGGCGTGTGGAACTGGCAGAAAGCTGTCGTCCATGCAGCCCCAGGGAGATGATTTTGCATCTGTACCCTCTCACTGTTGATCCACAGGAGCTAACTTCTCAGTCCTCAGGGCCTGCCTTCCAGAAGCATCTAGGGCAGGATGCTCTGGGCAGGGTGTTACTACTGCGGGAATGCTCGCCATCCACATCCCAGGGCCTCAAGAAACCCCAGGCTTGGGCAGTTGGGGACTGGTGGGCCTCGCAGAAGGTAACCAGGTCTTCTCTGACTCCCTAGGTTCGTGCTGGCTGTGGGCAGCGCTGTCTTCGACGCCATGTTCAACGGGGGAATGGCCACCACGTCCACCGAGATCGAGCTGCCCGATGTGGAGCCGGCTGCCTTCCTGGCGCTACTCAAGTAAGACCTTCCAGGTCCTTCCCACCCGGGGGTGGGACAGACATACCTGATGGTTAATAAATAGAGCCCTAGGGACATTGCCTCCCGAGTCCCAGAAGCGACTCCCTCGAGATTTCTAGAACTCAACTCCTCAGTAAGGGATGGGTTCTGGACATCCCCCACCATTTTCATATTTTGCATTTTTTGTGTCAAAATATATTTCACATACTGTTCAACTCACCGTTGAAAGTGTACAGTGTACTATTAGTGGCATTTAGTTTTTCCACAGAGCACGCAGCCGCCACCTCTTAATTCCAGAACAGTCCATCCCCAGAATCGCACCCTCCGCAGCCCTTGACAACCAGGAACCCACCCTCTGTGGGTGGATCAGCCTGTTCTGGACGTTTCCCACCAGTGGACTCACACCCTGCGTGTCCTGTGTCCGCTTCTGTCACTGAGCATCGTGGTTTCAGGTTCACCCGCGTGTTGGTGAATCTCCCAGTTTTCATTCCTTGTATTCAAAGAGTTTTTAAAGAAATAGCCTAACGTAAGAATTTTTAATTCAACCTATATTTTTTCTTTCTGAGTTTCAATTTTTTTTCTCAAGGACTTTAAAACAAATCTAGTGATTTGGGGTAGAGGTGTTACACACAGACTGCAGGAAGCCGTGGAGGCAGCACCCCCAAGGAGGCCGGCAAGCTCTGTGGACCATGTGTGTAGCTTGAAGGTTATCCTACATGGTCAAACAGCTTTTCAAACATGGAGTTTCCTTTTTTGCCTTTTTTGTTGTTGGCCTCAGGACATGGGGGACCTTAGTAGTTCCCTGACCAGGGATCAAACCTGGGCCCTCAGCAGTGGAAATGCAGAATCCTAACCTCTGGGTGGCCAGGGAAGTTCTTTTCCCTTCTGATTATAAAAATGGCATTGATTCACAGAAAGAGAGAGGGAGGGAGAGAAAGAGAAAAGAAAAAGTGGAAGAAAATGGAGTGTCCCCTGTCCCCGTTCTGAGCACCATGGACAAGGCCTTGCCTGGCCGGTCCCATTCATATCCAGTCCCATCTGTGTTGTGTGCTCCCAGCCGCCTGCCCCATCCGTGTCATCTTCTCCCCTCTGGTATCCACAGTTACCCTCGGATGTAAACCAGTTTCTGTTAGCTCCATCTAACCATGCTGAATTCTGCAGGCTGACCACAAACAGCACTTGGTGGAGTAATCTCACTTCTGTCTCTAGGCAGCTTTTCAGACCAGGGTCCACAGGCTGCCTGCGAGAGAGGGCAGGGGGCGCTGCTTCCACTGCTGCCTGCTGATCCTGCAGAAGCGGCTGCAAGAATCTGTAAACTGTAGGCAGGGCTGAGTGCCAAGAAAAACCTATTTACAAACCAGGTGGTAAAAGCACAGTGAGCTGTCACTTCACACCCACCAGGATGGCTATTATCAATGTTAAACAAACAAGTTGTCTCGAGGACATGGAGAAATGGGGGCCCTGATGCACTTCTGGGGGAATGGGAAATGGGGCAGCCACTGTGGAAACAGTCGGAGGATCCTCAGAATCTAAACACAGAGTCACCATATGCTCAGGCAATCCTACTCTGGGTACAGATCCAAAAGAAGGGAATGCAGGGACTTCAAGAGAGATTTGCACACCCACGTTCACAGCAGCGTGATTCACAACAGCCAGAAAGTGGAAACACCCCAGCTGTCATGAACAGATGAGGGATGAAGAAGGTGTGATCCATCCACATGCTGGAGTATTACTTGGCCTTCAAAAGGATTCTGACACTTGCTCCAACATAGATGGACCTTGAGGACATGATGAAATAAGCCAGATGCAAAAGGACAGGTACCGTCTGATTCCACTGACAGGAGGTCCTAGAGGAGTCAGATCCAGAGACAGAAAGTGGATGGTGGGGCCAGGGGCTGGCGGAGGGGATGGGGAGTCAGTGTTTCGTGGGGACAGAATTTCAGTTTGGGAAGCTGAGAAAGTTCTGGAGATGGATAGTGGGGATGAATGCACAATGAAACAAATGTAACTAATGCTACTGATGGTCAAAATGGTAAATTTTATGTACCTATTAGCATAATTTTTAAAAATTAAAATGTCTATTTTTAAAAAAGACAAAAAGTGATAGATGGCAGTTGGCCAAACCCTCCCTTTAGTCTAAGCTTGGTGAGACATGGGGTGAAAGGCTGTTCTGTCTCGTCTCCATCTCTGTGTCTGTCTTTCTCTGTATATGTTTGCTGTTTCTCTTTCTGTCTCTGGGTTTTGATGACCACAGCTGTTCCCCTGAGAGGGTGGACACTACCTCCATTGTATGTGAGGAGCTCACCCATCTGCTCCCACATGTCCTGGTCTGTTCCAAGGTCCCCCTCAGCACTGCTGACATTGATGGCCATTCTGTCCCTGACCCCGCCAGATCCCTGCTGCTTCTGTGTAGGCCTCCAATGCGTTCTGGGGGTGCTGAGTGCCAGGAGAGGGGGCACCCAGGAACTTGCTCTTTGGGCTGTTCCAGTGGGTTGGGCTTCCACCCTTGCTCCCTTGTACTCCCGCTCTGTGCCTGTGGATGACACTCAGGTGGTTTCCTGTGCATTGTGCTGCTGTGAACACACATCATTTCTCCTGCACGCCCAGGGCCGCCCTGAGGTGCTTCCACCAGACGGGCCAAGGGCTGCTTTCTCACTCTCTCCCTGTGGTTTTGTAATCGACCCCACTTCTGACCCACACAAAGAGTTGGCCTGAGGACAGGTGGTCACCACGGCCACCATATCTGCAATTCCAGCTGGCACTTCTGGTCCCATCAGTGGTTGAGCTTGAGCTGGCTGTGGCTGGGCCAGAGGGTTGTTCAGAGGGTTATGGCCCCAGGGCAAATGCCATGCTGCCCACAGAGGAGTTAGAGGCTGCCTGCTGTGTAGACACGTTCCGTGGGTATCATGTGGGTAGTTTAGCTCCGCTCCTTTTTCCTGGTAACTGCTTTTGAGGGGTCAAGTCCACAGGTCAGAGGGCAACTGGTGCTGGTTTGGATGGTTCCTTGGGCCGGTCTGGAGGGTGAGGGCAGGCAGGCTGTCCTCACACCCGCCTCCACCCCTAGGTTTCTCTACTCAGATGAAGTTCAGATCGGGCCTGAGACGGTCATGACCACGCTGTATACTGCCAAGAAGTACGCGGTGCCTGCTCTTGAGGCCCACTGTGTGGAGTTCCTGAAAAAGAACCTGAGGGCTGACAACGCGTTCATGCTGCTGACGCAGGTGCAGGGCTGGGATGCAGGGGGCGGGGCTGTGGGGCAGGGCAAGGATGTGGGGGAGGGGAAGGCGTGGGACCCGCCGGGGCATAGGTGCGGAGTCTGGACAGCGATATTGGTGGGTGAGGACGCCGCTGCCGGGGCAGGAGAGGTCGGGTTGGTGCATTTGAGTTTTAGGTGTCTGCTAAATCTTGTGGAAGGGTAAGTTCCTCACTCACTGTACCCTTGCACCCTGCGGGTGAGTTTCCCTGGTTACTCTTGCGCTCCTGTGGACGTTTTGGTGCCCTTGTGCAGGGCTCAGGTGTGGGGAGAAAGGTATTCCGTTACTAAGTTAGAGGGGCACGTCTGAGGCTGTCCGGTCCCACTGACTGTGGCGGGGCTGGACCACTGAGAGGCCGGCTGGGATAGGGCAGCACCCAAGTGTAGTTGTGGCTCTGTGACCCCTCGCTGCCGTGGTGTCTGGGCCCCGGCACATCTGCTGAGTTGCTCTCGAGTGCTAGAGCCTGGGCTGTCATGTGGGGACTGTTCCCAACCATTTCCTGAGAGCTGCAGCCACGTGGGGCGTCCTGGCCTCCTAGCCCAGCCCCAGGCAGAGCACAGTGCATAGGGGTGTGGGTTTGGGCTGCCCCACAGCTTCCCGGGCATCCCTGGGCCCCACCCTGCGCATGAGTTCTCATATTAGGGGCACATCTCTGCAGTGTCCTGTGGGTCCTTCTCTGCCCTCTCCCCAAGGCTCCTCCTGCCTAACCTGGGGAGGACTGGGCCCACCTCCAGCCTGAACCTCTCAGTATCCTGACTTTTGAGGTGCAAGCCTGCCCTTCCCCTGCCCCCATCCCCAGACAGTGGTTACTGTGAGTCTGGGACCCTGGAAGATGATAATCTCTGGGCTGCTGCTCGGCTCCCAGGACTTGAAATCCATGCCCAGTGTGGAGCCAGGGTTCATGTGGCTGGGTGTTGACATGCTCTTCTCTTACTGCCCTCCCACTCTCCAGGCAAGACTTTTTGATGAACCACAGCTTGCCAGCCTATGTCTGGAGAACATTGACAAGAACACGGCTGACGCCATCACAGCTGAGGGCTTCACGGACATCGACCTAGGTGAGGCACACTGGTCACCGCCCAGGGGCCATCAGACCTCATCCCCGAGGTGGGGCCGCGCCCGCTGACAGCCCCTCCCTGCAGACACACTGGTGGCGGTGCTGGAGCGGGACACGCTGGGCATCCGAGAGGTGCGCCTGTTCACAGCCGTCGTCCGTTGGTCCGAGGCTGAATGTCAGCGGCAGCAGCTGCAGGTGACGCCCGAGAACAAACGGAAGGTTCTGGGCAAGGCGCTGGCCCTCATCCGCTTCCCACTGATGACCATTGAGGAGTTCGCTGCAGGTAACAGGGGCACTGACAAGGAGTGTGACCCCGAGTGTGAGTCACGTGACCCTCAGCCTGGCCACAGTGGGTCAGGCGCCAGCCGTGTCCGTGTGAGAACAGGACTGGGCTCGAGACCCTGATGTTGGAATGACCCCCAGAGGCCAACCATCCTGAGTCCCCACATCTCAGGTGTCCACACACGTGTGTCTTGAGTGTTGCAGATCCCCAACAGGGGCTCATGTCCAGGGGATGGGCTGTGGCGTCCGGGTCTTCCATGAGCCTGTGAAGGGCTGAGAGGTGTCTGGAGCCGTGCTGCAGGGCTCAGGTTGGGACTCAGGCCCAGGCGGGGTTGGCCCTGGCCCTACCTCCTGCCCCGTGGGGACCCTCCAATCCTTTGGGCCATGTGGCAGTAGCTGCCAACTTGGCACCCTCCTCCAGGGAGGCTGGGCCTCCCCTTTGGGTCATTTTCGTGGCTGATGCCAACCTTGGTCCTGGAGCCACACTGGCCTGGGAGGTTCTGGATGGAGCTCTAGCCTACAGCAGGTGCACCACGTCCCGTCTCTCCCAGGTCCATGCTGCTCCTGTTCCTGCTCTGGTTCAGGGTCTCCAGATTGAACAGCGACAGCAAACAGATCGTTTTCCAGTGTGTCTGCCATGCAGTGGCGGGGAGGCACTTCTTCTATGGGTCAGCTCTCTATGATCAGAATCTGACTTGACCAGGTGACCTGTTTTATCTGGCAGTCCCTGGTGGCACAGCAGAACTTGGGTACAGCCTCAGAGGCCGTCTCTGGTACTCTGGGGCTTACTTATCCATCAAATTACTTAGCACTTCCTCATACAAGACCCTGGCAGCACCACAGTGACGGGGCCGTCCTGGGTGCTGTGGGGTGTGGAGCAGCCTCCCTAGCCCCACTCCCTCCATGCCAAGAGCCCCGCTTGTCTTCTTTAAGATTTTAATTATTTGGCCACGTTGTGTCTTAGTTGTGGGACGCAGGATCTTGCATTTCGGTGCATGGACTCTGGTTGTGGTGCACAGGCTCTAGGGTGCAGACTTCAGTAGTTGCAGGTCATAGGTTTTCTAGTTGTGGCACTCAGGCTTGGTTGCCCTGTGGCATGTGGGAACTTAGTTCCCCAACCAGGGATTGAACCAGAGTCCCCTGCATTGCACGGCAGGTTCTTAACCACTGGGCTGCTAGGGAAGTCCCATCCTTATCTTGATGATCACAGATGTCACAAACATTGCCCAGTGTTCCCTGGGGAGCTTGGACCTCCAGGTGAGAGCCCTCAGCTATAGTGTTGAGCTGTCCCAACCTAAGATGCCTGTGTGAGCCTTGCAGGATTCCTCTTTCTCCAGCCCTGCTTGTCACCCTGAAATAGCTCTCCTCCTGGTCCCTCAGCCCACCTGGTTGCCAAAGTCCCCCAGAGTCTCAGGTCTCCTGGAAGTACCACCCTACAGCCTTTCTTGGCCCCCTCGCCCCTCCTCCCATGAGGGTCCCCGGGCTGGAGCACCCGCCCCCCACATGCAAGCTCTTGGGGGTGTGCCAGACCTGGGCCTTGTCCTTCTGCTATGGGCGGGACCTCTGGGGCTTTGGCTGTTTGTCGCTCAATTGTGTTTTGGAGAATTTTCCTGCCTCTTCTATTCCCCTTGAAAATATAGGAAAGTAGAGAGAAGGTTGGGAAAATGTCCCCCAAAGACTACCCTGGCTGTATATGTCAGGACTGAGGTCACAGGTGGTTTTCTTTCTGTTTTCTGTGTAGAGATTTAAAGAGCGGTTCCTGTCTGTGTTCAGTTTTGTATCTTATGTGCTCCACAGACATCTCTCCCCTGTTGCTGCAATCTGCGTACATGGGGCTACCGGGTCTGTGAACCAGGCCATGGCTGACCTGCCCCAGAAACGAGCTCAAAGCTGGTGAATGATTGATTCCTGTAAAGGAGGGCAGTGCCGTCTAGGCCTGTTGCAGGCACCTTGTCCTGCCACAGGTGGTGGGCAGGGGCAGGTGTAATCCTCCCACCCTGTGGCCCAGGAGACCCCAGCACACTGGTCTTCCCCACCAGAAGCTCCTCTGAGTTCTTGGGTTGCTGCATCTAGGCTCCCACCTCTAGAGTCTTCCCCAGCTCCAGGCCTGTCTTGAGGCCAGCACCCCCGCATCTGTCCATCTGGGGTGGACAGGCAGGGGGCATGAGCTCTGTGGACCCATGGTGTTCCCCTAGGTAGTCCCTGAGGAGGTCAGGAGACCAGAGTAGCTGAAAGGGATTTTGCCCAGTTAGCTAGCAAATTGGAGCATTGGCCCCATGTCAACCTGGGACCACTCCCCAAACGCTCTTGGAAGGGCCATTTCCCCCTCACTAATACTCCCCCCCTGCCCCCGCCCAGGGGCTGCTTGGACCCATGACAGTTTGCCCAGAAAAGAGGCTGGGTCTTATGTCTTGCCTTCTGGTGTCTTTGTGCTCTCACGGTTTGCCCCATCCTTCCCAACTCCCTCCTGTGCCCACAGGGCCCGCGCAGTCGGGGATCCTGGTGGACCGTGAGGTGGTCAGCCTCTTCCTGCACTTCACCGTCAACCCCAAGCCACGTGTGGACTTCATTGATCGGCCACGCTGCTGCCTCCGCGGGAAGGAATGCAGCATCAACCGCTTCCAGCAGGTGGAGAGCCGCTGGGGCTACAGCGGCACGAGCGACCGCATCAGGTAGGCGGGGCAAGTCTCATGGGCGGGGCAAGTTGCGGGGGCGGAGCCTAGTTGGGGCCTCCCCATGGGGAGGGGCAGGGCCTGGTTGGTGGAGGTCACTCAGCATCTCCTTCCTCCGATGCCCTCAGGTTCTCGGTCAACAAACGCATCTTTGTGGTCGGCTTCGGGCTCTACGGCTCTATCCACGGGCCCACAGATTACCAAGTGAACATCCAGGTCCTGCCCCTACCTCTGGGCCCTGTCCCTCCAGATCACCCCTTCCTCTTCTCTCCCCTTCTTCACATCCCACGCCCTCTTCCTCTAGTCAAGGGGGGACCCATGACCATGCCTCTCTACCCCCACCATTGGCCTCCTCCTTTCAGGTTAGCTCAGTCCTCACTTCCAGGCTCCGTGGGGTCCTGTGGGTGGGCACTGGGTTGGGGGCACCGGGGTGAGCTGTGCCCGGCTCTGGCCCTTAGATCATCCACACGGACAGTAACACGGTTCTGGGCCAGAACGACACGGGCTTCAGCTGTGACGGCTCTGCCAGCACCTTCAGAGTCATGTTCAAGGAGCCGGTGGAGGTGCTGCCCAACGTCAACTACACGGCCTGTGCCACGCTCAAGGTGTGCCTGACCCCACCCCACCCAGGCCCCTGACCCCAGAAACCTACCCAGGACCCCAACCCTGAACCTGACCCCCAGCCCAGACTCAGGGTCTCTGAGCCCCACCCAGGACCTCACCTCCCAGTTTACTGCCCACCTCTAAGGATGTGAGGCTGGGAGGGCACAGCCTTGTGTCCTCCTTTGGAGGCCTGCTGCGCACACTGGGCGGGCCCTGAGCTGTGTTCTCATGCAGCACATCCTTGCGGACCCACTGGGTCCTCCCCACAGGGCCCAGACTCCCACTATGGCACCAAGGGCCTGCGCAAGGTGACCCACGAGTCGCCCACAACGGGGGCCAAGACCTGCTTCACCTTCTGCTATGCGGCCGGGAACAACAATGGCACGTCGGTGGAGGACGGCCAGATTCCAGAAGTCATCTTCTACACCTAGGCCACTGGCCCGGCGTCCCCCAGCCTAGGCAGGCCGCCTGGCCCCACTGCTGTGCCTGCCGCCCACGCCGCTGCCCCCCACAGGGCCAGGAGGGCTCCTCTCTGCGTGCGGTGAGCTGGCTGCCTATTCCAAGGTGATGGAGGGGTGGGCAGGGCGGCAGAGACAATCCCCCTCAGGACTTGGGGGGCAGGGTCAGCCTAACCCCGCCCTGAGCAGAGGGTCCGCCCACCCACCACCCCTGCAGCCCCACTCAGGGCTGGTGTAGGGTGTTGCCTCCTGTTTGTTTCAGCTGCACATGGCAATGCATCCTGAATTCCCGTTTCTCTGGTAGGAGAGCACGTGCGGGGCCCTAGCTGGCATGGGGGGCTTGTGTGCCTCTGCTCTGTTCAGTGGGGAGGCTCAGGCCCCCCAACCTGCCCGAGAATGAGGGCTCAAGCCCTCCCAAGGTCCTGCAGGCCGGCTTCCTGCCAGGCCCAGGCCCTGCCCCTGGGCCCAGTAAAGGACCATCTGTGTCCAGCCTCCCTGGATGCCCCTCCCCGCCCCTGCAGCTGTGGACGCGGGCGGCAGACCGGGTCTGCCTGGGAGGGGCGATGTTGCGGGCCAGCCATGGTGGCCACGTCCCCACTGGCCCGCCTGCCCACCCTGTAGCCCCACTCCCAGCCCCCAGCAAGTACTCTGCCCAAGGTGCTGGAGGGTGCAGCCCCTACCCCACCCCCATGCTTCCATCTGGAGCCTGTGTCCTCCCCGAAGCCATGGAAGGTGTGTCTGCACACCACACCCCAAATGTTTTTGTTTTTTTTTTTTAAATAAAGGAAAGAAACGTATAATCCCTGAGACATGTGCTGCTTCCAGTGTGATGGGGTCCTGGCAGTGGAGCCAGACTTCTCACCTTCAGCGCATCCAGATCACATGGGGGCTTGCCCTGGGCTCCTTCTGGAGCAGCCAAGAGTGTCAGGAGCACCCCCCCCCCCGCCCCGAACCAGGAATCTTGTTGGCAGGAATGCAACCCAGAGTGGCCCTGCTGGCTCTGCCCAGGGGGGTGTCCTCCTGCTTCCACAACCCATCCTGGCCCCTCCTGTCCAGTGGGGACTCTTAGGGATGAACCGGACCCAGGACCGGGCTGGCTGCAGAGACTCTGAGCCCCTGAGCTCCAGCCCTTGGGCTCCTCGTCACTTCCTGAGACCTGCCACACTGTAGGCAGACCCCAAGTGAGGGGTCCATGGGGCGGGGGACCAGGCCTCCCACTGTAGCCCCCAGAGCAGCCTGTCCTGGGGCCACTACAGTTCAGGACAGGAGGACAAATGGTGTCAGCCTGGGGCACCCACAGGTTGTGGGCATGCCAGGAGTAAAGGCTGGGCAACAAGCCACTGGGCTCATTAGAAGGGGTCCCAAGATGGCTGTGTCCCACTCCCAAGGCCTGTGGCTATTCAGGGTCACAGTGAGTTGCTGTGACTGTCTCCTGCCAATGGAACATGGAACCTGCCCTCTGGAGGAGGACCGCAGTGCGCGCTTCCACCAGCATCATCACAGTGTCCTACAGCAGTGCACAGATATGAAGCAAGAGAGAGAACAGAACAGATCTACATGTACTTCAGAAGCTGGAGTTATCAACGCTCCTCGACATGATAAAGGCCATATATAACAAGTCCAGAGCTTACACCATACTCAGTGGTGAGAAGCTGAGAGCATTTCCTCTAAGATCAGGAACAAGACAAGGATTCCCACTCTTGCCCACTCTTATCCAAGAAGGTTTTGGAAGTCCTAGCCACAGCAATCGAGAAGAAGAAATGAAAGGGATTCATGTTGGAAAAGATGAAATAAAACTGTCACTATTTGCAGATAACGTGACACTATACATACATTACCAGAAAACTACTAAAGTTCATCAATGAATTTGGTAAAGTTGCAGGATACAAAATTAATTTACAGAAAGCTGTTGCTTTTCTCTAACAATGAAATATCAGAAATTAAGGAAACAATCCCATTTGCCACTGCACCAAAGACAAAATACCTAGGAATAAACCTACCTAAGGAAGCAAAGACCTGTAGGCCAAAAACAATGAGAGCCTGATGAAAGAAAATGAACACAGAAACATGCAAAAACATAGCGTGTTCTTGGACTGGAAGAATCAATAGTTAAAATGTCCATACTACCCAAGGCAACCTACAGATTCAGTGCAATCTCTTCTCAAATAACCAATTGCATTTTTCATAGACCCAGAACAAAAAATTTTAAAATTCATACGGAAACACAATCCTGAATAGCCAAAACAATCTTGAGAAAAAAGAACAGTAGAAATCAGAAAACACTCATAACTTCACACACTACTACAGAATACAGTCATCAAAACAGTGTAGTACTAACACAGAAAGACATGGAGCAACAGAACAGGCTAGAAAGACCAGAGAGAAACCCATGCACTTACTGTCAATGAATCTATGAGGCAAATGGACTTCCTTGGCAGTCCAGTGGTTAAGACTGTACAATTCCACTGCAGAGGGTATGGATTCAATCCCTGGTTGGAGAACTAAGACCCTGGATGCCATGCAGTGAGACTGAAAAATAAAATACGCTTCCCAGGTGGCTCTAGTGGTAAAGAACCTGCCTGCCAATGCAAGAGACTTAAAGAGACATGGGTTCAGTCCCCAGGACAGGAAGATCCACTGGAGGAAGGCATGGCAACTCACTCTACTATTCCTGCCTGGAGAATCCCATGGACAGAGGAGCCTGGTGGGTTACAGTCCATAGGGTTGCAAAGAATCAGATGTGACTGAAGCAACTTAGCATGGATGCATATATATATATATATATGTATGTATGTGAGGCAAGGATATACAATGGAGAAAAGACAGCCTCTTCACTAGTGATGCTAAGACCTGACAGCTAAATTTAAAAGAATGAAATTAGAACTTTCTCTAACATCATATATAAAATAAACTCAAAATGGATTAAAGACCTAAATGTAAGACTGGATACTCTAAAATCCCTAGAGGAAAACAGGCATAACACTGACATAAACTGCACCAATAGCTCTTTTGGCTCCCCCTCTTAGAGTAATGGAAACAAAAGTAAAGATAAACAGATGGAAACTAAACTTAAAAGGTTTAGAAAGAAAGTCACTCTATCATGTCCGCCTCTTTGTGACCCCATAGTCTGTCCATCTAGTCAAGGCTGTGGTTTTTCCAGTAGTCACGTACGGATGTGAGAGTTGGACTATAAAGAAAGCTGAGTGCCAAAGAATTGATGCTTTTGAACTGTGGTGTTGGAGAAGACTCTTGAGAGTCCCTTGGACTGCAAGGAGAGCCAACCAGTCCATCCTAAAGGAGATCAGTCCTGGGTGTTCATTGGAAGGACTGATGCTGAAGCTGAAATTCCAATACTTTGGCCACCTGATGCAAAGTACTGACTCATTTGAAAAGACCCTGATGGTGGGAAAGATTGAGGGCAGGAGGAGAAGGGGCTGACAGAGGATGAGATTGGAGGGCATCACAGACTCAATGGGCATGAGTTTGAGTAAACTCCAGGAGTTGGTGATGGACAGGGAGGCCTGGCATGCTGCAGTCCATTGAGTCGCAAAGAGCCAGACACGACTGAGCGACTGAACTGAAGTCTGTAGCCCACCAGGCTCTTCTATCCATGGAATTCTCCAGGCAAGAATGCTGGAGTGGGTTGCCATTTCATTCTCCAGGTTAAAAGCTTTAGTACAGCAAAAGAAACCTTGAACAAAATGAATAGGCTGTCTAGCCTATGGATTGAGAGAAAACATTTGCAAACAAGTGACATATAAGGGATTAATTTCCAAAATATGCAAACAGCTCATACAACTCAGTATAAAAGAAAAAAAGGCCCAATCAAAAAATGAGCAGAAGATTTAAATAGACATGTCTCCAAAGAAGACATACATATGGCAAAAGGCACATGAAAAGATGCTCAACATCACTAGTTTTTAATACTAGGGAAATGAGGATCAAAACTATGAGGTATCACATCTCTGATCAGAACGGCCATCATCACAAAGTCTACAAACAATAAATGCTGGAGAGGGCGTGGAGAGAAGGGAACCCTCCTACACTGTTGGTGGGAATGTAAACTGTTGCAGCCACTATGGAGAACAATATGGAGAGTCTTCAGAAAACTAAAAATAGACAATCCCACCCCTGGTCATCTATCCAGATAAAACCATGCACCCCTATGTTCATAGCAGCACTATTCACAATAGCCAAGATGTGGAAGCAACCTAAATGTCCATCAGCAGGTGAGTGGTTAAAGAAAATGTGGTACATGTATGCAATGGAATATCACTCAGCCATAAAAAGAATGAAATAATGTCACTTGCAGCAACAAGGATGGACCTAGAGATTATCATACTAAGTGAAGTAAGAAAGAAAGACAAACATCATTTCACTTATGTGTGAAATCTAAAAAGTAATACAAATGAACATATTTACAAAACAGAAACAGACTCACAGATGTAGAGAACAAACTTACAGTTACCAAGGGTAAGGATGAGGGGTAGGGATAAATTGGGAGTATGGGATTACCTACTTAAAACACAGGAAACTAGTATCTGTAATCTATAATAGAATAATCTGAAAAAGAACATAAATGTAACTGAATCACTTTGCTGTACATCTGAAACTAATACAAAACTGTAAGTCAACTGTACTTCAAGAATAATTTATCTCCTGCAAAGCATGGTCTCTGGCTAAAGTGGAATCACACTGGAATCAATCACAGGATAAAAACAAGACATCCCCTGATGTTTGTTAACCAACTCCTTGACATAAACATAGGCTGAAACAAACTATATGGAAATAAGGAGCTATTTTGAACTGAATGATACTGTGATTATAACATACCACAATTTGATGATCCCACTGAAGCAGAATTGAGAGGGACATTTATACTTTATGCATAGACTGGAAAAGAAGGTTTATTTTTATTATTGTTGTTTGGTTGCACTGTGTTACTTGTAACATCTCAGTTCCCTGACCAGGGACTGAAACCAGGCCCTGGTAGTGAGAGTGCTGAGTCCTGACCACTGAACCAACTGGGACCTCCCAATAATAAAAGTTTAAAATCCACGGTCTAAGCTTTCATCTTAAGACACTAGAGAGTTAACAGCAAGTTCAACTCAAAACAGGAGAAATAACAAAATAATGAGGCTGAAAATGAAGCAGAAAATGAATGAAATACAAACTGTCAGTTGGCTCTTTGACAAAAACACAGCAAAATGTTTCTTTTTGTTCATTTGTTTTTAAAGAGAGACAACACATGACTAATATCAAAAGTGAGAAAGGGCCACCATGAGAGCTCCTACAGACATTCAGTAGATAGTAGAAGGGGTTCAATTTCTGGACAGGATATAGACTGATGTGGCAGACCACAGCTTTAGCTGGTTATAAGAAAACTAGAAAAAGAACAGACTCACTACAGGAATCATATATACGTACAGCCACAGTGGAAAACAGCATAGAGGTTCCTCAAAAAATTTGAAACAATTACATACTCTGGCCACCTGACGTGAAGAGCTGACTCATTGGAAAAGACCCTGATGCTGGGGAAGACTGAAGGCAAGAGGAGAAGGGGGCAACAGAGGATGAGATGGTCGGATGGCATCACCAACTCAATGGACATGAATTTGAACAAACTCTGGGAGATAGTGAAGGATAGGGGAGCCTGGTGTGCTGCAGTCCATGGGGTTGCAAAGAGTTGGACACGACTTGAGTGACTAAACAACACCAACCAGCAATCCCAATTCTGGGTATTTATCCAAAGGAAATAAAATCAGTTGTATTAAAGAGACACTCACACCCCATGCTCACTGCAGCACTATTTACAACAGCCAAGACATGGAAACCACCTCAGAAACAAGGAAAATATGATATATATGTTGCAGATACATTATAATCACAACATTATTTAGTTAGAAACCATTCCTAATTTGCATACAGCAGAAATACACACATACACATTATTCAGCCTTAAAAAGAAGGAAGTCTTCTTGCAATTTGCAACAACTTGGATGAACTTGGATGACATTGAGTGAAGACACAGAAAGATTAACTACCGTCTGATCTCGCTTAGGTGTGGGACATACTAAAGGTGAAATCACAGAGTTCAGTTCAGTTGCTCAGTCGTGTCCAACTCTTTGCGACCCCATGAACCACAGCACGCCAGGCCTCCCTGTACATCACCAACTCCCGGAGTTCACTCAGACTCACGTCCATCGAGTCAGTGATGCCACCTAGCCATCTCATCCTCTGTCGTCCCCTTCTCCTCCTGCCCTCAATCTTTCAGGGTCTTTTCAAATGAGTCAGCTCTTTGCATCAGGTGGCCCAAGTATTGGAGTTTCAGCTTCAGCATCAGTCCTTCCAATGAACACCCAGGACTGATCTCCTTTAGGATGGACTGGTTGGATCTCCTTGCAGTCCAAGGGACTCTCAAGAGTCTTCTCCAACACCACAGTTCAAAAGCATCAATTCTTCGGCGCTCAGCTTTCTTCACAGTCCAACTCACATCCATATGTGACTACTGGGAAAACCATAGCCTTGACTAGACGGACCTTTGTTGGCAAAGTAATGTCTCTGCTTTTGAATATGCCATCTAGGTTGGTCATAACTTTCCTTTCAAGGAGTAAGCATCTTTTAATTTCATGACTGCAGTCACCATCTGCAGTGATTTTGGAGCCCAGAAAAATAAAGTCAGCCACTGTTCCCCCATCTATTTGCCATGAAGTGATGGGACCAGATGCCATGATCTTCATTTTCTGAATGTTGAGCTTTAAGCCAACATTCCTCTTTTTCATTCCTCTTTAACTTTCACAGAGGCAGAGTGTAAAACAGTGATTGCCAAGGGCTGGGGCTATGGAAAAGGGAGATGCTGGTCAAAGGACACAAACTTTCAGTCATAAAATGAGTAAGTTCAGGGATCTCAACTACAGCATGATGACTGCCGTTGATGATACTGTATTTTACACTTGAAACTGGCCCAGAAAGTGGATCTCTCATCACACACACACAAAAAGTAACCATGTGAGGTGATGGATGTGGTAATTACCTTGACTGTATGCGTCTGTATATTAGATCATCGCATTGTATACCCTACATTATAATTACATATAATTTAAAATATATCAATGAAACATGGATGCTAAGAAATCGAGAAGAACTAGATTCCAGTGAGGAAAGAGCCCCTTCCAGGTGAGTGGCCCCCAGCAGCCTCGGAGGAACTGGGCACTGCTGGGGCCGCATGGGCTGGCGGGACAGCCCGGACCCTGGAGGGGCTGGAAGCACCGCCAGGTTGTCTCCTATGGGACCTTGCCTTGCGCTGGGTGGGGAGTGCGTGGGGGTGAAGAGGCAGAGTGAAAAAAATGTTCTTTTCCTGCTATCATGCAGGAGTCGCAGGTCAAGACAGTGAACGTCAGGACACCTGGACTAGAAAGGAAGCTAACTTGGGGAAGTGCAGCCAGTCAGCCAGCTCAGCTCCTGTAAGGGCCCTGCACCCCGCTGCTCTCTGGTGCAGATCTATCTGGCAGATCATCCTCTTACAGTGCTTGGGATGTGGTAAAAATTTTGATACACATGAAGGAGGAAAATGTTATCTGAAATGAAGAAGGAACAACAGCTGGCAGGAGCAGACCTACAGGGGACTCAGATGTTGAAGTCAGTTGTCAGGGATTTTAAAAATTTCTGTAATGATTCTGTTAAAGAATATAGAGGAAAATGGCAGGAGGTTGAAAAGATGGAGGATTTCAACAGAGAAATGGAAACTTTACAAAGAAAGAAACAAAAGGAAGTTCTGGGACTAGAAAATACTTAAGCAAGATTTAGCGAATGTGGGCAGCCTACAGGCAGACACAACAGAAGGGGGATGGATGTCTTTGAAGACAGGTTGAAATTACCCAAATGGAAGCCCAGAGGGAAAAATCAGGGGAAACAGGCGGAGTGCGAGAGACCTATAGGATCACATGGAAGTCCTACATACAGGCAACTGGATTCCTGGGCGGGGGCAGAAATAGAAAACATGAGCAAAACAAATATCTGGAGAAATAATCATAAGAAATGTCCCTAAACTGATGAAAAATATCAACCCACAGATCTAAGAAGCTCACCAAATGGTCAGAAGGATAAGTAGAAAACTTGTCATACAGATCAGTAAAAAACACACAAACCAATCAAAAAATGGGCAGGAAAAAAAGACCTACGACATTTCTCCAAAGACAACATACAGATGGACAACAAGCACATGAAAAGATGCTCAACATTCCTAAGTATTCAGTTCAGTTCAATCACTCAGTTGTGTCCAACTCTTTGCGACTCCATGAATTGCAGCATACCAGGCCTCCCTGTCCATCCCCAACTCCTGGAGTTCACTCAGACTCACGTCCATTGAGTTGGTGATACCATCCAGCCATCTCATCCTCTGTTGTCCCCTTCTCCTCCTGCCCCCAGTCCCTCCCAGCATCAGGGTCTTTTCCAATGAGTCAACTCTTCAAATCAGGTGGTCAAAGTACTGGAGTTTCAGCTTTAGCATCATTCCTTCCAAAGAACACCCAGGACTGATCTCCTTTAGAATGAACTGGTTGGATCTCCTTGCAGTCCAAGGGACTCTCAAGAGTCTTCACCAACACCACAGTTCAAAAGCATCAATTCTTCAGCGCTCAGCTTTCTTCACAGTCCAACTCACATCCATATGTGACTACTGGAAAAACCATAGCCTTGACTAGATGGACCTTTGTTGGCAAAGTAATATCTCTGCTTTTGAATATGCTATCTAGGTTGGTCATAACTTTTCTTCCAAGGAGTAAGCATCTTTTAATTTCATGGCTGCAATCACCATCTGCAGTGATTTTGGAGCCCCCAAAATAAAGTCGGACACTGTTTCCACTGTTTCCCCATCTATTTGCCATGAAGTGATGGGACCAGATGCCATGATCTTCGTTTTCTGAATGTTGAGCTTTAAGCCAAGGTTTTCACTCTTCTCTTTCACTTTCATCAAGAGGCTTTTTAGTTCCTCTTCACTTTCTACCATAAGGGTGGTGTCATCTGCATATCTGAGGTTATTGATATTTCTCCCGGCAATCTTGATTCCAGCTTGTGCTTCCTCCAGCCCAGTGTTTCTCATGATGTACTCTGCATATAAGTTAAATAAGCAGGGTGACAATATACCGCCTTGACGTACTCCTTTTCCTATCTGGAACCAGTCTGTTGTTCCATGTCCAGTTCTAACTGTTGCTTCCTGACCTGCATACAGGTTTCTCAAGAGGCAGGTCAGGTGGTCTGGTATTCTCATCTCTTTCAGAATTTTCCACAGTTTATTGTGATCCACAGAGTCAAAGGCTTTGGCATAGTCAATAAAGCAGAATAGATATTTTTCTGGAACTCTCTTGCTTTTCCGATGATCCAGCATATGTTGGCAATTTGATCTCTAGAGAAACACAAATCAAAACTACAATGAGGTACCATCTCATACTAGTCAGAATAACTATCATGAAAATGTCTACAAATAACAAATGATGAAAAGGATCTGGGAACCCTCCTACACTGTTTCTGGGAATGCACATTGGTGCAGCCACTGTGGAGAGCAGTATGGAAGTTCCTTAAAAAAAGAACTTCCCTGGCTGTCTAGTGGTTGGGAATCTACACACCAGTGCAGGGGACACTGGTTCGATCCCTGGTCTGGGAGGATCCCACATGCCAAGGGGCAGCTAAGCCTAAGCACCACAAGTACCGAGTTCAAGCTCTAGAGCCCATGCTCTACAACCAGAGAAGCCACCACACCACAACCAGAGAGCAGCTCCCACTCCCACAACTAGAGGAAGCATGCACAGCCCAATACATAATTAATTAAAAAAAACTAAACAAGAGCTGCCATTATATCCAGCAATTCCACTGCTGGGCGTACCTCCAGACAAAACTCCAATTTGAAACGATACATGTACCCCAGTGATCATAGCAGCACTATATAATAGCCAAGCCATGGAAGCAACCTAAATACCCACTGAGAGCGCAACGGATAAATAAGATGTGGTACAATTGGCTATACCCGAATACAAAAAAGTTTTTGGTGTTAAAAAAAAAAGATGCCATAAAAATAAAGATATGGTACATACATACAGTGGAATACTACTCAGCCATAAAAAGGAATGAAATAATGCCATTTGCAGCAATATGGGTAGACCTAGAGATTATCATAATAATTGAAATAAGTCAGAGAAAGACAAATAGCATAAGATGCCACATATATGTGAAATCTAAAATATGACACTGATGAACTTATTTACAAAACAGAAATAGACTCAAAGAAAACAAACTATGTTCATCAAAGGGGTGGAGACTGATGGAGAAATAAATTAGGAATTTAGGATTAATAAATACACAGTGGGATATATGAAACAGATAACAAGGACCTACAGTATAACACAGGCAACTAAATTCAGTATCTTGTAATAAACTATAATGGAAAAGAATCTGAAAAAGAATACTTATGTTTATATATATATACACACACACATACATATAACTGAATCACTTTGCTGTACATCTGAAACTAACACTAAATCAACTATTCTTTAATAAAACAACAAACCTCACATCTGAATCAAATAAATTTAAAACTAAGATAAAACACACACAGGACAAGAAAGGACACATTCCTTTGAAGGAGACAGTACCCACTCAACTCTCATTGGCAACGATGGAGCAGTATCTTCAAAACGCTGAGGCAACAAAGTCACACCCAAGCCACCTGCCGAACCAAATTTCCATTCCCAGCAAAAATACCTCCTGCTAATGCAGGTGAAATAAAGGTATTTTCAGGCCACCAAAAGGTGGGAGAATTTGCTGCCAATGAACTCACACCATGGGCGTTTTATAGGAAGCTCTTCAGGAACTCAGAGAGAAGCTCTGGTGGATCTGCAGGAAGCCTGACCATGTGGGTAAACACACAAAACTCTTAAAAATGTGACTGAAAGACTTGACCATATAAAGCACATATGACTACAGGGGAATCATGGGCTTATATAATGTCAGAAGTACAATAAATGGTAAACAGCACAAAGCGGGTCTAAGTGGGAATGGGCCAACAGCATAC
The DNA here is from genome assembly GCF_029407905.1 of Bubalus kerabau. NCBI lineage: Eukaryota > Metazoa > Chordata > Mammalia > Artiodactyla > Bovidae > Bubalus > Bubalus kerabau. The sequence continues at coordinate 213,124,753 of NC_073624.1, read as the reverse complement.
AGGTGGTCCTCCGTTCTGTACTTGTTCCCTGTTTATAACAAAAACTGCCCTGTGAACCAAGCCTCTAGGGCTCCACCACCACAGGGCTGGGCTGGCCTCCTCTGCCTGCCCTCCTGACAGCACCATTTCCACTTCCCCATGACAAAGAGATGGCCTCCATCACCCCACTCCCCCATGCCCGGTGGGCAGAGCTGACCTTGTGAGGCCTCAGGGCTGAAGAGACGCCTAGGACCCACGTGGAAGCCTCGGCTCAGGGTTGTTTCACCAGCTTTCAAAAAGGCTGCAATGCCAGATCTTCCGGCCTGGGAGTACAATGCTACCACTTCGCCCTCAGGCATGACTAGTCGTCACCTTTAAAACCCAGCTGTCTTGTGAGGACATGTCTTGTGGGTGACTGTCCTCTAACTCACAGTGGAGACTCCAGGCTCTACCTGGAAAAGTTCCCTTCAGCAGCAGTTTTTTTTTAATAATTCATTTTTATTTTCAGCTGTCCTGGGTCTTCATTGCCTTGCGAGGGCTTTCTATAGCTGCTGTGCGTGGGTGCTTTGCATTGCAGTGGCGTCTCTTTTGTTGTGGAGTGCGAGCTCTAGGGCGCATAGGCTTCGGCAGTTGCAGCTCCCGGGCTCTAAAGCACAGGCTTAGCAAGTGTGCTTAGTTTGCAGCACACAGGCTTAGTTGCTCCAGGGCATGTGGGATCTTCCTGGAGCAGGGATGGAACCCGAGTCCCCTGCATTGGCAGGCAGTTCTCTGGCTGCTCACTGCCAGCGTTCTCTTCACGCCCTTCTTCTCCTCCCCAAGCCTTTTCTCTGATCTTCCTTGGAGCCTCACACACCTTAACAGTTTGCTCTTCATTTCTAAATGAAAATTTCACTTATTTTTGCCTTTGCTTCCCAAATCTGATTGGTTGGTTCTGGGTCTGGTTTTTGTGTCTGTCCTTCATGTTTGAATTTCTGATCCTAGGTGGTTTCACATCTTCCACTGCTGGGAGAGTCTTGTCCGTCTCAGGCCCCATGTTACATTCTGGGGAGCCTAGGGCTCCCGGCTGTGGGGATGCGGGACCTCTACCCATCTTAGCTGGCTGCCCCCAAGGCCCGGCAGGGGTGGGCGGGAGGCCAGGCTCCTGGAGAGGCTGGGCACATTACTTATTTCATGGGCAGGACATTGCATGCCTCGGGCCTTCCTCATGTTGTCATCAGTGACTTGGGGTCCCTGTGAAGCTGCTCCAGGAGCCGCTACGATCTCAGTCAGGCCAGAGTCAGAGGGCAGCATGGCCGGATCCTAGTGAGGGTCTACCTCCTGGCCTGCAGTCGGCTGCCTTCCTGCTGTGTCCTCCAGATCAGTGGTCATTCTTCCTCTCTGTACAGGGACCCTGGCCCCATCCTGGGGGCCCAATCTCCTAAGACCAACCCCACTGAGGATTTGGCACAAACTCTAGGCCCCCAAGAGGGCGTTTCCTCAGCTATCTCAGGGCTCCTTGCTTTGCTGCAGGTTTCACTGGAGACCCAGCCATCCAGACACTGGCCCTTCTGCTCCTGGAAGGGAATCCGTCTGAGTGGGGGTTTCAAGTGGACTTGTGTAAACTGGGGCAAAATTCCCCACCCTTTACGTTTGTATTTGTGGCTCCTCTATTCTCACTGTGATGTAGTTAACTGATCTTCCACTTGCCCCATATAAACCAACCCAGTTCTTATCTCCACTTCAATTCTCTTACCTTGTTTCCCACCTCCGTTTCTCCTGAGCAGGGCGTTGCTACTCCCTGGCTCCCTCCCCAAGTCGTGCGCCTCCTTTCCAGACACCCAGTCGTGCCTGTCCCTTCCCAGACACACCCCTCTGACAGACTGGACACCACGCTGGCAAGTGGTTTCATTTTCCTTTATTTTTTTTAAAAAAGCCCCTAAGTTCTATGGCTTCCAGGAAGCATCAGAGAAACGGAAGTGCCATTTCTGTACACTTTGTAAAGCCAGACCTAGACGCACGCACCGCGAAGACGCCCCAGCTGCTCTGCCCGCAGCTCGCAGCCCCAGGAGACCACTGGGACCGCACTGACGGGGCTGCCCGCTCCACACACACCTGCGGGGCTCGGACGGGCTTTAAGGCGCTTGTCTCCAGGCTCCGCCGGCAGCGCGGAGCGACACAAAAAGCCCGCACACGCGCCGCCCACGGGCCTCGAGGTGGCTGCCCCCAGCCCAAGTTCAGGCCGGCGGCTCCACCGACAGGTGCACAGGACCCCTGAGGGCCGCGCCTGCCGGCCCAGGCTTTGGTGCAGCATTTTGGTTGGGGGCCGCCCCCATCCCGCCTTCCCCTCCAGTCTGGGGAGGCCCAGGGCGGGCTCACCCCCGGCAGCAACGCCCCGCAGCGCCCCCTCGAGAAAACGGCCTTTGGATCGAGGGAGACAAGCTGGACTTTATGACACTAACGGGCGGGCGACGGTGCCGGCGGCCGCTCTACTCACTCAGCAGACGCGGGCGGGGGCGCAGGGCAGGGCAGCCGCTGTGGTTTCTCTTTTCCTTGTTTTAAATAGTTAATGCTCTCGGAGGGGAGGACTAGACACAGGTGTAGAAATCTCGGCCAAAGTCTTACGTGAAGGTCGTGACCCGGCGCAGGGGGCAGCAGTGCTGCCGGCCGGCAGTCTGCGTCCGGCTGTGGCCAACGCGGCCATGGACAAGCTGGCCCCGGGGGGCTGCAGCGGGAGGATTCGGGGGTCACTGCCCTGGGGTCACTTGTGTCGCTGTAGCGATTTTCTCTTTCTCCTTTTGAAGAAACAGCAGCACCTGGAAGGGAGACGCAGGCTGGAAGGGGGCACAAGCTGCGGAAGGGGTGAGGGTGGAGGAGGAGGAGCAAGGGTGAGGACCCAGGACATCCCTGCTTCCCGTCCCTGCCGCGGGCCTTACTTTGTGTCGTCAGCCACCTCCACCTCTGCAGGGGCTGTGATGGGGGCATTGGAGTGCCCTGCGGTGGGGTCGTCGGCATTCAGCTCCCCGTTGGTGGAGTTAAGTGCCTGCGGGGGGCGGGGGTGGGGAGTCATGTAGGCCCCGCCTGACACCCCCCACCCGCCTACACACACACACTTTGGTGCGGTCCTTGGCCCGGCACTCACCTGGTTTTTGCTGTAGAGCAAGGCTTTCTCTCGAACCTGAGGCTGCGCGGGCAGGTCAGAGTGAGCCGTGCCGATGGGTGTGGGCTGCAAGGGAGCCAGAGGCAGCTGAGGCTCAGCTGGGGGCCCCTACCAACCACTCTCACCTGCCAGGGGCCCCTCTCGTGCCAGCCCCCTCCCTCCACGTACCAGGGGCTTCCCGGCCCAGTCGTACTCGTAGTCAAACACGAAGCCGCTGCGGTCAAAGAGATCGGTGAAGAGCTTGCGCAGGTAGTCGTAGTCCGGCTTCTCGAAGAAGTCTAGGCGCCGCACGTAGCGCAGATAGGTGGCCATCTCCTCTGCAGACACCAACAGAGATAGTGGAGGCCCGGGACGGGGGCACTGGGCAGGGGTCTGCAGAGCAAGGGGGCGGGGGTATGTAGGGAGACGACTCTCACCTGGGAAGCTCTCACAAAGCACCTCGATGGGCGTGGCCCGCTTGGTGTCCCCGATCTTCTGGTAGCGTTCCTTGAGCGTGTCGGCCTGCGGGGGAGTGCAGTCAGCACCTTGGCCCCCCCGCCCACCCGCGGGAGACCTCCCACCTGCCCACCCGGCCTGGCCCACCCACCTTGAGCCCCTGCCAGGGTAGGCTGCCGCGCAGAAAGTACATGAACATGTGGCCCAGCGCCTCCAGGTCATCACGGCGACTCTGCTCTGCGGGGGACAGCAGGTCAGCTTGGCCCTCCCAACCACCATCCCCTGCCCGGCCCACACTGCATTCACTCACCCTTGCCCAGGTGCGTGTTGATGCTCATGTAGCGTGCCGTGCCTGTCAGGCTCTTGTGCTCACGGTACGGGATGTGCTTCTTGGTCTCGGGGTCGATGTACTCCTTGGCCAAGCCGAAGTCGATTATGTGGATGGCATGCTGCCGCTTCGTGCCCGGCCGCCCCACTAGGAAGTTCTCTGGCTTCACATCGCGGTAGATTAAGCTCTTGGTGTGCACGTACTCCATGCGCGTGATCTGCCGGTGCGCGGGCGGTAGGTGGGCCTCAGCCCGCCCTCTGCGCCCCCCACTTCCGCCCCACCCCGCCCCTTCCGCCCCAGCCCGGCCCGCACCAGCTGGATGGCTATCATGAGCACCGTCTTGAGCGTGAACGTGCGGTCGCACAAGTCGAACAGGTCCTCTAGGCTAGGCCCGAGCAGCTCCAGCACCATGGCGTTGTACTTCCCGCATGGGCCAAAGTAGTAGACCTGAGGGACGCCCTCTGCGGATGGAGGACACAGACTAGCGCGGTGCCCAGGCGGGCTCCCCCGGCTCCCCCACACCCGGCCCCGGGGTACCTGCGGCACTGAGCTGCTTGTAGAAGCGGTACTCCAGGTGCAGCTGTGGCGCCCGGGACTTGATGGGCTCCTGGGAGGGACGAGAGGACGCATGGGCGGCACGCAGGGTGCAGGCCTGCCCTCCTCCCGCCTCGACCCTGGCCAGGCCCATCGGGACAGCTGCCGCTTGGGGCTAGGGGCAGGGCTTGGACTCACCAATTTGATAGCTACGTATTCATTTGTATAGAGATTCTTTCCTGTGGGAGAAGCAGCACGTCAGGCCCGCGGGACTTCCAGCCCACGAGACCGCGCACCACCCACCCCTCCAAGGGGCATCTCCTGTTCCCCCGACAGCCCTCCTTACGCTTGTCCCCTCCTTTTCCGGTCTGGGAGGGAAAAGGATGCCCGCAGGGGCTCCCCCCGGCTGTGAGCACCCCCACCCATCCCCGTCCCCAGGCCAACCCTGCCTCTGCCCACTGGGGGCTGCTGCCCTGTCCTCAGCGGGATCCTTCCCGCCAGCACGCCCACGCACTCCAATTTCTCCCATCTAGAAGAGTGAACACAGAACAGAGTCCTGGTGACCCCAGGGCCTTCTTTAGCTCCGGAGACCTGGAGGAGACATCCATACCACCCCACGCCCCCTCTGTCCCCAGATGCTCTCTGAGCCCCCATCCACCAAGCCATTTGACCAGCACTCTCCCCTCTCAGTTCTAGGGACCCTCGAGGGCGCCCCCCAACCCGCGCCCTGCCTGTAAGTCCAGACAGTTAAGTTGTGAACGTCTGCTGGACAAGTCCCACCCCCTCGCCGTGGAGCAAGGGTCCCAGGCCAAGCCCCTTCCCCAGCCTGAGGCTTGCCACACAAAGCCGATCGGGAGGAAAGTAACCTGCATCCTTGGCTTAGAAACTGACATGCCTGGGGCAGGAGGTCTCCCGTAGCCCCTCACCAGCCACCTGGACCTCCAGGTGTGCATGGAAAACCAGCTACTGTGCTCAACCTCATAAAACTGCAAACACAAAAGCTCCAGAACCCCTGCCCTGGCCAGCTTTTCACCTGCTAGTTCCCACCCTTGGCTGAGCCCCAGACAGCGCCCAGGGGTGGTGGCCTGTGTGCATACCCAGCAACCTGCCGCACCCTCTGGGGCCTGAGTGCCAGCAGGCCCCATGGTGTGCTGTGCCCCCAGGAGACCTCACGCTGAATCACCCCGCTGCTGCACCTTGCTTCTCAGACGGTCCAGTGTGGGAAGAGGCCTCAGCTAACCCCCCATCCCCCTGCAGTGGGACAGTATGAATGACCAAGGTGCTGGGCCCACCTGCCCCACCCATGGGGTGGCTGAGACACCAGTGTGTAGGACCACACAGGCAGAGACCAGGGCCCACATGCCTGTTAGTCAGCTCCCTCCTCCCCCCATCCTGGGTCTCTCATCACTGTGGCCCCCGCCTGGGGTCTTCAGCTCAGCCCCTGCTCCTCCAGGGCCTCGGTTTCCACTATGGTGCACAGTCAGCTGGTCCATTTCCCCAGAGACCTGACAACATGGCCCCCAATTCTGCAGAGGAATCACGCCTTGGGAATTAACTTCACGATGCGTTTAGTGCTCAGCATAGTGCGCATACCACCTTCGTTAGGTTTATCCTGGAGGCACCTGGAGGGTAGATTTCTAAATGTTTCTTTGACAACTGTTGCTCCAAAGGAGAAATACAGCTGACTCATGCTGGTACACCCAGCAGCCTTACTACACTCACTCCCTCCTGTTTACTGAGCGGCTACCCCGGCCTCCGCACATGCAGTCAGGCTGTCTGCATGGTCATGGTGCTTCTTCCTGCCCCATCTTTCCACATGCGGTCCGTTCACTCTGGGACCCCTCTTGCAGCCTCTATTCTTCCATTCCGATGAGTAAAAGACACCCGTGGGCAAGGAGAGAAAGCCTCCATCTAGTCCTGGTTGTCAGGTTTTGAGTAAAAAACAGGCATGCCTCATGTCCCCCAACATTTTATTATGAAAGCTTCAGATACAGCAAACTGGAGAGCCGGGTGCGCAAAGCCTGCGCCCTTGCCACCAGGCGCATCAGCTCGCAGTCTGTTCCGCTCTGCTGCACAGCTGCACGGTTGTCACCTGTTCATTCTCAGATGCATCTCAAAAGTTGTAGACCTCAGTCCCCTGTTCCCTAAGTACTCCAGCCTGCAGGCCACCTTTAGTCTGTACTTAGTCCCTGTCTTTCCCTTGAGAAGCGACATTTATCATTGAAGAGCCCTGCATCTGATGAGCTCTGTGCCACCCCACCCTGTCAGGACAGAGCGCATCCCACTCACCTCCCAGAAGAGGCCTTCCTTCAGCAGCGCATCACTTCCTGGCCAGGTCTGCTGGCTTGCCCTGCCCTCCACACCCTCAGTCGCCTGGCCGCTGGCTCCTGGGAGGTGTCTGTTTGGGTCTCACGCCCAGTTTTAATTGTACCGCCTGTCTTCTGACTGAGCCATACCCTTTTCCTGCGCCATGGACACTGGCATTTGGTCCAGGGGTGCTCTGCAAACAGCACCTCCCAGTATGCAGCTCACCTGCTCCTGCTCTTAACAACACTTCTGGATGTTTAAACTTCGATGATGTCTAACTGGTCCCTTCCAGTAAATGGTGATCTTATTCTATGTCTTGTGGTAGAAACCTCATGTTTTGCCATTTGTGAGCTCCGGGGTTCAGCTGAGTTGAAGATGAATGTGTGGTCTGTGCTGTGCACACATGCATGCGGGCATCTGAAGTCCGTGGTTACAGTCTCCCCATGGACCTCAGGTGTTCTGAGCTCGGCAGAGGGTATGAAGAGTAACAGTCTGAGAGACATGGTGAAGAACAACTCAGGCGGGACACTGTGAGCAGAAGGGAGATGCCAGGGGCTGCCCAGGGCAGGAACAGGGTGCAGGCACTGCATCCAGGGCATGGAGACTCCCCAAGCTCCCCTGCATTTGGCTGAAAACCCAGAGAGCCCATATATTGGGAGGGGGTGACTCCCGCCCTTAAATAAAGTCTGCTCTTGGGCCAGCCTATCAAAGCTGCAAGCCAGCCCCTCATGGGTTCAAGATGAGTCCCCAGGATGAAGCATAATCCAGACCTCATGGGTGCTATCCACGTTGTCCAACATAAGATCAAACATCAGTACACATGTGAAAAATGGAACAGGACAGTAAGGAGGAAAAACAGAATCAAAGGGACCACAGACACTGGCATTTAAAATAGACACTGCAGACGGGAACCCTCCTACACTGCTGGTAGAAATGTAAGGTCGTGCAGTCACTGTGGAGAGCAGTATGCAGGTTCTTCAGAAATCTAAAAACAGAGCTGCCATATGATCCTCCAAATGGGCATATATCTAATGAAAACTCTGAATTCAAAAAGACACATGCACCCCAATGTTCACAGTGGCACTGTTCACAGTAGCCATGATAGGATGCGGAAGCGACCTAAATGCCACGGACAGATGAGTGGATACAGAAGATGTGGTACATATATACAATGGAATACTATTCAGCCATAGAAAAGAATGAAATAATGCCATTTCCTGGTGGTACAGTCGATAAAAACCCACCTGCCAATGCAGGGAACACAAGTTCCATCCCTGAGCCACCGTGACTGGAACCATCCGCAACAAGAGACGCCCCCACAATGAGAAGCTAGTGCACCGCGAAGAAGAAGAGCGCCCGCGAGCCTCAACCAGAGGAAGCCTGACGCAGCAAGGAAGACCCCACAGGGCCAAAATAAATTTTTTAAAAAGATGAAAAAAAAATGTCTATATGTGTAAATAAATCACTCTGCTGTACGGTAGAAATTAATACAACATTATAAATCAACTATATGCCAATTAAAAAATGACTACTTTAAGTATATTCAAGAATTAAAGGAAAAGATGGGCAAAATTAACAGATGGAAAAATCTCAACAGGAAAAATAAGAGGAATCAAATGGAAGTGAAAAATATCATGTATGAAATGAAAATTTCAGTGGATGTACCTAATATATTATAGATGCTGCAGAAGAAAAAAAAGGATGAACATACAATAAAGAAATGCAAGCTCTCCAGATTGAAGAAAGAAAACAGACTAGGAAAAAACTCAAAGGAACTTGAGGGACTTGTGGGCTAGCATCAAACACTCCTGACAGGCTTCTCAGGTGGCTCAGTGGTAAAGAATCTGCCTGCCAATGCAGATCCCTGGTCCAGGAGGATCCCACATGCCACAGCAACTGAGCCCATGTGCCACGACTGCTGAAGAGCACGCACCCTGGAGCCCGTGCTCTGCAACAGGAGAAGCCACTGCAATGAAAAGCTCACACACCGCAACTACAGTGTAGTCCCAACTCACTACAAATACAGAAAACCCCAAACTGAAAGAAGACCCAACACAACCAAAAAGAAACAATTAAAACAACACTCCTAACCGTATGTGACTGGAGTATGAGAAGGAGAAGAAACTAAAGTAGAAAAAATATTTGTAGAAATAATGGCAATCCTTTCCCAAATTTAATAAAGAAGGAAATGGCAACCCACTCCAGCGTTCTTGCCTGGAGAATCCCAGGGATGGGGGAGCCTGGTGGGCTGCCATCTATAGGGTTGCACAGAGTCGGACACAATTGAAGCGACTTAGCAGCAGCAGCAGCAATGCAGATCCTACAAACTCAATCCCAAGCAGGATAAATAGAAAACCATACCTAAACAAGGCAGAATCAAAATCTGAAGCCAAAGATAAAAAGAAATCTTTGGGGGCTTCCCTGGTGGTCCACTGGTTGGGACTCCACTCTCCAATGCCGGGGATACCAGTTGATCCCTGGTCAGGGAAGATCCCACATGCCACGGGGCAACTAAACCTATGCGCCACAACTACTGAACCCACGATCTCAAGCCTGAGAGTTGCAAATACTGAGCCCTGCACACCCTAGAGCTTGTGCTCTGCAACAAGAAATCACTGCTACGAGATGCCCATACACTCCAACTAGAGCAGCGCCTGTTGCAAGAAGAGAAAGCCTGTGCCCAGCTTCCTGAAGACCCAGTGCAGGCCAAAAAAAAAAAAAAATTGAAAACAACCAGAAAACAAGACAAACGATACACAGAACGAGGCTCGGCATTAGTCACTGGGGAAAAGCAAATTAATTCCATATTAGGCACCATTTCACACCCACCGACATGCTCAGAATGGAAAGCCAGCAACCTCAAGTGCAGAGGCGGCTGCGGGACATCCAGCGCTCTCCTGCGCAGCCTGCAGGGTTTAAAGAGGTTCCCGGCTCCGGAAACCAGTCTGGTAGTCCCTCATAAGCACTTACACTCTAGAAGAGCGCCCTGGGGCGGTTTTATTCACAACACCCCAGATCTGGGCACCGGTCCCTATGCAGGACGAGAGGAGAGAGGAACCCAGAGTCACTTAGGCAGGCGCAGGCAACCAAGTGACTGAGCAGCAGGGGCGGGCGGGGGTGGGCCCGGGAGCCACGCCGACACCGCTGGCGCTCCAGCCCCGACCAACCTTTACACACGAAGGGCGCAGCACCCAACACAGCGGTGTTCTGTGTCTGGGTTTCAGAGCAACAACCGAACCTGGATTCTTAAAAGGCATTTTTCTGCTGAAATTACCCAGACCCGTGCGGTTCAGGCTGCTGCCCCAAATGCCAAGGGCAGGACCCAGGGGTGCGAGTGCATGCGCGTGTCCGTGAGAGCAGGTGCAGATGCTCCATGGGCAGCAGGGCTGGGTCTCAGCCCCTGACGGGCAGTGAGCGGTGCAGGCCAGGCTGGGGGGAACCCTTGGGAAGTTGCAGGAGGGGATTCCTGTGTCTCCCCCGCCCACACCCCTGCCATCAGCAGCCTGGCCCCGCCCTTGAACCTGGAGCCCTAGAGCCTGGGCGGCAAGGCTCTGCTGGCCCCACTCCAGCGACCTCGCAATCTGCCAAGGTGCAGACTCTAGCCGGGCCTCCACCCAGCCCCATGACACATTTGACACTGGCAACAACAGCCACGAGCTGGGCAATGACCACCAGACAGGGACTCAGGATCGCCCAGAGCTCAACCAAGGGCTGTGCAGGATACGCCCCTGGTCCTCTGCTCTGCCCCATCGGGTACCATGGGCCAGGAGCCCCCAGCACAACTGCTCCTTCCCGGGGAGGGGGGGGGCAGAAGCCCCACGCACTTACCTGTGTCCCGTCCCCACGACCACCCCCGGGGCCCCAGACGTGATCACGCGGGGCTCACCTAGCCGGAGCTCCCCGAAGTTGCCACAGCCTATCTTCTTCCCGACCCGGAAGTTGGGGCCCACCATCAGGACCCCCGAGCTGGTCCCCGAGCTGCGGACGCTGTGGCTGGCCCGACCGGCGGCCTTGGACATTCTCCGGCCCTCCTCCGACTCCCCTTTCCCTCCTTTCTTGTCAAAATCCATAAGTTTGTGGTACCCTGGCCTCTCCACGGTGACTCAGCTGCCGTGCAAATCCGGCTCCACGGAGACCTGCGGTCGCGGCGGCTCTTCAGGGCTAACACCCCATGGCGCCCGGCGTGCTCCGGCTAGTGGGACGCGGGCGCACACGAGGGCCTGGCCGCAGCGCTCATCTCGGTGGCCTCCAGGTCGCACACGGGGGGAGGACTCATGCTGCTGATGGGTCCCGGGGGCTCAAATCTCGTGGCTCTCAGCTGGAGGAGAAACAGAGGCCCGGGTTAGGAGGACACACGCCTCCCCGTCATGCGCCCCGAGGTCCAGAGCACAGCTTGGCCAGACCTGGGACTGGGCGTTCACTGCTGGTGGAACCTCCTTCTGGAAAGATCTGAGGCACTGGTGCAACCTGGAGCCTTCTGGGGGCTGAGGGGTGGGAGGTCCAGGCCTCTTGAGAATCCCACGTGCTGCCTGCCCCTGCCCCCATCAAGGGCTGCAGGATGGCTGTGTGGGCAGGGGAGATGCCCAATCGAGTGACTGAGGTGCCGCCCCTCGCACGCGGCACCAAGCCCTCAGAAGAGGACAGACGCAGAGCAGTACATGCAGGGGCCTCGGAGACGGGCCCCACCATTGACATGGGGACTCCAGAGACGCCCCTCCCTCCCCCACCCAATGTCCAGGGGACATCGAGGTCCCTGGGCCTCGTTCCAGGAGCTCGTGACCCTGTGGTTAGGTGGGTGACCCGCTGCTGCGGGCAAGGAGGGGCTGTGGAAGGCAACACCAGCCTGGCTTCATTTGGCCCAGCGGCCCCCTGCCTTGACAGGGCTGGCTGGGCACGTGTTGCTGGGGTGAGTCCGACCTGGCCTCGCCAGTACAAAGCTGGGGTTGTGGACGGGATGGCAGGCACCCCCCATAGTCCCCCAGGTTGCAGGAGAAGCAGCCCAAACCAGGGGGTGCGGACACATGGGGCAGGTGCCCTGAAGCAACCCAGGCTGTGTCTGTGGTGTGGGCTCCTCCCCCCGCACCCCTTCCTACAGCCCCGTGCAGACCAGTCACCCTGTGTCTCGAGAGAGGAGGGTCTCCCCTGCCAGCCATCCCTTCTCTCAGCCACAGTCACTGCACCCTCCAACAGGCCTTCCACCACCTCCTGTTCTCTCACACCAAAGTCACAAAAATCTCTCTAGAAAGAAAACACTAGCATCCTCCTCTAACACCTCCCTAGCCCCCCTCGGGCCCAGACTGGCCACTGTGAGGCTCACAGCTGTGCCCCTCCCTACCAGGCACTCATGGGCGGGCACCTGGTGAAGGCCATGCCCACTTAACAGCCAAGGTGAGGGGAGGCAAGGCCCGAGTCAGCTCCTGCTCAGAGGGTAGGGCGGACCAACACCAGGGCCCTGAGGCTTCAGCAGAATCAGCTCTGTAGAGCCTGGTGCCCCAGCCCCTAAACGGGTGCTCACACAGCCTCCAGCGCTGATGGATGGAAGGGCCAGGCAGCCCCTTTGTATCACTGACGGCACAGGTGCCAAGAACAGGCTCCAAAGGGGGGACGCCCTGGCCACGTGCCCAAAGACAGGACCACAAGCTGGTAGGACTGAGGCCAGGGTGCTCACACACACATGTACACGCCAGTCCCCACTCGGGCACAGCCCAGGAGAGTCCCAGACAGGCAGGAGCCCAGGCTTCAGGCCAAACCTCACTGCTTACATACAGCTGGCAGCGCCCACGCTTCCCAAACACATGAACAGCGTGTACAGACAATCCGACCCCAGCCAAGACCCGCGCACCCAGCTCCACCGCTGCTCGGGTTCCTGGTGGCCACATCCGCCCCTGTGCTAGGGCCCAGCCTGGGGCCGTGTGAATGCGGCTCTTACCACCAGCAGCATGTGCCGCCGCCTGAGACCAGTGCCCTGGCACCTGTGGACGACACACCCATCACTGGGCTCAGGGGCGCTGGCCTGGCCAAGCAGCTGCTGCTCTGCCTTGACCTCCCATCTCCATTGGTTGCGCTGTGGGAGACTGGCCGGAACCACCACAACGCCAAGGGGGATCAGACAGCCCGGCAGGAGTGACCAGAGGGAGGGAGAGGCCTGACCGAGGAGCTGGGGGCTCAGGACAGAGCAGGCTGCCCACCCCCCTGCTCCACAGGCTGGCCTCCACCTCGAGGAGCCATGCTGAGCCCCACTTGCCCACAGTTCCCTGTGGGGGGAGGCTGTTCAACCTCAAGGATTTGGGAGTTAACTGTGAACAGCTGCTACAAACTTACAAGAAAATAACTATATTAAAAACATTAATATGCAGTAGAGAGCAAACGACTAATAGGGACCTACAGTAGAGCACAGAGAACTCTACTCGATACTCTTCAATGACCTATACGGCAAAAGAATCTAAAGAAGAGTAGGTATGTGTAAACCTATAAGCAGTTCACTTTACTATATATCTAAAACTAACACAACATTGTCGATCAACTCTACTCCAATAAAATTTAAAAGCAGACAAAACAGCCAGCAAGCCCACTGCGGTGGAGACTGCATGCTTGGTTCTGAGCCCCTGGGACATCTTTATTCACATCTGGAGATGATGACCACGGGGGGCTTACAACCCCTTCCAGAGAGGACAGATCAAAGGCTCTTACTAGACCTTGGTTTCGGAGAAGGCAATGGCACCCCACTCCAGTACTCTTGCCTGGAAAATCCCATGGATGGAGGAGCCTGGTAGGCTGCAGTCCATGGGGTCACTAGGAGTCGGACACAACTGAGCGACTTCACTTTCACGCATTGGAGAAGGAAATGGCAACCCACTCCAGTGTTCTTGCCTGGAGAATCCCAGGGACGGGGGAGCCTGGTGGGCTGCCATCTCTGGGGTTGCACAGAGTCGGACACGACTGACGCGACTTAGCAGCAGCAGACCTTGGTTTATGCTTGCAGAGTTGTGCTACAATCACCTCTGGTTCCAGAATGTTCCATCCCCCAAAAGGAAGCCTGTTCCCATCAGCAGTCACCCGCCTCAGCCCCTGACAACCAGGAACCCACTCTCTGTGTCCGTGGATCAGCCTGTTCTGGACGTTTCCCACCAGTGGGATCACACCCTGCGTGTCCTTCTGTGTCTGCTTCTCTCACTGAGCATCGTGTTCTCAGGGTCTGTCCACGTGGTAGCCATTGTCAGGGCTTCTCTTCTTTCCGTGGCTGAGGGATGCTGCTGGGTGTGGAAGGACACACTCACCCATGGAAGGACACCAAGCTGTGTCCACTCTTGGGCCACAGTGAACAGAGTGGCTACAGTGCTTCTGCACAAGTTTCCAGGAGGCCACGTGCCGTCCCCCTCCCAGGCACTACCTACGGCTAGAATGGCAGGGTCAGGCAGAGGCTCTAGCTTAATTGCTGGAGGAACTGGAGGCTGCCTTCCGTCAACTGTCCCGCTCCCACCGGAGTCCTCCGCTGCCTCGGGGTGGTTCTGATCTGCATTTCCCCAATGGTCATGCTCCACCTCCAGATACATGCCTTCCCTAGCACTCCCTGCCCCCACCCAGCACTAGACACACTCCTGTGAATCACTCACTGCCTGTGGGAACAGCACCCACAGGGGATGGGCTGAAGGGCTGAGGGTCTTCACAGGGAGGCGGGACAAGGGCCTTCCCACCTTGGGAGGAGGTGAGCCCAGAGGCCAGAGTGCAGCCTGGCTCAGAGCAGCTGGACACCTGACTTCATGGGAGCTTGTGCCCATGACTCAGTAACATGCCAGTGTGGGATTCCTGCAGAGTGAGCCCATGCCCTGCAAACATCAGGGTACCTCCTGCTCCCAGATAACACACCTGCATGGGTAACCCTCCTTTCTCTGAAATCCTGCCAGATTCCACAAGTGGATACCAAAAGCCCCCTACCCCCGGATAGACACTCAGAGGTGGTTTCCTGCCAGATTTTCTTTCCTGTCGGAAATTAACTAAAACACAGGTCCGTGCATGCACCCCCATCCACAAGGTGCACCAGAGGGGGCCGCAGAGCCCACGGGAAGCTCAAAGACAGCAAGGAGACACCAGCATCCTCCTGTCTCCTTGCCCGAGGACACTGCGGGCACTGCCACCAGGTGCCCCTGCCCACGAGCAGCAGAGGGAGAGCCAGGGAGTGTATGGCTGGGGCAGGACACTGCAGGGCCCTCACCCAGGGGACGGAGGAGCCATGCGTGGAGGTCTGGAGGGACAGCGGCCCAACCACGAAGACCAAACATGGGAACAAAGTAGGGGAGGGGAGGGCTGGAGACTGGGGCTCAACTTCCTGGCCAACAAGATATGGGTGCATCCGCGTCGATGGAGGAATGGTGGGCAGGGGCCTTGCAGTCCCCCATGCTGCTGCTGTGACCTACTCATCCCACACAGGCAGGAACTGAGGTCTGGGTCCCACTTTGTGCAGTTTTTATGGGGCAGCATCACCAAACATCACTCTGCCCCGATAACACACACAAGGAACCCTCCAGGAGACCTCACTTCCCTGTGCCCCAACCCCAACTCTCCTGGAGGCCCTCCCCGGTCAGCAGCACAGGGTGCCCAGACCCCTGGCGTCCTGCCCTGACAGACTCCATTCTGAGCCGTGACCGCTGGTCCAGGCGGGTCATGCTCTCAGCCCCACCCCGAGATCCAGAGCGGCCTCGGCACCTCTGTCTGGCCTCCAGCTGCAAACCTTTCTGAGCCCGCAGAGCTGCCTTCTGAAAGCCGCAAAGCTGAGAGGCCTGCGCCCTCGGGCTGGCTGGGAGGTCTCCAGGTGCAGGACATGAGGCCCAGGGTAGGGACTCTGCCCCCGCAGCCCCTCCTCCAGCGCTGCCTCTGGGGACCCCGGTAATGCCCAGTGCCTACTGTAAGTGAGCCTTTGCACCAGGAGCGCCATGCTGGCCCCCATGCCGTGTCCCTGGGGTCCGGTGAGCAGCACAGGGACAGCGACCAGGCCTGAAACTAGAAGCTGTGGTGGGTGTGCTGCCCCAGCCCAGCCCCCCAGCCCATGTGGCCCTGGCAAGACACCAGAGGCCCGCCCCATCCGTCAGGCCCTGGACAACAAGGCAGGCGTGTGGCCACCACGAGGTCACCACCTGCAAGGGACAGTGGCCACCAGGAGACGGGTGAGGAGTCCAGACCCTAACCCTCCCAGAGACAGGACGCCAGTGCCTACTCACCCCGTGAACAGCAGCTACCACCCACCACACCATAGGGGTCTTCCTGGGTCCTGTCTCGGGACCTCAAGGGGGACGGCCAGAGCGAGTCACCCACTGGCCTGAGGGGTGCAGGAACGACAGAGTGGACACAGGACTAAAAGTGAGCTCAACGCTGCCAGGAGCCGGAAGTCGGCAGGTGCCCCAGCCCACCTGGTGAACCAGGAAGCGGGTGTGTATGATGTCAGGACAGGCGCTAAAACTCATGGGGGGAGGGAGGGAGCCCTACACCTGACCTGAAAGCAAGCCAGTCTCACCCCACCAGCATGGCCCCCAGCTCCTCCCTCCCAAGGGCACCCAGACTCACTCCTCACTCAGGGAAGGCCCTCATGGTCAACTTTAGCCCCAGGCAGGCAGGGCTCCCAGCCCACCCCCAACTCCCCCAGCAACCCCCGGCCTGCCTTCCAGCTCAGGGGGCTTACCTGCTGCGTTCTCCTGGGGGTCCTCCATCTTGTCAGGGCCAGGGCCAGGCCCCTTGGTAGGGGCCCCAGGAACCCCCTTCTCTGACCGTCTCCACCCAGTGATGTCACAGTCCCCACTGACATCATGGGCACAGCCCTGGGCCAGAATCAGGATGCATCTGGAGCAGTGGCAGCAGCTTCCCTCCTGGGGGTGGCCCCACCACACTGCGGGCTCTGCCGTGGTAGCCACCTGGGAAGCGCAGGGCTCTGGGATGACCCTGGCCACAGCCTCCCTCAGGCGCCTCCAGATACACACGTCCCCCTCCTCAGGCTGAGCCTACTGACTTGTGTAGGCAGGGCCTCCCTCCAGGAGTCACCCAGGCCCTGGGCCCGAGAAGCCACGAGAACCCCAAGCGCCAGATTGTGGCACCTACGCACCACTCCCTGAAAGGGACTCAGGCTCTGGAGATGCGCCAGCCCGGGGGGCCGCAGCCTGGAAGCCTGAGGTCACCGACAGTGTTACCGCAGAAAGAAAGGGACTGGGCCGAGAACGGGGACCAGACCCCAGGACAAGGCCAGCGTCCAAACGATATCAAGCAGAAACGGTTCACAACACAGGATTTACGACAACGGAACACAACCCTAGATAAATGGGAAAGGAGGGGGCACCCGCCAAGCAGGGGCTGCAGCAACACTGAGGGAAAGGCCCTGTGCGAGGACATGCAGGGTTCACAGAGAAAGGCAAGGAAGACGGTCAGAGCTCACGCTCTGGGTCATGAAGAGCAGGTGTGGGCAGATGTGCAGGTTCAGCCAAGTTACAGACGAGCCCAGAAGGATGTGGGACTCTGCACTTTCCTGCAGCTTTCCACGGACTTAAACACATGCATGACAAACCCCGTGGCCCCAGCCCAGCACACAGCAGGAGCTTCCATGGTGGGGGCGGGGTTGCTGGACGTCAGGAATGGGTGGGTCCAGGCCATGGGCTTGCTGGAGTGACCAACAGCTCACTCCCTGGGCACACTTGAAAGCCCCCACAACTGAGAGCTAAGAGAGGGATGTGGAGAAGAGGGATCGGGGAGGGACACAAAAGGCGCTCAAACGCCGCATAACGCCTGGTGAGAAGAGACAACTGAAGGCACGGAGCCGGGGCTAGGCGGCCACACGGGCCACAAGCGAGAAGACAGGTACACATACAGAAATGGCTGTACCCCCACAGGAGGGCCGGCGACTGGCAGAGCCCGGGGGCCTGGGGCAGAGAGGACGGGGGAAGCGCGGACCCTGGCTGAGGGCGATGCACCAGCACCAGCCCATCAGCTGCGACGCGAGTGACACTCAACGGAGGTGTGACCCACGGGGACCCCAAAC
Organism: Bubalus kerabau; assembly: GCF_029407905.1. Lineage (NCBI taxonomy): Eukaryota > Metazoa > Chordata > Mammalia > Artiodactyla > Bovidae > Bubalus > Bubalus kerabau. Next base: position 213,107,017 of record NC_073624.1, on the reverse strand, counting down.
TGACCCACAGACTCACTATAAACCTAACATTGCTCTGAAACAAGAGTCTATTTAAAAAACAACCTCCACCACCTCTGGCAGCACCCCCCAGACCCCCTCTCCCTCTACACAGTGCCAGGTGGGCACACTCCTGCCCAGGACCTTTGCACCCGCAGCCCAGCACCCACCCAGCCCCTCGGCCTCCACCAGAGCACTCGCCATGCCACCAGTCCAGCAGGCACCCGTCCCAGGGACACAGTGGGCACCAGGCAGGAGCACAGCTGCTCCTTGGCGTCGGGGTCCACAATCCCCAAAGCAGAGCAGGGAGGCCAGGCGACACCCTGGCCAGAGAGAAAGATGGAGCCCCAGCTGAGCACAGGGCGGGGACACAAGCCCTGAAAATGATGAAAACGTGGGCTCTGGGGCCAGATGACAGGGAGACGCCTGATGACCTGCAGGGCAGCCTCCATGGTGCCCTGTGCCTGCCCCAGGCCCACTGGAATCCTGGCTGGCCTCTGCTAGCAGGTGCACTCTCCTGAGCTCAGAACGGTGGGGAGGGGGATGGGAGAGCTGGGCTGGACCACCCTCCAGAGTGTGTAGCCTCAGCCCAGGGCAAGGGGCTGTGCGGGCGGACACATTAAAGACATTAAAGGGCCAGAGCACCTGCAGACCCACCAGAAAACCACATGCCCTGTCTCCCCATCTTACCGGAGCTGGCCGAGCATCACTCACCCACCCAGCTCCCCTGCTGGGGGAGATGGCTCCTTTAGTCTGGACAGGTCCTCAGAGATCGGCACATCCTAGACAAGGACCCAGCCCTTCTGCTCAGGACTGATGGTGGGGGGAGGACCAGCACCCGCCCACCACGTGGGATCCGGTGTCCCAACTGGAGCCTCCCCAGACCTGGTGCAGCAGGGGGAGGGCCAGGCCAAGGCACAGGAACACAAGCCCCTGGGAGGATGGCTTCACTCCTGTGGGCGCAGCTGGAATGGTCTCTCTCCCCAAGAAGGAGGAGACCCACGGCCGCTCCCAAAGGGGGAGCGGAGCACAGCAAGCAGCCAGACCTGCCTGTTACACACCCATGGTGTATGGGGGTTTGGAAGGACGTCACTGACGTGTGAACAGTGCCCACCGCCTGATTCTGAATGAGTTCTCAAAACTTTCCCACGCTTGGCCGAAACACCCATTTTCCTCAATGCGTGTGTGTCTTTTGCCCCTGAAAAACACCGACGACGGGATGCGATCTACGGTAACACGCGGCCAAGGCACCTGGCCCCGTGGGGCTGCAGTCCCTCCCGGCACCCAACACGCCTGCTCAGAGAGGCACCAGGATGGAAGACCCCGGGCCGGCCTGGGGGTCTGAGACGCCAAGGGGCAGAGCCGCCCTGGCCCAGGTCCTCTGAAGGGCTGGAGCTCCAAAAACTGCAGGGCAGCGGGAAGACAGTCTTCCAGAAAATGGCCAGGGTTCCCAGGCTTGGAGGAGGCAGAGACACTATGACCAAGGGTCAGACCCTATAACGCAGGACAGGACGCAGAACCTGGAGAGGGAGCCTGCAAGGACGGGGACAATCAGGACCCTCCTCCACAGCAGGCGGCACAGAAGACGAAGCAGCCACCGTGGAAAAGACAGCAATTCCTCACAAGAGTCACCACTCGATCTGCTCAGTATCCACCCGCGGGAACCGAGAACACATCCACACAGACCCGTGTGCACAGCACGCAGGCATCCACAGCCGCTGGACTCACGACCGCTACGCGGCCCACACAACCCGGTGAACACACATGTCCCTCCACATGGGAGTGTCCTTCAACCAAGAAAAGGGGTGACGCCCTGACATTCATTACCACGTGGAGGGACCCTGAGAACACGATGCTCAGTGAGGGCAGCAGACACAGAAGGACCCACAGGGTGTGAGTCCGCTGATGGGAAATATCCAGAACGGGACGATCCACAGACAACATTGTGGGGTAGTGGTTCTTGGGGGCTGTGGTTCTTTTGGGGTGACAGATGTTCTGGAATTGATTTTGGTGATAGTTGCACAACTTGTGAATATACTAAAACCACCGAGGTCTCCTCTCCAGTGAACTTTACGGTCGGTGAGGTGTATCTTAATTAAAGCCAGTGCAGCGTGTGGCATCACAATAAAGCTGTCAGGAAGGGCGTGGCGCTGGGCGCGCAGCCCAGAGCAGGGCTCCTCTGTCCAGTGTGGGTCAAAGTCCGACCCTCAGGCAGCTGCCAGAGCCACACCTCCCACTCCTGTGACAGATGCGGTAACCATTCCAGACAGGAATCAAGAGGTATGCACCCACAGGAAGAGAAGCCAGGGAGAAGGCGGGGAGGGGAGGAAGGAGAGCTTGGTCCTCCCCAGCAGCGCTGGCCCAGGCTGAGGGGACACAGAACTCACCCACTGCTCGCCCAGCGCTCTTCAAACTAGCCAGGGCGGCCACCCGGCTCATGCTTACCCGCACCCACCCCAGGCTGCCCTCCCCACCCGAGCCACCCTGCTGGCCTCTGGCCCGTCTCTATCCATGAGCTGGCAGCAATCCAACCTTGGTCCCCCAGATTGGCCATGAGCTGGGGAAAAACCCCTGGCTGAGAGGCTGCATCACAATCACCAGATGCCCCACCTGTCCCCAGATGCTGGCTGGAAGGACCACCACCGGATCGCAGAGGTTCCACTCCAACCCACCAGCGCCAATGTGGCCCTGAGCCCCAGACGGACGGGAAGAGGACGCCAGCCTGCGGTGGCCAGACGCAGATTAAACACCAGACGCCCAGCAGACAACAGAAGGTCAGATAAGCAATGAGTTAACCTTTACTGCAAGTGTGTCCCACATGCCACCCGGGGCAGTTTATGCCAGGCGACTTTCGATCGTTTGTAGGAACTACAATTGCGCCTGCCGCCCCACGCTTTATCAGCAATATCTGGCCACGCCTGACAGCCGTGCCGACAGCCTCCCGGCAGGACTCAATCCCCAGGGCCCTGATGTTTTTCTACTCAAGCTCTGTATTTGTTAAAATAGAGTGTTTCCAATGAAAATTTAAGCTTCCAAATGGTGATAAGCCACACACACCCAAATATGAAGGATGTAAACTATCTCAACAGTAACCTCTCACACCAACTACGTGTTTGGCCGTTTCTCAGATACCCCAAACTAAATGAGATAACCAGGTCACCTGTTTCTTTCTACTTTCTAACCAGCATACTGCCCACCATCCACGTAGCTCTCATCCTGTCCGTATCGGGGGCAGGGGCTGTGGGTCTTGACAGATACGTCTGCCTCCAAAAGACTCGGGACCACTTCCCCCCAGGGCACCAGCATGACCATTTCTGACTGGGAAGTCGAGGCCAGGGTGTGAGAGGCGCCAGGCATGCCCTATAGCCTGCCTGGGTTGGGGGCACAAGTCAGGGGCACAAGCCAGGGGCACGTGGGGACTAGCCAGGCTGGAGCTTCTGGGCCAAGGGTCTCATCATAGACTCCCCAGGCCGGTCACACAGGAAGCCCCAAAAGCCCAGCCACAGCCTGGAGACCAGAAATAAACCAGGAGGGACCGTGCGGGTCACCCTTGGGCCAGCAGGAGAGCGGCCCGAGGCAAGAGCAGGGGACACTGCCCTGTGGGGGGACCTCAGCCAGCCACCACGTCCAGTCCACAGGAGCAGTATCCCTCCTGACCTGCTTCCACAGACTTCCTGCTCCCAAGGGCAGAGGCAGGGGGCTTGTGGAAGCCCAGAGACAGGCTCAGGGAGGCCCTGAGATGGGCACCCGCAAGCCCCTCAGCTGCAGCTCACTGCGCACTGCAGGCTGGTGGGAAACAGTGAGGTGGGTGCTCACTGGACCCGACTGCCTTGACACCGGGCAATGCCTAGACATTGTCCCTATGTGGCTGCCCTCGAGAATGACCTGCTCCAGCGCCCACAGGGCGGAGGGGACAGACCCGGCCTAGAGAGCATGTCCCTGCCTACAGCTTCAGAGGAAACAAGCCCATGTCCCGGGGCCGGCAGGTGGAGGGAGGACTAGGCCTGGGCAAAGAGCCCCACAGCTGCTCCCTGCTGGTGTGAGAGTAGAGGCCAAGGCAGGGCACTGGTGGAGGGCACAAGGGGTCCTGGAAGCTGCCAGTTCCTCAGGTGAAGCCACACAAACAAAGGGCTGCCAGGCCAGTGGGTCTCTATGGGCGACTCCTAGCACACGGTGTGATCTGGTTCCTATAAGATGCCAGGCTCCCAGTGTGGGCCCTGGAATAACCCCCAAGCCAATTCTAGAACCCACAAGGAAGGGAGCCCTCAGGGCTCTGCACTCTAGGCACCAATCCCATCCCTCTGTTGCACCCCTCTTCTCTCTCAAAGCCCTTGGTCTTCCCAGAATTATCTCCCTTGGATTCTTCATCTCAGCCTACTCCCCATCCAGCTGCCCCACACGCAGCCCCACTGGGTCACCCACCAGGCTCCCAGAGAGCCCTGCCACATGCCCATCAGCTGGGCCCTGGGACTGCAGTGAGCACGTGGGTCACTGAAAACTCTCATTGAGGTTCCACGGAGGCTGTGGGTCCCACAGTGAGCAACACTGCCCTGCAACCCTGCCCTGCAACCTGGGGTGGGAACAGCCGGACCTCCAAAATGGGGATCATGCTGGATCACGCCAGGGGTGATGTTTAAGCACAGCTTTTTAACACTCTGAGGTGTGTCATGAACCAACACAAAGTTGTGACGCATGAGGTGTATCTGTTTCTACCTTTGAAGAGTGATGCCGTGACCCAGGACGAGACAGGACACTATTTGCACCTGGGCGCCCCCGCCCTCCACCTGCTGGAGAGACTTCCGTTGCCTTTCCACTCACGCAGAGGCACTGCCAGCGGGGGCGCTGGCGAGAGCAGCCCTGCCAGTGGTGAGCTCAGGCGCAGGGACACCTGGCTGGCGCCCCCGACGCACGCACTCACGCACACACGTGCGCATGTGTTCTGCAGGCTAGATCTATGCAGCGAGGGGAAGGGCTCGCTCTCCTTAATTTAAGCTACCTGGCTTCTGCCACTCACTGAAAGGGACTTACAGGAAAGCTGCAGACACCTGGGCAAGCCAGATCAGTGGACCATCCTGGGTGCCGAGGGGACAAGTGGGGTTCTGAGAAGGAAACGCCGCCATTACCCCCTGCCTGAGAATCCCACCGGCCATCTGTATGGACCCCCACATCACAAGGGGATGTAGGTTCTGCCAGGAGCTCAGTGGAAAATGGGCAGGACTGAGGGGCTGAGGCCAGAGGAGCCGGTCTTCCCACCCTCAGCCTCTTGCTCAGGCTGCATCCAGTGGGCAGAGAGGGTCCTGAGGAGCACAGGCCTTGGCAGAGTGAAGGTCCTCCTCCTGGAGGTCACTTGGGCCTCGCTTACTCATATGTAGAAAGGGAGCTTGGGGACTCGCCCAGCAAGGCCCCCAAGTGCCCAAATAGGGTGGGGCAGGTGCAGAACTGCTCAAAGTGGGACCTTCTGCACCACCGGGCCTCGTTCCCTGACCAAGCAACAGAAAGAATCCCGACTCGTGGCTTAGCGTGCACCTGCTGCCTGGATCACAACAGCAAGGCCCCCATTCAGGTACGACAACCCTGGAGAAACACCCAACACTGATGGTGACCACGACCCAACCCGCATATGCAGCTCCTTTACAAAAGCCCTTTCCAGGGAAACCAACGGTTCCCCCCACCACGCTGACCTGCCCGACACCCCCCAGCCCTGCTGCCAGCTCCCCGCCCCCCCCCCACCCCCGACTAAGGCCTTGTAAAGCCTCTCTGTAAGGCCTCTGTGGTCCTGGGGGGAGGGGGGCAGGTCTAGAAACTTTTCAAGACAGAGACCAAGCCCCACAAGAGCCCTGAAGAGAAACGCTGCACCTCTGAGGCAGCCATGGCAAGTCCATCCAACGAGGCTTTCCTGGTGTCCCAGGCTGTCCAGAGGACATGCCCTGCCCCCAGGTACTGCCTTGTGGGGGCTGGGCCCTCCCTGAGCGCTACCCACCAGTAAATCCCCAAGGCTCAGGTGGCCCCGCGGCTGTCCGGAACACCTCTCAGCTGGCTGGCTTCCCTGGAGCTGGGATGAACAGATAGGATGCTTTCAGTTTATTAAAAAAGAAAAAAAAAAAGAAAAAAAACCCTCACATACTTCCTCTTGCAACCCAGAGGTAATTACTAGGTAGTTAGAAGGAGGAGGTGGTTCAGATGGAATCAGAAGCCGCAGTTCAGAGGAGTCTATGCTCACAGGACCTGCTGTCACAGTTCAGAGCCAGGTGACTAGATGCCTGTCCCCAACCCACCTCAGAGAAATGAGAGGGATCCAGAATCAGATGGGAAGGCCTGACAGCAGGGGGGTCAAAAACCAGAGCCCTGCCCAATGCCCGCTGCAGACCTTGGGGTCTTGCCTATAGCTGGGGTGGAGGTCCAGCCAGCTCCTTCCAGATCTCCTTCCCTCTCTCCACTGCCAGATGCAGCAGACACAACTGGCCCCCCGAATCTGGGAGCTGCCCCCCACCAGCTAGATTCCCAGCCCACACTCACCACCCCCATTCCATTCCTCAGAGGCTGAGCCACAGATACCACCGCAGGGGTTGAACTAAACATCTGGGGCTCCAGAGACAATAAGATGGGCCAGTAAAGTCTTGTCTAGCCCTGTGTGTGCTGCTGAGGGAGCTATAGTCAGCCTGCCCTCCCACCCCCACCCCAACCTCTGCCTGCAGAGCCCAGAGCAGGCCACAATTCGGTGGAAACACAGCAGATAAAAACAAACTCCTGGCAACGACCACAAACTTCCCCCAGCAGCTCAGTCTGCTCCCCTCGGGGGCCACATCTAGCCCCCTAGCGGCTACCCCCTTCCCTATCAGAGCCATCCTCCCCCTCAGATTCGTGTTTCCCCACTCATCCCTCACACCCTGAGCCAAAGGAGGCCCTGGGGGGGGGGGTCAGGAAACGCCAACTGAGCCTGTCTATGTCCCTCAGGGCAGGGACGAAGGTGCCCAGAAGCCCCTCAGGATGGATGTGTGGACACTCCCAGGAGCTCCAGACACTGGCCCGGCCTGGAGCCCCCTATTGAGGGGGCTGGGGAGAGAATGCTGGACCCCACCTACGTGCACGGAACCCTCCAGGCCGTTTCCTGCAAACAATGCCATCCGGAGGCCAAGGGAATAACCCAGCTGCCCAAAGCCGGCCCAGGACGACGCCCCGGACGTCAGGGCAGGGCTTTCCCTCAGGCCCCCAGCCCGGTCCTGAACGCCTCCCCTGAGAAAACTGGGGCAGAGGGAGCAGGGGAAGCGCAGGACAGGGAGGGGGTGGTGTGGCTGCCGGGCACGCAGACGTCGGCCCCCCCTCCTTCATCTGAAGTGTTTCCGGAAAACAAAGCCGGTGGCGAGGGCGGAAGGGGGAGGCGCAGCCCGGCGAGCGCCGGGAGTTCCTGAGCGTCCCACAACAGGTCCCCCAGCCCAGACCCCTCCTGCTGTTCCCCTTTCCTGCCCCCAGCTCCCCCAACATATCTGCAGGGCCACAAAGGGGCGAGTATGCGCGCCAGCGTGGGGAGGACCGACGGGCCCAGCGGAGAAGACTGGAGGGGTGGGAGGCCAGGGGGAGTGGGCAGTGGGCTTGAGCACTGCGGGGGCAGTGAAGGAGTGAGGTGGGGTGGGGCTGAGGGACGGACAGGCCAGCAGTCAGGAGTGACGAATCCGTGGAGAACACTGAGGTCTGGAGTGAGGGAACAGTAGAGTGTGGAGTGAGAAATGGAGGAGGAGGGGAATAGTGAGGTCAGTAGTGTGAGGATCTGTAGGGAGTGAGAAGTGGCAGGACCTGAGTTTGGGAGTCACTGGCAACGACAAGGTCTGGAGTGCAAGGGGGTGGGAATGAGGAGTTGGGTCGACAGTGTGGGGATCACTGGGCTACAGCGGCAGTTGGGGTCGCCGTGGGGGGTGCAGTGGGGAGTGCAGGGCTTCACAGGAGCAGGTCCACATTATGGGCGTCTGCGAGATCCGGGGGTCCGAACTGCGGGGTGTAGGGGGTGCGGGGTCTGAGGAGTCTTCGAGACATATGAGTAGAGGGTCTGGGGGTCCGCGGGGGTGGGGCCGCCGGGCCAGGGCGCGTGTCCGCCGCCGCCAGCGAGGACGCGCGCGTCGTTACCTGACAGCCTCTGCCGCGGCCGTGGCCCCGGGGCCGGACTGGGCGGCTCGGGCTCCCTCAGCAGCGCTGCGCGGACCCCCGCTCCGGACCCTGTTCGCGCTCCGGCTCTGGCTCCGGCGCCCGCTTGGGTCCCCGCTCCCGCTCCCGCGCCGCCGCCGCCGCCGGCCTCCGCATGTTGGGCGCGGGCCGTCCCCGCCGCGCGGGCGCCCGGCTCGCCCAGGTCTCACAGCGTCGCCCGCGGCCCGCGCTTACGCCGCCAGCGTCGCGGGGGAGGGCCCGGCGTCCACTGCGCAGCCGCTGGCGGCCTTGGGGCGCGCACGAGACGTCACCGAGGGCGGGGCCTGGGCGGGGCGCCCGCCGCTTTGCGGCAGCGGGTGACGCCGCGCGACAACCGCCGCGCTTTGCGGCCGCTCCAGGGTGGCCGGGCCACAGCCCGCGGGACTACCGGAGGCCCGCGGCCGTGAGGACACGCAGGGGCTGAGAAAGAACTGGGCCCGAGAAAGAACCGGGCCCAGTCCACCCTCCCGAGAGGGCGGGGCTCCCGCCGCCGCCGACCCTGGCCCACCCCACCGTTGCCATGGTGACGCGTGGCCGGTCGCTCCGACACCGCCCCACCGCGCTTCTGTGACGTCAAGGTCTCGCCACTTGACGTCACGGCCGGGCGGCCCCGCGGGGCGTGGTAGCGCGGGGACCCGCCGACTTCCGGGGCGGGCGGCTGGAGTCGGGTGGGGTGGGGCTGGGAGCGGCGAGGGTTGTAGGTGATGGGACGGCGGCGGGGCGGTGCTTCTCTGCGTCGTAAGAAGCGGTGACGTCAATGAGGAGCCAAGGAGGGGGTCACCCAAGGTCCTGGTCCAGCTGGGCCTTCCGGCCAAGCAAGGGCCCTGGCACGCAAGCTGGCACTCAACAAGTGTGGTCTGCAGAGTGCTGGCTCACGCACCGTGTCAGTCAGGGGCGACTGGCAAGGGGCCCGCAGTGAGACCCTGCTCCACCTGGAGCCTCTTCCTGCGGGAAATTTTTACGGTGGAGGGAGACTCATCCACTCTCGTCTTAGTATTAAGTGCCTGCTAGCGGCTCTCGGAGAACGCAATGGCACCCCACTCCAGTACTCTTGCCTGGAAAATCCCATGGATGGAGGAGCCTGGAAGGCTGCAGTCCATGGGGTCGCTGAGGGTCGGACATGACTGAGCGACTTCCCTTTCACTTTTCACTTTCACGCATTGGAGAAGGAAATGGCAACCCACTCCAGTGTTCTTGCCTGGAGAATCCCAGGGACGGGGCATCCTGGTGGGCTGCTGTCTATGGGGTCGCACAGAGTCGGACACGACTGAAGCGACTTGGCAGCAGCAGCAGCGGCGGCGGCGGCTCTGAGACCAGAATGGTGAACTAGACTGTTGGCATGGCTTCCCAGCGGGTCCTCAGTCCTGAGCCCGGGGGATAGACAGGACAGAGACTAAATAGACATGACAGTTTCAGGTGGTGTTATAAGATGGCTTGGAGCAGAATGACCGAAGGGCAGACCCTAAAGGCCAAAAGCTAGATGTGGCACATGGAAGGAAGATTTCCGTGGTCTCTGATTATCGTCCTGCTGTCCCGCAGCCACAAGCGGGGAAGGAGAATTAAACCTGAGGGGAAAGGAGGAATGGCAGAGCTGTAGAGCTGGCTCTGCCCCACTTCTCCTCCTTCAGCCCCCCCCTTGTAATGTCGACACCTCCAGGAAGCCCAAGTCACGTCCCCGTGTTGTCCTTTCTCAATTGCTCCTCACCCTCTCCAACCTGAACCTTACCTTCGTTTCAAATTCACCTCCTCCACCAGCCATGCTAGACCAGGGACCACATTTCTTGCTCACTGCTGTGCCCACACACAGTATAAACTCAGTCTGTGTGGTCACCATGTGTGGTTCATTTGTTATGAACAAAATAACAGACGACTCTAAGGTCCTTCCAGATTCTGGGAGAGCCGGGAATTGTATTTCCTCAGACTTTCTGGCCCCATCTGTCCTCTTCTCTTCACTCTTGACATTCAAAAAAAAAAAAAATCTGCTCTCCAGTGCTCAACTCCCAGAAGAGCAGGGGGCATGGTAGCCTCTCCTCCAGAGGTGTTTGAGCCATAAACTTGAGCGCCAGCCTTGCCTCTGTAAAATGCAGGGTGGCTTGTGCAGATGAAAGACTGTAGAAAAAGCCACAACTGGGGTTGGGCCAGCCAGAGGCTGTCTCACTGTGGGTAGGTAACTGACCCCCTTCTGGTCCTCTGCATCTTCATTTGTAAATTGTAACTAATGATACCCCACTCCGGTACATCATGGGAATCCATAGGTTAGTGAATAAAGAACTGCCAGCATAGGACCTTCTGCCTCACATGGACATATTTCTAATCACCTAGGATCTGTGAAAAAGCAAACAGGTTTCAAAGCTTCCTCTTTTTTTAACCCGCTTCAAGTGCAGCCCACATGTTCCTGCTTCGTTTCGGCTTTGATCATGGGGACACCATTTGGGAAAGTTGGGATAGGAAAAAAAAACCTTTTGGGGCTCTGACAAAATAATAACACTGTAAAGAAGACGAGCTTGTCTCCCCATTGCCCCCATCCCTCAAGGGTAAGTCAAACAACATCCCAGCTTTCTAATAAATCCCAGACAGCTGTGGATTTCAGCAAGAGACAAAGAGGAAATGCTCTCTTCTGTTCCTTTTACCCATGAAAGAGGCAGGTCCATGGAAACATCCCAGGACAGGTTCAGGGCTGCATCCTGGTTGTCCAGCTCCAGCACACAAACACAAGTTGGGGAGCCATGTGCTTTTGTTGAACTGAATGGAAATATCCCTCCCTATGGCCAGGTCTTTCCCCCAGTGGGGCAGGGACTTGGACACAGATATTCCCATTTTTGAAATGTGGAAAGTGAGGCTTATAGAGCCCAAGTAAAGTGCCCAGTGTCTCCCAGAACTGACCTCCAATTCAGCTGCCCTCCAGCAGAGGGTAGAGGGTGGGCCCAGCACCCCCACCCCAATCCCAGTGGCTGCAGGGGAGGTCTGGCAACATAAGCTAACCAGTGATTAGTATTGTGAGCTACAGAGCGTAAAGCAAGGTCAGATGACAAGAGGCTGTGTGGAGCAGCCATGAAAACTCTGCACTTTCACTGCAGGGGGCACTGTTCTGCCCCTGGTCAGGGAATGCTGCATGGTGCAGCCAAAATAAAAAGAGAAACCAAGGCCTCAAGGATGTAGAAGCTCCTGGGGCACTTCATTCCAGGAGTCTACCCATCATCCTCTGAGAACAGCCCCAAGCAACCAGGTCTGTACCATGTGACTACCCCACCATCTCTGATTGGCTCATGAGCCAATCAGCGTCTCCTCTAGGGACTGGCCAGGAAATTGAGGCCAAAGGATCTGATTTGTGTGAAATATGTCCCAGACAATGGCCTTCTGCCACTGCAAGGTCGCCATTGTTGAGATACAGTGTAGGCTGACCAAGCATCTCAACTTCCCCGGGTCTCCTGGGACCCTGATTTCTCATTGCTAAGACCTGAAATCCCACCAAACTAGAAAGGCTTAGTCCCCTGAGCACAGGACATACAGTGTCCTACTTGTCCCCAAGGGGGGTCCCCACGAGGAACTCCTTTGCCCCACTCTTAGAGGCCAAGGTCTGGGCAGATAAAGGCTTGGATTTATTGTTTAGTCGCTAAGTCATGCCTGACCCATTTTAGCACCCCCAAAATTCATATTCCACCTGAAACCTCAGAAGGTGACTTTGCTTGGAAATAGTGTTTGCTGATGTCATCAATTAAGATGAGGTCATGCTGGATCATGCCTCTTGATGAGGGTCAAAGAGTAGAGTGAAAAAGCTGACTTAAAACTCAACATTCAAAAAACTAAGATCATGGCATCCAATCCCATCACTTAATGGCAAATAGATGAAGAAAAAGTGCAAACAGTCACAGATTTTATTTTCTTGGGCTCCAAAATCACTGCAGATGGTGACTGCAGCCATGAAATTAAAAGACACTTGCTCCCTGGAAGAAAAGCTATGACAAACCTAGATAGCATATTAAAAAGCAGAGACGTTACTTTGCTGACAAAGGTCGGTCTAATCAAAACTATGGTTTTTCCAGTAGTCCTGTATGGATGTGAGAGTTGGACCATAAAGAAGGCTGAGCCCCAAAGAACTGATGCTTTCAAATTGTGGTGCTGGAGAAGGCTGTTGAGAGTCCCTTGGACAGCAAGATGAAATAGTCAGTCCTAAAGGAAATCAACCCTGAATATTCATTGGAAGAACTCATGCTGAAGCTTCAATACTTTGGCCACCTGATGTGAAGAACTGACTCATTGGAAAAGATTGATGTTGGGAAAGATTGAGGGCAGAAGGGGGCGGCAGAGGATAGCATCATTGACTCAATGGACAGGAGTTTGAGCAAACTCTGAGAGATCATGAAGGACAGAGAAGCCTGGGGTGCTGCAGTCCATGGGGTCACAGACACCTGAGGTTAGCTCACTCCAGGGGCCAGGCTGTGGTCCTGCCCTCTCACCACGCAGGATGCTTCAGAGGATGGTGTCCTTTTAGCATCTCTTGGTCCTTACAGCAACCTTTGCTCACACCTGAACAGGGTCTGACTCATGGTCCCCAGTCACCCACCAATGCCACGGGCATCGGCCAAGTTCCCGTAAATTAATTTACTCTGAAGAATCAACTCCAGTGACCTCCAGGCTGCCTCAAGAGAGGCGCCCAGCTGACCTGTTGGGTGAGCAGAAGCCATGAGGCAGTGGAGAAGACATTTTGGGTCTTGTTGGTGATAGCTTAGGTCACAGGAACAGAGATGAAGACTGACCAGGCAAGCGGGCGCGTCTAGGGGTGGCCAGAACAAAGCACCCTGAATGGGTGGCTTCAACAACAGAGATTTACTCTCCCCTGGTTCTGGAAGCCAGAAGTTCAAGGTCGAGGTGTCTCAGTGGTGTTCCCTCTGAAGGGGGAAGTGAAGGCCCTTTGAGCATCTGGCAGTTCTCTGACCCTGGCTGCATCACCCCCTCTCCAGCAGCGTTCTCCCAGCCTCGGTGTCTGGGTCCACACTTCCCCTTGGATAAGAACACCAGCCATCCGTCCTGTGTTGGGGCCATCCCACCCCAGTCCCATCTGAACCAACCCCATGTGCACTCAAGGTGACCTGTCCAGGTCCTGGTCAAGCGCAGCCCCTCCCCTCAGGGGTCCTGCTGAGGATGCTCTCAGCACAGCCTCCCCTGTGGGAAGCCCTTCCTCCCCAACAGTGTCCACCACCATCATGAACATGGCTCTCATCCATCCCAGGGCCCTGTCCCCCATGGCCAGACCCCTCGCTGCAGCCTCAGCTCTTCCTGCTCTGAAAGTCATGGTTTTCCTGGACAGGCTGAGCAGTGGCCCCACATCCTAAAACCTGGGAACTTCCCTGGAATCAGGATCTTTTCAGATGTATTAAAGCTTAGGATGCAGCTGAGGTCATGCTGCTGTGGGGTGCACCCCAAACCCAAGGATGGTTACCTTGTTCTACTTTTATTTTTTTTGGCCATGCTAATCTTAGTTCCCTAACTACAGATCAAACCTGCGTTCCCTGCACCCCTGCAATGGACGCATGAAGTCTTAAAACCACTGGACCACCAGGGAAGTCCTCAGGGATAGTGTCCTTGTAAGAGACAGAAAAGTTTGTGAGAAAAGGCAAAGCCTGGAGCCACTGGGGGCTGGGAGAGGCTGGAAGGCTGCTGCCCTGGGGCCTGAAATGCAGTCTGGCCACACCTGGATCCAGAACCAGGAGGGATCAATCCTTCATTTAGGCCCCAGGTCAGTGTCCCATCCCAGCCACCCCAGCAGACAAGCTACCTTCTTGACCTCACCTCCATCCCCTCACCTCCACCCGGTCCTGTGTCCCCTGTATCACCTCTGAGTCCAGGTTGCAGATCCCATCCCCCGGGCCCACCTGGGCCACCCATCCTATCTGCAGCAGACACTGTTCGTCCTCCAGGTGCTCCTGCCCACCAACCTGTGTCCCCCACACCAACGGGCAGCACAGCCCCCACAGCCTCCTCATCTCACTTGTGGATACTCTGGGGGCAGCTGTGACGGAGCATGGCGGACTGCACCCACCCATGTATCCCCTCTAGTTTGGGAGGGCAGAGGCCAAGATCAAGGGACCGCCTGCTGACCCTCAGCTTTTGGAGATCCCAGCCAACCTGGGCTATAAGCCTCACCCCAACTCTTCCTCCACTTTCATGTGGCCCCTCCCCACATGTCTGTGTCCAAACACGCCCCCTTGTGAGGCCCAGTCCTGCTGCGTCAGGATCACCTGCTCCTGCATGACACTCCCTTAACTACCCCTGGAAGGATCGCATATGAACTTGGGGTTTCAGCATGCAACAGCCCCTATCAGCATGCAAAGGACCCCTACTTTGGGTCCTTTCTCTCTGGTCGTCTGCTGCCCTCCCCTGGTGTCTGTGGAGTGACAGACGCACTGCCCCCATCCCGTGTCTACATGGGGTGTCCACTCTGCCACCAGGGCCTCCTGAGAGTCAGGTGAAGGCCCCTGCAGACCAAGCTGCTCCTACTCCAGCCGCTTCTGTCCTTGTGTCTTCTTCACAGCAAGTGGTGCTGGTATTTCATTTTCTGCAAATTTCCTTTTTCAAGTGAAAGCTGTTGAGTGTGAAGAGAACATGACTGAAAGCAAACAAGAAGGGAATGACCCCAGGGTGCAAGGATATGGCCGCCGGCTCCTCTGTGGTGGGTCTGGGCAGGGGCCCCAGGCAGGGCGGCTGGCAGCATGGACGGGACTCGGCCCAGGCGCACAGCACGGTCCTGGTTTATCCCTCCCGAGGCCACAGGCACCAGGATCCATGGGAGGAAGGCCCTCAGAAAGCTCTCTTGGAGGCTCACCTGATGCACAAAGGATGTCTTTATTTCCTGGATATTTTCATGTAACAAAAACCACAATGCACAGTGAGGTGCGGGGGCAGGGTGGGTGCTGTGGGCACACCCTACTATCGGCTCAGCGCCCATCAAAAGCAGCACCCCAGACAGGGGATGCTTGGCCCCACCGGGAGCGTGACGCTGACCTCATCACAGGAGGTGGCCTTGGGGATGTGAAGGAACCTGGTTTCCCTTCTGGGCCCCAGACCCCGGTGCTCTCGCAGCATGGCCACTTTCAGGCACCACAGGGCATTCAGCAGGAGTAGCCAAGCAAGCAGGCATAGGGAGCAGCCTCAGGGAGAGACCCAGCGGCCAGTGGGACAGGAAGTACAGCTTTTCCCGAGAGCCAGGCGGCTGGGAGCCAAGGGGCAGTGTCAGGGCACCCGGGGCCTGGCCCACGAGGGCTGAGGACACTGGGAGGCATCTCTGGCCCTTCCCCTCACAGAGGTGCTAGCTGCTTATGTGGGAAGGAGAGGACAGGGATTCAGATTCCTAGTAAGGCACAGACTTATTGTGTCTCCCTTGTTCTTGTCCTTCAGGTTGGCGACTCCAGCTCCTGCCCTGCAGCAAGGGAAGGGCTCCACTCTCAAGAGATGCACCTGTGTGCCATCTGTTTCCAGCGAGGCAGGCTAGCGCCTCCCTCCCCCTCCACCACAGGCTCTAATGAGGCTCTGCCTGAAGGTCCCAGTTCTGAGTCCCCTCCATGGGACAAGCGTGGCCCCAGACAGGGAGGCTGGAGGCAAGCTGCCAAAGGACAACAGACAGACAGAAGGGGAGCAGTAGTTCCTATCATGAGACAGGAGGTGAATCAGCCTCTGGGCCTCCCTGTGGGCTTGCCCACTAGAGGACCAGCCACCACCCAGGCCCTCAGCCTCCTACCAGACACAGAACCCTGGTGCCTGGACAGCCTCCCTCTTCAAGTCACTGGGCCAGGAGCGACTGCCTGGACAGAGGCTGTGAGGGGTGGACCTGGGCTGGGCCCTTCTCCATGTCATCAGTTCTGAGAGGGGCGGCCTGGTCAGCCCCCTGCGACCGGGAGGGAGAGGGTGTGGCTGCAGCACAGTGGACGTCACCATGACAAACGGTGCTCCAGACTATGGGGGGGTGTCCTGCCAGATGGCAGTGACCAGACAGCTTCCGGGCAGAGCTGCTGAGGAGACCTGCCTCAAGAATGAGATGAATGTGGGTTCGGGTCGCCGAGAGCCCCTGAGCTGCCCTCTGAGCTGCAGGGGGGCCTCACCAAACCCAAGGTGGTGGGAGTGGACGGTGAGGGGCAGGTGGGCTGGCGGCAGGTGGGCAGCAGGGCTGCTGGCTCCCCCTAAGGCCACTGGCCACCACTGGCCGGGTAACTGGGCACGGTGGGGTACTCGGGCAGGCTGTTCCCCGAGAAGTTGTTGAACTGGGCCTCCCTGGACGGCGGGTTCCTCCAGGTGCCCGTGCTCCACTCCGTCTGCGCCTTCTGGAAGCTCCCACCAGCCCCTCGGTAGATGCTGTGCACCTGCGGGGGTGAGGATGATGGTGGGGAGGCCACTCAGCTTGCGTGCAAGGAGGGGCTTTTCTTAACCGAGCATGACTAACATGACAACACTTGCAAGAACTTTAGAAAACGTGCAGAAGCTGAGGCGGGGAGCTCTGAGGGCCATGCCTACACGGTGACTGCTGCTGGCTTGTCCCCAAGGGTCTCCACTGTCCCAGCCAAGCCCAACACTCGGCACAAGTGCTTCTTCCAGGGAAGGGGCTCTTCTGGGGCAGGTCTGAGGCCTGGCAATTGCCTGGTGACTCCTTCCTCAGCCACATCAGACCCAGGACCCCCAGGTCACCAAGGGGGTGACATCATTCTCTTCAATGATGTCCTCAGCAGAGGCCTAGGCGGATAGGCCACTGCCCCCGCACCGTCCAGGAAGCCGGGCTCCTCAGATGTGGGGCTGGGCTGTTTCTGGAAGTCTGGCAAATCCCGTAACTGAATTCATTTAACTTGAGGCTTCTGACCAGCAAAGCTGACAGTACTGTCCTTTCCCACCAGAATTCATCTTTCTTTCTTCCCAGTGAACTCCCAAACCTGGGATGGTGCAGGGGACCCCAACGGGGTGGCCCTACTCTGGGGAGCTTGCTTGGCTTGGAAGCCCCTCCCTTCTGCCATGACACGTCCCTGCCGGAACCACAGCCACCTTGTGTGGCCTTCATCCTGGCCTCTGGCCAAGTCTTCCAGGGTCTGTTCTGCACTGGTTATCCCCCAACCCCCTTCAATCGTCCACACAGTCAGGAGGCTTTGGAGGCAAACATGGGGGCAGCAAGTACCCCTCTGTCCTCCCAGACAGTCCCAGGACCAGCTGAACAGCCCAGGCCTGGAAACCTGAGAAACAGCTGGGACCCTGCAACAAGGAGGCTGGAGGGACCCAAAACCCAGGCTTCAGGAGTTGCTGGCCAGGCTGCAGCACAAGGCAGGTCCAGCCTCCCCAAGCAGGCTACCAGGCACATGGCCAAGAAGGTCACCCCAGGAAGGCTGGACAGGTGCACTGTCAGGCATCAGTCTCTATGTGGTCCCAGGACAACCCTCGTGTGGCCAATGCCCAGACTACAGTGCACATGTTCCCACTGGTCCCTCAAGGCATCTGAAGCAGGGCCGTCCAGGGAGTGGCCATGATGGTACAGACAGTCAGGGCAGGCCTTTCAAAGCCTGAGCGCTCAGTATGAGGGCAGTGCGATGGATGTGAATTTTCAGTTTTAGTTACTTTCACTTAATTTGGGTTTAACTGTAACCAGCAGCACGTGGCCAGTGGTGGCTGAATCAGCAGTGTGGACAACCCTCCAGGACACACATGCTGGGGGCTCCAGCAGACACCCAACCACCCCAGTGTGCAAGTGGTTACCCTTGGCCACACGGCACTGTCTGCCCTCCTCCCTGGAAGTCTACATGGGCAGGAAGGCAGGCAGTCAAAGGCCCAGATCGCAGAGAGTCTGCCCTGCTGTCAGCACTCATTTCACTGGCCAGCGCTTGGCCTCTTGCTCCTACAACAAGCCAGGACGAGTCCCAGGGCTGGGAGGTCAGAGAACAGGATGTGAGGGAGGAAGTGAAACATCCCAGGAGCTGGAGGACTCACCTTCATGATCATGATAGCCATCATGGCAGCCGACATGGAGAACATGATAGCTGGGAGCAGCATGACCACAGCAGCCCCGACGCTGGTCTGGAAGAAGCCAATGGCTGCCAGCCAACCACTGCAAGAGGAGAGAACATGTGTAGGAGCCAACAGGACCGTCAGATGGGCCCACTACCTCTCATATGTAAAGAGCTCCGGCAAATCAACAAGAAAAAGGTAACCCGCCAGCAGAGACATGGGATTCCCATGAGGACTACCATGGGGCCAGTATACTTAGGAAGTGATGCTTAACCCACCCACAAAGACGTGCAAGTCAGACAGAGGTGTCGTTCTCACAACACTGTCCCGACACATGTTGTGCAGAGGACAGAGAAACGAACCCTACTCTGTCAGTTTGGGCTGCACCCTTTCTGGAGCACAATGGGGTCTGACCCATAACAAGGCTTAAACATTCATTTCCTTCTCCCTCAACTGTTTCACTCATCCAGTGTCTGTAACGAGGACAATCTGAGGATGATCTAAACATCCACTAGTTGGGCAAAGCATGAACGTCAGTTACACTAAGAAGGTGTGAAAACAAGAGAAAGTTGAAGGTCTGGGGTAGATCCTGAGCCCGCACGTGGAAGAACATGAATCTGGTGTCCAGGCAGGCCAGGGGTGGGGTGGGGGGGAGGCAGGAAATAGAGTTCTTTTGAGAATGTTTTTTCTTAATAAGTAACAAAACCACACAGTTCAGGAAGCTTAGAAAAACACACAATAGATACCTCTCTCCTGTCAACGCCACTCCCCAGCCCAGAGGGAACTAGCATCCCTCATCTGCTAGTTCACTTCCAGATACAGTTTATAGAAACATGTGTAGGGGATTCCCTGGGATCCAGGGGTTAGGACTCTGTGCTCTCACTGCCAGGACCCAGGTTCAATCCCCTGTTGAGGAACTAAGATTACACAAGTCACACAGCAAAAAAAAGATAAAGTGTGTGTGTGTGTGCGCACGCACGTGCACGCACATGTGCACAGGTATACAACCTGCTGGACATGCACACACACACACACACACACACACACACACACACACACACACGGACAGGCCTTGCCCCTTTGTGAAGCCAGGAGGGACGTCCTCCCATACAAATGCACACTGCTCTGCACTTTGAGGGAGTGTAAGCACAGCTGGGGGTCTGGGAAGATGACAGACCTGGAGATAAGGGGGATGCGACGAGGGTATAAGGTGTTCCCCCAGGGCCACCCAGCCAGGAGCTCAAGGGGCCAGAGCCAGGGAGATGCGGATGCAGCCTGCAAAGGCCAGGGGCGGATCTGGGAGCTCTGATGAAGGTTCAAGAGTTACCATGTGGCCCAGAAATTCCACAGCCAGGCATCCACCAGAGAGAACTGAGAACACGTGTCCACACAGACAGGTGTACACAATGCACAGAAGAACCACCAGCAACAGCAGAAGGGCAGAGAACCCAAGAGTCCACCCACAACAAATGACACACACACTGTGTCCCACCAACTCGGCCACCAAAAGGGGCAAAACCCTGACACTTGCTACCGTGTGGACGGAACCTGACAATACACTTGCTCAGTGAGAGGAGCAGACACAGAAGGACACACAGGGTGTGAGCCCACTGATGGGAAACGTCCAGAACAGGCCGATCCACAGACACAGGGAGTGGGTTCCTGGTTGTTAGGGTATGAGCAAGGGACTGCTCACGGGGATGGGGCTTCACTTTGGGGTGGTGGAATGTTCTGAAACTGGAGAGAGTGATGAACCTCCACCCTTGTAAACACACAGAACCACTGAGTCGTGCACCTAAGCAGCTGCCTTTCTGGGCTGGGAAGGCACCTCAAGGAAGCCCCAACCGTGGAAAGGACTGGCGGTGGGGGCCCCAGTCACAGAGGGTGCACACTCCACCCCACCTGGAGTCTAATGTGGACCAACCACAAAGGCCAACTGTTAACAAGCCACAGGGACCCCAAGGGGAAGGCCTGACATGGTAGCGCTGTGGGTGAGGGCATTGTGCCCACCACATCCGGTGGAGGCAAGGGTGTCAGACGGGTGGGGAGGCAGCTCGGGGTGGACACACTACCCCAGATCCACAAACCGCGAAGAAGCCCCATGTGAACAGGTCACAAGCAGGCAGGACGGACAGGTCTGAGCCTCTGTGGTCACTGTTGCTTCCTAGTGTGAAGCAGCACTGTGGTCTTTTACACATAAGACGTCTCACAGGTTTTAAAAGGCCTTCTGAATGCACTGACAGGGAAGCGTTCACCCAGCAGATGGTGGAAGTCTGGGGCCAGCAGGGAGGGATGGATACCCAGGGCCCAGGACTGGCCAGGTGTCCCTGTAGCTCCACAGCAACGGTGGACCCCCATGCTGTCCACCGCCCCCTGGAGGGGACTTGCGGGACTGTGGCCACCTGGACTGGAGCAGGTGGCTCTCTGGAAGGCCAGCCCTGCCAACCTGTGGGTTACATGAATTCGGACCACTGGGACTTAAGATGAAAAGTTTGTTTCAAATCACTGAACATTTAATAATTCACTATAGCAGCAGCAGACACCTCATGTGTTAATGAACGCTAAGTCACTTCAGTTGTATCTGACTCTTTGTGACCCTATGGACTGTAGCCGCCAGGCTCCTCCGTCCAGGCAAGGATACTGGAGTGGGTTTCCATGCCTTCCTCCAGGGGATCTTCCCAACCCGGGGTTGGAACCCACCTCTTTTATGTCTCCTGCATGGGCAGACGGGTTCTTTACCACTAGCGCCATCTGGGAAGCAATGGAAAATGCCTCTCCCAGATCGTGGGGCATGGCCCTTCCAGCTGCTCTCTGACCCCAGGGACACACAGCTGGACATGCCTGCCAGGTTCTCCTGGGGGCTGGGTGACTGGCATGAAAACCACTGTGAACGGGCTGCCAACCCGGCACCTCCCAGGATAGGGGGTTTACAAGAGCGATGAGCAGACTTCACCCTCGTCCAGCCATTGGCATTTTGGTGTCTTGGCCACAGTGTTCAGCCTAAGCTCAGGTCTGTCCTGCACATGACACATGTCCCCATGGCTGACCCCACAAGCTTACCACGCGCCCCATCCCGAGAACCCGACGGCCTGGATGACGGTCAAGATGAACTGGGCTCCGAAGATGAAGAAAAACGCCATGAAGTTGAAGGAGCTGTCGGATCTGGAGGGAAGCCAATGGCTTTGTTACCAATGCTGGAGGAGAGGGCGAGGCCGAGGAAGGGCCCAGGCCAACTGGGCAGGATAGCCCTGCCCCACCACACCTCCAGTTCCCGCCCCCAGGAGGAGGACAACCCTGACATGCTCCTCACCAGAAGGGGATTTAGGAGGCCCCACTACGCCCAAGGACCCGCTGGTACCCTAAGGTCAATCTGATAGGTTCCTGGTGGGTTTGCGACGCCCTGCTGCCCTGGACAAAAGAGGCTGCAAGGGGCTCACATAGGGAGGTCAAGCAAGGGGAGACCCGGGATGGAGGAGGGCCGGGGACCTTGCGGCACAGGGCTGCTCCCGGGCTGCCCCCGAAGCTCTCGGGGGGTCCCCATTCTTGCACACAGTTGCTGGAATCAGCTTGGGACCTGAAGCCACAGCGCCCCTTTCGCTTCAGCACAAGTGGACAGGTTTCTGGTTCTTGTCTCCAAAGGGCCCCAGGGGCCCCACCTGACTCCCACTGAGGGTCTGGGATTAGGGGCCACGTGGAACAGACATAGCACACGCCTGAGTGCCGAGGGCAGGTTTGCGGTGAAAGCCACAGAGCAAGATTCACAGTAGCCAGAAGTGGGCAGCAACACCAACGCCATCGACAGATGATGGAGAAACACCACTTGGTTCCTGCACACGTGGGAGCATCAGATACCCAAAGGGACGAAGCCCAGACACTCGCTACCATGTGGGTAGGGCCTGAGAACATGATGCTCAGTGACAGAAGAAGACCCAGAAGGACACGCAGAGTGATCCCACTGATGGGAAACGTCCAGAACAGGCAGATCCACAGACACAGAGAGTGGGTTCCTGGTTGTCAGAGGCTGAGGGGTTAGGATGGTGCTAATGGGGATGGGGTTTCTTGTTGGTTTGTTCTGGAACTAGACATGCTGGCTGTCCAGTCTTGTATAAACACTAGAAACATCAAGCTGTTAAGCAGGTGAGCTGAGTGGTATGTACAGTATGTCAACAGAGTTATTAACAAAACAGGGAGAGATGGATGTGGCTTGTGGACCCCAGTGCACAGTGTCATCCAAACACGAGAGGCAGGCTCACACCTGGGCCAGGCGGCAGCTGCAGATCAGGGTACACCCCTCTCAGGACTTGGCCCGGAGGGGGGTGTGCACAGTGAGGTCATCTGCTGTTGTTTCTGAGCCGACTGTAAACCCCAGACACTCCCCAAGGGCCCCTGGAGGGTGGGGGCCACCCCAACTCACCGGAAGGCCTTGTAGGCGGGCCGGAACCAGCACACGTAGCCGCAGGGCGAGAAGAGGAGCAGCCAGAGCAGAGCCAGGCCAAAGTTAGCGCCTGAGCCACCCGCAATCCACCAGGCCAGGCAGGCAACGAGGTTGACGCCCAGGGTGGCACAGTAGACTAGGGGAGGGAAGGAGAAAGAGGGCGCTGAATGGGACACCCCCTACTGCTGGGGTGTGGCTCCCATGAGCACAGAGACCTTGGGGCCAGAGAAGGGCCTGGGGGGCCCGGCTCTGTGCAGCTGCCCACCTGCTCCATCCACTCTGGACAGGAGCTCATCAGTGTGTGTACTCAGTTATGTCTGACTCTTTGCAACTCTATGGACTATAGTCCACCAGGCTCCTCTGTCCATGGGATTCTCCAGGCAAGAATACTGGAGTGGGTTGACATGCCCTCCTCCAGGGGCTCTTCCCAGCTCAGGACTGAACCCACATCTCCTGTGGCTTCCACATTGGCAGGCGGGTTCTTTACCACTGAGCCATGAGAGAAGTTTGTCGGTAAGCTTTATTACTAAACCCTCAGGCTCCCACTCATCAAGCTCAAGACAAGTCCTAGGCCAGGCCTGTCCCGGGCCTGGGTCTCTGGGTGGTGCACCCCTCCCCTTGACTCACACAGCCACAGGCGGTAGATCCTCTTCACCAGGACCTGGTGCTCAATGGGGATTTCGTCAGAGAAGTTCTGGTAGAAGCAGGGCTTCAGGGGGATGAACTTGGGCAACGGGGGGAAGTTGTTCTCCTTTCCTGCAGGGACAGGGGTATGGAAAAACTCACATTGCAGTCAGCTTGTAGTGGCCCTAGGGCTGTGCCCATCTGCTCCTGGGACCTGTAGATACATCACCTCATGGGGCAGAAGGGACTTTGCCAGAGGGATTAAGCTAAGGCCCCTGAGACGGGATGATCCTGGACTCCCTGGGGAACCCAGTGCCATCACAGGGTCCTTATGAAAGGGAAGGGGTAGGGTCAGAGGCAGAGAGACGGGAGATGCTGAGCCATTGGTTGTGAGGATGGAGGGAGGGGCCGCGAGTCAGGGATGCAGCACCTCTAGAAGCTGGAAAAGCGGGGAGCTGGTGCTCCCTGAGAGCCTCCAGAGGGACCAGCCCTGCCCACACCTGGATTTAGCCCTGTGGTACCCATGTGGGACTCCAGACCTCAGGACTGTCAGAGAACAAATTCTATTTACTTACTTATTTATGAACTTAGTTTCTGACCACGCCACACAGCATGCAGGATCTTAGTTCCTCCACCTGGGATTGAACTCACACCCTCAGCGCTGAAAGCAGGTAGTCCTAACCACTGGACCTCCAAGGAAGTCCCAGGACAAATTTCTTTCAAGTATCTGAGTCTGTGGCAATATCTTACAACAGTCACAGGGATAAGTGAAGATTCAACAGCAGGGTCCACACATATCCACACTGTTGACTTCAGGGCAGGTTGTGGCACTTGGGACGTGGGAACCCCCTGGGGTTGCCATTACAAAGGACCACAGGCTGGGTGGCCTGATTGGACAGAGGTCTGTCCCCGCTCCGTTCTATAGGCTGGACAATCAGATCCAGTGTCACAGGGCCACATTTCCCCCCAATGCTCTGGGCGCCCCGGGGTTATGAACCCGTCCCTCCAGCTCTGCCCCATCCTCCCTGCTTCCCTGTGTCTGTGCCCATGTCTCCTCCATCTTAGGATGTCAGTCCCACTGTTATCTCAGGGCCACCCTGCTCCAACATGACTTCATCTCACAGCCACACCTGCCATTAGGTCCTCTTCCTGGAGTCTGGACTCTATGGGGTTTTTGTTTTTGTTTTCTTGGCCTTACTGCGAGGCTTGTAAGATCTTTGTTCTCTGACCAGGGATGAACCCAGGCCCCCAGCAGTGGAAGCTCAGAGTCTTAACCACTGGACCACCAGGGAAGTCCTGGGACTTCCTGTTTTCCAACATGGAACACTTCCGTCTTACATGTGGGGCCCAGGGGCCGAGCTCGTCTCTGTATGGTCCCTTTAGCACCTGTGCCACCTTGGTGGGCAGTGGACAGACTTCATAGCACAGTAACAAAGTGCTGCCCAGAGCTGCCCACTTGGGCTCCATGTCCAAGCAACTACACAGGTGCCCCCTGGGCTCTGCTGGCTGGGCCAGATGCTCACTGTGTGGAATCGTCACACTGTTGTCCAATCCAGTGGCCAGAGCAACCCCGACTCCCATCCCAGGAGGAGAGCGAGGCTGTGCCCCTCCTGGGGTCACAGTGTGCTCAGCCACCCGGGGAACTTTCCAGATGGCCAGAGAAGCCAGGACCCCCCACTGTGGGGCGTGGGTGGGACTCACCTGACATTTTCGCTGTGAAGACAGGGTGGGAGTGGAAGCCTGCAGCCACCTGGAGGGGAGACAGGCACAGTCAGGGGGTCTCTACAGCTGCAGGGCGACCCCACCACCACTTGCGGATCCAGGGGCCACTGCAGTTACTGCCCTAACTACCAGAGCATCCACAGGGGTCTCTGGGCTCTTGGCTCAAGGCCAACCCAGCCCCACATGTGTGACCCCAGTCACCACCTCATGTCAGAGCCCTCCACCCCCACCCCGGGCAGCTTGCCACTGATGTGGGGGAAGCATCTGGGTGGAGGGTCCCAGTGACCCACCACTACTGCCCTCCTGCCTGTCCTCCCCCAACTCCCCCACAAAAGTGAACGTGTTAGTCACCCAACCCCCAAACTTTCCCTTTATCCACGGATGGCTCTGCACACTTCCTATGGCCACAAAGTCTCCGAGTCACCAAAAACTGAGTCCACGCTCATTGCTGTGTGACCTCAGGCAAGTTACACAACCTCTCTGGTCCATGGCTTTTGCCCCTATGAGCTTTGCAAGGCCAAGGACCCCACTGCAACCCAACTGAAATGCCTGGGGACAGGCCAGGCACCCAGCGACCCTGCCCAGGAGCCCGTGTCATGGAGCAGCCCCTCAGAGGAGGCACCACAGAGGGGCCAGTTGCACAAGGACCTAGGAGACAGACATTACCTTCTCTAGGAAGTGGGCCAGGCAACGTGGCCACACCTGGTACCCAACCAGCACAGCTGAGCTTGAACAGCCCCCAGCGCTGGGCACTGGAGCAGGTGCAGAGCCCCACATGCAGGGGGTCCAAGGGAAGGATCCAATGACTGAGAGTCTCCGGGTCCACCCCCGGCCCCCAGCTCAGAGAGGGCCTCCCCTGGGACCCAGAGCCTGGCCTAGCCCAGACCTCCTGCCACAGGCCCCACTGGCCATCCACCACTCTGGCTCCAGCAGACCCTCCACCTGCCCAGCCCCCATGGGCAAGGAGTAGCCCTGGGACGGGGGCTCAAGGCATGGATGTCTCAGGGGCCTGCAGCACACACATTTGCTGCTCAGAGTCCTGCACACATGGGTTCCAGGGCTAACCACTCCAGGGCAGGCAGACCCCCACCGGCCCCTCCAGGGACCCTCTGGGCACCTGGGAAGGACGGGAGACTGATGCAGTCAGCAATATCCAGGCTGATGGGCCCTTTCCTTAGGCTCTAGCCATAGCCATCCAGACTCTGGGGCCCCTCCCTGACTATACTCCACTCAGCAGCTCACCTCCCCGCGCAAATCCAGGTATCAGAGAAAATGGCCACCCCGACCCAGGGACTCTCGGCCACCGGGGCCTCATGCCTTTGTTAACAGACACCAACCTGGTTTAAGTTGTTTATTTTCACATGTCAAAGCTGTTCCCTGACACCTGAGAAAAGGGGACACAACGCTGGTGACCCCAGGGGCCCACCTGGGTCTGAAGGTGCCCAGCTACTCAGTCAGCTGGACCCCCACTCCGCCCAACTTTGAGGAAGACCGTGTCCAGAAAGGGACGCCCCCCATGTGCCAGCAGAAATAGCATGAGTGTCCATGAGTTGAGACAGGGCAAAAAGCCCCTGGCGATGTGAGGAATGCCAAGGAGGGTCCAGGCCAGCGCCTATGCCTTGGTGTCCAGCCCGTCGGGGTCCAGTCGGCGGCACTGGGCCTCCAGGATGCCGCGGAAGGCCTGGAAGCGGTGGTTGAGGTCAGGCCGGGCATGCAGGCGGAAGCGGGTGCCGAGTGCGCCGTCAGGCGAGGGCGCCCCATAAAAGACACGCCGCACCCGAGAGTGGACCAGGGCCATGGCGCACATGGCGCAGGGCTCGCGGGTGATGTACAGGTCGTAGCCGGTGCACACGTAGGGCAGCCCGTCCTCGTCTTCGTCCAGCTTGTGCACAGAGCCGGCGCGGACAGCCGGCGCAAAGGAGCAGGCAGGGTGGGGCGCCAGGTTGTAGGCACCGCAGCCCTGGCCTCGCGCCACCAGGTCAATGCACACCATGGCAGCGTGCAGCAGGGGGCTGGCGCTGCTGCTGCAGTCGTGGCCCGTGGCCAGCACGCGGCCTGAGGCCGGATCCACCACCACCGCACCCACGGCCCTCAAGCCCCTCGAGGCTGCCTGCTGTGCGGCCCACACGGCCCGCTCCATGTGGGCCTGCATTGCAGCCCGCTCCTGTGCCGAGAAGAGGCATCCAGCCAGGGCTCGGGTCACCTGCCTGTCCTCATGAAAAGTCGTGGGCCAGTGAGTGCGCGCCTCCTCGAACTGGCTCCTGGTCAGGGGCGGCCGCACAGGCACAGGCACCAGGAAGGGCTGCCCCAGGCCACGGGTGTCCACATCCGGCCGCGGGAGGAGCTCGGCCAGCGATCGCGAGTCCCGGGCCGGCCCCGCCAGGCACAGCAGCATTTCCAGCGAGTGCGGGCGGCCGGGGTCAGGGCTGGGCCGCACCCTCTTGAGGTGAGGCTGCGCGGGCAGCGGATGGACTGCTGACACCTCCTTGAGGAGGCGTGAGGTCTGGCTCTTGTCCAGGACGGGTGCAGCATAGGCCAGCACCAGCTCCACAGCCCCAGACTGCTGCTCTGACAGAACCGGGAGGGCTTGCCACGGCGGTTCTTGCTCGGGACTCCCGGCCTTTGAATCTCTGCGCAGCTCCATGATGCTCGGGGCGGGGTCCATCCTCAGTGGGGCTCTGACTGTGGGAGACAGAGACCGGAGCAGGGCATCATCCTGGGCCGTGGGGGGGTCTGGCGAGCTGGAGGGGTCGTCCCAGGAGCGTGCCACGTCTGCAGGCTCGTCCCACCAAGCAAAAGGCACCAGCTGTCGTGCTCTCACTCACATCTTACTAACGCCGTGTTTGCACAGAGTTTAAACTGCCCTTGTCTGGGTGTCTTTTCTCTCCCCCCTTTTTTTTACTGAGAAATGCCATGAGCAAAAATGCACACTGGATCCCAGAGACTTAATACAAAAGAGAAAACTAACTGTATCGTTAAGCCTCTTTCTGTATTCCACGGACACAGAAGACCAACTCACTACACCACTTTATTCAAAGGCCTTGAGATCCTTGGATCTTCTTATCCTTGGGGGCCCTGGACCCAGTTCCCCATGGACGCCGAGGGATGGCTGTGTTGACTACATGGCTGAAATGGGGATACTCTACATGTCTCAGGTTAAATAAATGTATGCTTAAGGTTAAGTTCAACTGTTTCTTTGTAGTTTCCCAAAACGTGTCTTCTACACACTTCATGTCATGTACACGTCTCGCGTTATATTCCTACTGGTTAGGGCTGCCCTGGATGAGAGCAGAAATGGGCCACAGATGACCTTCATGTGGCTCCAGGGGAGCTCTGTGCCATGGCAGCAGAGCCCGATGCCCTGGCGGTATCTGGGATTGGACCAACCCCTCCCACCTCTTTCCCATGGACGAGGTGTGCTGAGACCGTGTAACAGCCTGCCCCTTACTGCTTCAACGCAGCCTACTCATCACTCCTCAGCCCATGGGCCCTGCAACGGGCACGGGAGGTCCTCACCAACCACTCCAGCAAACACACAGTGTGGCTGGGGGCCCCTGGGGTACCCAGGACACCAGGGCCAGGTCAGGCCCTGAGGAGGGTCCTGGGCGTGCTGGCTGTAAATCCACTGCCAGCACACACCGTGCCCAAGGCAAAATGGCCCCCACAGCCTGCTCCAGGCCACAAAAGGCCCCACTGTCTCCTGGGCAAGACAGACACAGTCCTGTTTGTCCCTCCAAGACTGCAACCTCTGTCTGACCGAAACAAAACAAGTGACAGAGACAGGAGGCTGGCCTCGGACTGCTGCTGGTGGGGCTGCCATCCTCCAGGGAGGAAATAAAAACCACCAGGAGGCCACCATCTGGCTCAGTGATCCCACTCCCAGGTGCAGGCCCAGGAGAACTGAAACACATGTCCACACAGCCATCCACACACACGTGTTCACAGCAGCACGACTCCCAACAGCAAAAGGTGGCTGCAAGCCCACGTGTTTACTGAAAGATAAACACATAAACACCAGGTGGTCCCTCTGCACACGGGAGCATCCCTCAGCCATGGAGAAGAGAGAAGCCCTGACACTCACTGCCTCGTGATCATACCCGGAGAACACGATGCTCAGTGAGAGCAACAGACACAGGACACGCAGGGTGTGATCCCACTGGTGGGAAACCTCCAGAACAGGCCGATCCACAGACACAGAGAGTGGGTTCCTGGTTGTCAAGGGCTGGGAGGTGGGGGGATGGGGGGGTCTGCTCCTGGAGACAGGCTTCCTATTGGAAGACAGAATGTTCTGGAACTAGACAGAGGTAATGGTCATATAATACACTAAATACACTAAAAAAACACTAAAAAGTATGCTTTATGTGGGTGATCCCCACACTATGTGAACCGTATCCCAATAAAGCTGCTGTTCTTTCTGGCGGCGGTGGGGAAATCTGGCGATCACCAGGGCATGCCGTGCTTGCTTAATCAATCAGTCATGTTGGACTTTTTGTGACCCCATGGAATGTAGCCCACCAGACTCCTCTGTCCAGGGGATTTCCCAGACAAGAATACTAGAGTGGGTTGCCATGTCCTTCTCCAGGGGATCTTCCCAACCCAGGGATCAAATGGGCATCTCCTGCACTGGCAGGTGGACTGTATACCCACTGAGCCACCAGGGTCACAGCACACCTCTAACACGGCCCAGACCTCGTGACTGCTGCCAGTACTGAAACCGCTCCCTGTCTTCACTCCTGCAAATGGGCTCCCCAACTCCCCTCATGACCGGGACGGAGGCTGCAGGGCTCGTCCCTTTCCAGAGGTCAAGGGACTTGCCCAGGCCACGTGCCTGGGAGGGCAGAGCTGCGGCCAGGTGGCCAACAGCTCCCAACTCTGCCTTCTGAGCCCCGTAGTGGGGGAGGGGCTTTACAGATGGGACACAGGTTCCTCCAGGGTGACACACCCAGACTGGGAGCTGCAGCCCACCCAGAAATGGCCCCCACGCCCAGAGATTTGCTTAAATGAACCCCGGGGACCTCAGCATGCTGGGAGGCTTATCTGTTCCTCTTTTCCTCCTCAAAACCACATGTCCACCCTGCCTGTGGGCACCCCCTCACCCACCCCAGCTCTGGACACCCCACTGCCCCACCCTGGCCAAGTGCCCTGCATGCGCACCCCCTGACACACACACACACACACACACACACTGCCCCACACCCTCCCTGCTGTGCACTTGGCTGCTCCACCCAGCTCAGGCCCTTCCCTGGGTGTGTCTACCTCCCGCTGTCCACAGCTAGGGCACCTCCTAAAGGTTCCTGTGCTCCAATGGGGTGGAGGCCAGCCCCCTCCACAATTGTTTATATTTATGGTTGGAGCTTCTGTGGCTGGCACCCACTGTCAGGGCCATGTAAGGCTCAATGGTGTGGGGAAGGTCCAGGAGGGTCCAGGAGACCAGGGAGCTGGGACCCCCCACAACAGCCAGTCCCCTCAGTGGGTGCTGGGGCCTGAAGCCCAGAAGGCATCAAGAACATGGGGCTTATTCAGTGAGCTGAGGCAGCCTCTGCAACCAGAGGTAGGGGCCTTATCTCACCCCTGGGTGTGTCTGGGCCCTGCCCACGTTCTCCTGGCTGAGACCAGGCCTTAGGCCCAGGACAAGCTTCCCCCTCAGTAAAATGGGATCCACCACCACCCTGGCTGGGACAGAAAGTGAGAAAATCCATGAGGCTGGGCCCACCCCAGGGCACAGCTCTTCTCAGGAGCCAGTGCCCTGCGATGGGCAGATTCCAGGAAGGGTCCTCGGAGGCAGTGACCCACAGCTGGACCTGGAAAGCAGGTGAGGCAGGGTGGGGAGCCCTGAGCAGAAGGAACACCCAGTGTTGGAGTCTTGGACTCTTGAACAGTAGATGCGGCGATGGCTTCAAATATGGTATCCAGAACTTGGCCCCGTGGAAGGGGGAAGGTGCATTAATGTCCACATCTGACAAGCTCCCCAACAAAGCAGGGTCCCCAGAAAACATGCAGCACACCCCGCTAAGCGTGAACCCACATGAGCAGATGATTTCTTAACATAAATGTGTCCCATGGAACCTTTGCAATACTTTTATACTAATACATATATATATGTGCATATATTTGTTGTTTACACAAAATTCTAATTTAATGGGGCAACCTGCCTGGTTATTTGCAAAACCTAGCCACCCTACAAGGAGGCCTTTGTGCACGAAAAATCGAGAACCATGCGCATGTGGGGTGTGGGAGACCCAAGGCCAGAATTTTAAAAAGCCTTGAAAACTCACACTTCCCTTAAGTATCAGCAAAGATTATCAATTTTTAGGGCTTCCCAAGTGGTTCAGTGGTAAACAATCCGCCTGTCAATGCAGGAGACGCAGGAGATGCGGGTTTGATCCCTGCGTCGGGAAAATCTCTTAGAGAAGGAAATGGCAACCCATTCAAGTATCCTAGCCTGGGAAATCCTATGGACAGAGGAACCTGAGGGCCACAATCCATGGGGTCGGAGAGTGGAACACAACTGAGAAACTGAGCGCGCGCACAAACAAGACGTACAGAAAGATTGGGGGTTTCGCCCTAAGCGGGCGGAAAGCTTGTAAACGGACAGCACGGAGGTACAAGGCTGACCAAGACGACCAGAGGCCTGAACACAGAGGAAGCAGTTAGGGCACGGGGTCTCCACAGCGGACGGCAGGGGCGAGCGCACGCGCAGAAGGACGACGGGCGCCGAAAGAGGGGTCCCAAAACCTGGACGCCCCGCGCGCACGCGCACATGCGCCCCTCCCCGCGTTCGCCCGATGCGCGCGCACGAACCCGGGCCAGTTGGCCCCCTTGCTCCCCGCGCGGCCGGCGCCCCTCCGCAGGCGCGCCCCCTGCCCTCGCCCTCCTCGCCTTCCGCGGGAGCCTGGGTCGTAAAAGCCCGAGACCCCGGGGCTGTGTGCTTACCTGAGGAGACAGGCGGAAGCGCTGCGCTTCACCAAGTCTTAGCAACCAGCCCGCCTGCTCCGCCTCTGCCACCGCCTGGAGCCTCGGGGCACGACGGGAGCGTAGTTCCAGGGGCGGAGTCGGCGCGAGGCGGAGGCGAGGCCGGGACTACAATCCCCAGAAGGCCGCGCGGAATGAGTATTCCGCCCCTTTCTTGAGCGCGGCTGCTGTGACCCGCAGGAGAGTGAAGCGAGCTCTAAGTTAAGGGTTCGAGACCCAGCAGGGCGGCAGGAAAAGTTGGACTCTGGGATGCCGGGATCCAGCCCCGGCTAATCCAGGGTATTCGAAGGAGAGACGGCGTAGGCGACCTATTTATTTAAATATTTATCAAAGATATAAAGAGTAATAGGATGAGGATAGCTCAGTGAGGAAATTCAGTGGAGAAAAGCGGCTGAAATAAGGATAGCTCAGTAGGAAAATTCAGTGAAGAAAAGAGGCTGAATAAAATTCCAAAGCAGGGAATTAACGTCACCTACGAAGGCCGCAGGCGTCCTCCCGTTCTCCCGAAGGAGAGGAGACACTAAGGCCTCCCCAGTCAGATCTTAGAAGCCCAGGCAAAATTAGTAAGCTTGACGAGCTTCCCCGCCTCAGAGGAAAAATTCAGCCAGAAGGTGAAAGAAAGAACGACATGGGGAGACCAAACTTCGGTGAACAAAAAAAGGGGCATACTTTATTTTCCAAAGTAGTTTTATACCTTAAGTTGTGCATATAGGATAATGGGGGAACGGGTGGAGTCATGCAAGGACAGCAGTTCCTGGTCCTAATCGAAGCCAGGCTTTCAAACTTATCATATGCAAAAGTTCAGGTGATTTACATCATCTTCTGGCCAGGAGGCCTGTTAACATTTTAAGAAACTTATTTTTCTCTAAAGGTGATTATTCCAAAGTCAGGCACCAGCCTCCAAAAAAGCATTGGACAAAGCCGCATTCCTATAGGGCAAAGGGGAGGTGGGCTCAATCAAGAAAAGAATTAACTCAAGGGTCCAAGGTTACAAACATTGAGGCTACTACTTACATTTCTATACACCCATTATATCAATCAATACACTGCCAAGGACACAGTAGGTAAGGGGTATGGAGACTTAGCAGCAAACATTGGCCCAACAAGTGAAAAACCGTTCTCCAATACAATTTCTAATCAATCTTTCAACTACTCAAAGGAATCTGTGTTTAGACAGTTTAGAACATCTCCTACCTCTCACAGTTGGGAGGCTCTGAACAATCACATGTGGCCGGAAAAACCCATTCAGGCAGGCTAGAGGATTTCCAAAGGAGTTTGTAGGTTGAAACACTCACACCCAGGAATTATTAACTGGAGCTGTAAGCTAACTCTTTTTTCAGAGAGAGGTAGTGGGGGACAGCCCCCCTGTAAAGTCAGAGGTGTAGGTGAGAGCACAAAGCAGAAAGTAGGCAGACTCTGGTTTTGGGGGTAGATGCTCGAGAATTTCCAGGGGGATTCCTGAGGCTCGATCCCGCCTTTGCGTATGCCGAACCTCCTTCCTTATGACCTTTGCCACGAGCGGAGTGCCTCACGCTGGCTCCCGGCAGTGATAGAATTCTAGTTGAGCTATTCTAGATCCTGAAAGATGATGCTGTGCAAAGTGCTGCACTCAATATGCAATATGCACTCAATATGCAATATGCCGACTCCCGGCACTGGGAGTCTTTTGGGAAATCAGCAGAGTGAAGATACTGAGGCATAGGTGTTCAGGCCACGTGCTTCAGTCACTCCCAGAGTGCAGTTTGCTGCTGCCACGTGGCTCCAGAGATCCTGACCCCACAGACCTGGTTAAGGTCGGCTTCCCATTCTGGTTGGGGCCCCAGCCGACCCCGGCCTTATTTTCTCGTCTCTGCAGTAGACAAAGAGGATCTGTTGACACTCCTATGCAAAACTTGCTAATTTTATGAGCAAATCCAGTTATTCATTCTAATTAGAGATTAAAACCAGAGCGTCTCAACAAGGGGCAGTTTGTCCCTCCACTCCCAGGGGTGGTTACGTGGTGGCTACGCCGGGGGTGAGGGTGGGGGGTCCTCCTCTCATCAAACCGAGGATGTCGCTGAACAAGTGAAAGTGGCTCAGTCATGTACAACTCTTTGAGACCCCATGGGCTATACAGTCAGTGGAATTCTCCAGGCCAGAATACTGCAGTGGGTAGCTTTTCCCTTCTCCAGGGGATTTTCCTGACCCAGGAATGGAACTGGGGTCTCTTGCATTGCTGGCGGATTCTTTACCAGGTGAGCCACAAGGGAAGCCCAAGAATACTGGAGTGGATAGCCTATCCCTTCTCCAGGAGTTTTTCCGGACCCAGGAATCGAACCGGGGTCTCCTGCACTGCAGGCGGATTCTTTACCAACTGAGCTATCAGGGAAGCCTTACAATGCATGCTGCTGCTGCTAAATCACTTCAAGTCATGTCCGACTCGGTGCAACTCCATAGACGGCAGCCCACCAGGCTTCCCCGTCCCTGGGATTTTCCAGGCAAGAATACTGGAGTGGGTTGCCATTTCCTTCACCAGGATGCCCCCAAATCAGCCTCCCCAATTGTCCACAATGCAGGCTTTAAAGACCTTGGTTTAACCGCACTGCTAAACAAGCAGAAAAATTTGGATTTGAAAAAAAGGATCCTGAAGAGGGGAATTTTCATTCTTTCTATTTTTTTCCCCTGCTCCCGTCCTCAAAAACCAAAGAATCAAAAAACAAACAAGGAATCCTCTGGCAAGATACGTCCAATGTCTGGAAGCTGATGGCTGGAGGAGAGAACCCTCCTCCTGGAGTCCCCACTGCAGCCCAGCTCCTCAACCCTACAGGGCCCTGAGAGTCCATCCTCTGTGTTTCTCCTCTTAATTTGCAAAGCATTGCCTGGTGTCCCGCTCTATTCCTACGTGAAACCGCATCGGGGGAAGCCATTCTACTTGAAGCTAGTTACTCTCTCTTTTTCTTTTCTCAATTAAAACTTAGATTGATATGTGCTTTTAACTTAAAAACAAACAAGCAAAAAAAGACATCGTTCCATCCCTGGATGGCCCACTCCAGATAGCCAAAAGTTCCTGTCTAGCTTTTTTTTTTTTTTTTTTTTTGCCACAACAGGCAGCTTGTGGGATCTTAGTTCCCCAACCAGGGATTGAACCTGGACCTTTGGCAGTAAAAGCAGGAGTCCTAACCAGTGAACCTAGGGAATTCCCTGCTGATTTTTTAAAATTGCTCTTTAATTAGTATTTCGTTAAAAGCAATGCCTAGAGTTTTGCATCTAAAAAGTGAATCTCTTCAACCTATTTTTCTGCTTGTTTTAAATTTCTCAAAATGCAAAAACACACAAATAGGGATGTAAAATGGTACAGCCGCTATGCAAAACCTTGTGACAGCTCTTCAAAAAGTTAAACATGGACTTACCCCAAAATACAGCAATTCCATGTCTGAGTATAGACAGGAAAGAGTGGAAAGCAGGGACTTGAATGGGTACTTGCACAGCCATGTTCATAGTAGGATTATCCACAATAGACCAAGGATGGAAACAGCTCAAATGTCCATCATCAGATGAAGAGAGGAACGCAATGTGGTCCATCTAATGGAATATTATTCAGCCACGAAAAGGATGGAGATTCTGGCACCTGCTACAACGTGGCTGAACCTTGAGGACATGAGGCTCAGAGAAGCAGACACAGAAGGACACACACTGTCTAATTCCACTCACGAGAAGTTCCTGGAGGAGTCAAACGCACAGAGACAGGAAGTAGATGGTGGGGCCAAGGTCTGGGAGAGGGGATGAGAAGTGCCTGCTAATGGTATGGGGTTTCCTTTTGGGGTGATAAAGATGTTCCACAATTAGAGACTTCCCTGGTGGTCCAGTGGTTAAGACGCTGCACTTGCAGTGCCAAGGCCAGCAGTTTGATTCCTGGTTGGGGAACTGGAATCATAAATGCTGTGTGGCATGACCCAGAAAGTTTTTAAAAATAAAGATGTTCAACAATTAGGTAGAGTTGACAGTTATACACATTGTGGATGTACCTTCTCTACCACCAAACTGTACCAAATTGGTGAATTTTTTGTTGTGTGAAATTCTCCTAAAAACAAGAACAACATGAAAGAGAGGAAAAGAAACGGTCCTTGACTTCCTACCTCCTCCTGCCTTCTTTTCCTTGCAGGACAAAGACAGGCAAGATTTCTGCAGTCCTCTCTCCACAGCCTGACAGCTGCTGGCTGGCCCCCACCCACCTATCTGCCTGCAGGGTCCCCCTGTCCACAGTGATTGGTTTGGGGAATGATCTTGTGACTCAAGTTGGACCAATGAGAGTCAGCCTGGAGACTGTCAGAAATATTAATATAAGCAGTCACTCATGGTTCCTTAGGGTGAAAGCCTGGAGCTGCCAGGAGTTATCTTTTGCCACCCCACAGTTGATCTTGTCTAGGATGAAGCCACAATAGAGGAGGGCAGATCCTAGAAAGAGAAGTCCATGCCTTAACAACATTGTTTAAGCACCTTGATCCAGCCGTACCTAATCAGGACACCCTTGGTCTTTCCTGTGGATTTGGTTTGGGTTTGTGTGCGTTTGTGTGCGAGGCACTTTTTAATTTATTTTTATTAATTCTTATTGGAATATAGTTGCTTTACAATGTTGTGTTAATTTCTACTGTACAGCAAAGTGAATCAACTGTACCCATACATATATCCCCTCTTTTTTATATTTCCTTCCCTTTCGGAGAAGGCAATGGCACCCTACTCCAGTACTCTTGCCTGGAAAATCCCATGGATGGAGGAGCCTGGGAGGCTGCAGTCCATGGGGTCGCTGAGGGTCAGACATGACTGAGCGACTTCACTTTCACTTTTCACTTTCATGCATTGGAGAAGGAAATGGCAACCCACTCCAGTGTTCTTGCCTGGAGAATCCCAGGGACGGGGCATCCTGGCGGGCTGCGGTCTATGGGGTTGCACAGAAGTGCGACACAACTGAAGTGACTCAGCAGCAGCAGCAGCATACAATAGGTTCTCATTAGTTATGTATTTTATACATAGTATCAATAATGTATATATGTCAATCTCAACCTCCCAATTCATCCCACTCCCCACCTTCCCCCTTGGTATCCATACATTTCCTTTCTTTCTTTCTTTCTTTCTTTCTTTTTTTTTTTTTTTTGAGTCATACTTCAGGCTTTTGAAAATCAAGCGTTTCAGCTCCTAGTGTTCCTTTGGTTTTGACACGGTCCTTCATCCAGCACATCCGACAAGTAATGTGACCCTCAAAACACAATGGCAGATTAGTGTCCAGCACTGAAAGGTAGTAAAACCATGGAATCAGTTCCCAAACTGTAAGCTTAACAGCAGCAGATTGCACCCTGGAGTTAGTCAGAAGCCTGGTCAGCTGCCAGTCGTTAGCCTTTCTCCTCTGCAGGGCAGGCAGTCGACAAATGTGTCCTGGGGGAAGACAGGCTTCCCTCCAAGCCACCCTATCTCTGTGGGGCTGGGGCCAAAGTCAACATTTCTTGTGCCAAGTTGTGTGGCTTGTGTGTATCTGGCTCTTCATCCTGTTGACATTCTGAGGTTGCTATGGGTATCTGTATGGGACCCAGGTGCTTCCCGCCTCTGTGGGGATCTTCCTGGAGATGGGTTGAGGGGGCTGCCTTCAGCTCCCCAGGGAAGGCAGATTAAAGCTGCGAGAGCCTGGAGGGAAAGTTGCCAGCCCCTGCTTCCCAGGGGTTACAGGACACTCAGCAAGTGAATCCTTACCTAGTTACCCAGGTTCTAAGAGGGCTCCGTGACTATCACATACACACAAGATCAGCCACCAGCCATCTGTTGTTGTTTAATAGCTAAGTCATGTCCAGCTCTTTGCAACCCCCATGGACTGCAGCACACCAGGTTTCCCTGTCCTTCACTATCTTCCAGAGTCTGCTTAAACTCATATCCATTGAGTCAGTGATGCACTACAACCATCTCATTCTTTGTCTCCCCTTTCTCCTCCTGCCCTCAATCTTTCCTAGCATCAGGGTCTTTTCCAATGAGTTGGCTCTTCACATCAGGTGGCCAAAGTATTGCAGCTTCAGCTTCAGCAACAGTCCTTCCAAAGAATATTTAGGGTTGATTTCCCTTAGGATTGATTGGTTTGATCTCCTTGCAGTCCAAGGGACTCTCAAGAGGCTTCTCTGGCACCACAACTCAAAAGCATCAGTTCTTCACCACTCTGTCTCCTTTATGGTCCAACTCTCACAGCCGTACATGACTACCGGAAAAACCATAGCTTTGACGCCAGCCATCTGTCATCTGGCAATTTCCCAAGCTCGGAAAACATTAGTTTCCTTTGCAAACTGAAGTATTGCAAAATTCTGAAATGCAACCCCTTTTCTCACAGCCCTTTAACCCTTAGTTTACACACAATGATAACCTACCTTGTTCTCTAAATTGCCAGGTCTCAGATGCTGAAATTAATGATGATAATTAACAGTGAATAATATTTACTAAGTGCTTGTTTGTTACAAGACACCATTCTAAACACTTTACATCATCTCCTTTAGTCTTTTCAACAACTCTGGAAGACAGCACCGCTAGCAACCCATTTTAAAGATGAGCAAGCTAATGCGATCTCCTAACCACCCAGCTCTCTTTCACTGCACCTGTGTCCTTCTGATTATTTTATATTTATCCTTAGGTTTCTGTGTGCACCGCCAGCACCCACCCCAACCCCCCACCCCCCAACCTCTCCCCCCCACCCCTGCCACTAACATCCCGAGGTCTGCTTAGTTTAGCCAAAAACAGGTCCTGGCACAGCTAGGAAGACCACAAACCTTTGTTCCTGAGTTGCAGCCATAGAATGACTTCTTCTCTTGTCAGGGGGACTGGAAACGCACCCCACCAGGCACACATTCCAACTGATCCTCCCCAAATCCCTGGCCACCTGGGAGTGAAGTGTCAAAAAGGAACCCCATCTCCAGTTCTTCCTGTTCTTTCCTGGCGCATTCTTTATTTTACTGTCTTTCCAGCATTTATATTAGCTGGCGATTTCTTTCTCTCTCTTTTTTTTTCCTTTCATTTATTTGGCTGCACCAGGTCTTAGTTGCAGCACCCATCATCTTTAGTTACGATATATGGGATCTTAGTTTCCCGGTCAGGGATGGAACATAGACCGCCTGCATTGGAAGCATGGAATCTTAGCCACTGGGCAAATCAGGGAAGTCCCTAGCTGGTGATATCTTATTATCCAGAATGTCTGCTCCAAGATGGCTGGAAATTTTGTCTACTGCGGTATCCCCATTGCCCAGAGAGCACATGCATGTGAACAGGGGACGTTTTTCTTGTTATGTAAGCAAGTCCTTCCCTCACGCATCTCCCCCGCCCCTAGCCTGCACCCCTACTCCGACCCGCCAGGATCAAGCGGGCACTTTCGCCACCTACCGGCCAAAGGCAGCATGACCCGAATCCTGGGCTCCATCTTCAGGATCTGGGAATGCAGTTATTGGGTCATTTCCCCAAAACCCTCCAGGCCCACTGCCCCTGGCGCCTCCCAGCCAGAAAGCAGCAGCATCTGACTCAAGGTTGCTCTCACCAAGGCAGGGGCTGCATGACAGAAGTGGATCTCGGGGCGCGGTCCCCATCACCACCACTACGGGAGGTCCTTTAGAAATGCAGACACTTGGGACTTCCCTTGTTGTCCACTGGTTAAGGCTCCGAGCTTCCAACTCAAGGGGGCCCCAGTACAATCCCAGGTATCGGAACTAAGGCCTGCCGTTTCTCAGCAAAAAAAAAAAAAAAAAAAAAAGGAAGAAATAAAGATTCTTGGGTTCATCCTCGGACCTGCAGAATCAGAAACTTGGGGCGAGGCCAGGCCTTCTGTGTTTCAGTGTTTCAGCGAGCCCCGACATGGGCAACCCTCCAGGCCCTGAGCAGCAATCCTCAACCACCCTTGCTTCCCAGCATTTGCCACAATTGGAGAGTGCACCTGGCCCGGTGCAGCTGGGGACCAGGGTTGCTGCTCACTACCCTGCAGTGCCCAGAAGGGCCCCAACTCAGGACTGTTTGGCCCCAGTAGCAGCAGTGCCCAGGTTAAAAGGCCCCTACTATTTGGGAGGAAAAATGGAATCCGATTCAATTGAGGCCATGCTCACACCACACACCAAGGTAAATGCCAAATGGTCAGACAGCATAAATCAGGGTGGCCCCCAGTGTCTGCTTCTCCTCCTCTTCCTCCCAGTTTCATGTGTATTTAGATGTATGCAGCATCCCAAAGTCACTGCAGACGGTGACTGGAGCCATGAAAGTAGAAGACACTTGCTCCTTGGAAGGAAAGCATTGACAAACCTAGATCGCGTATTAAAAAGCAGAGACATCACTTTGCCGACCAAGGTCTGTATAGTCAAAGCTATGGCTTATTCAGTAGTCATGTATGGATGTGAGACTTGGACCAAAAAGAAGGCTGAGCGCCAAATAATTGATTCTTTGGAACTGTGGTACTGGAGAAGACACTTGAGAGTCCTTTGGACTACAAGGAGATCAAAGCAGTCAATCCTAAAGGAAATCAACCCTGATTATTCACTGGAAGGACTGATTCTGAAACTGAAGCTCCAATACTTTGGCCACCTTATGCAAAGAAGTGACTCATTGGAAAAGACCCTGATGCTAGAAAAGATTGAGGGCAGGAGGAGAAGGGGGTGACAGGATGATATGGTTAGATGGCATCACTGACTCAATGGAAACGAATTTGAGCAAACTCTGGGAGATAGTGAAGGACAGGGTAGCCTGGTGTGCTGCAGTCCATGGAATTGCAGAGAGTGGGACACAACTGAGTGACTGAACAACAACAAAAACAATTTGCTAATCCCAAACCCCTCATTTATCCTTCCCCCACACCGTGTTCCACTTGGTAACCATAAGTTTGTTCTCTGCATTAATTTTGACTTTTGTAATGTTTTTTGTTGCTTGACTACATTGTTAACCATGGCACTTTTTTTTCTGGCCATGCCACTAGGCATGCAGGATCTTAGTTCCCCAACCAAAAATTGAACCCTTGGCCCTTGCATTGAAAGCTTGGAGTCTTAACCACTGGACCACTGCAGGAGCCCTTATTTTGATTTTTAAATATATTGAAATAAAATTGTATTTACCTCTACAATGGAGTTTTTCTGACATGACTCAAGTGCACCTCTGCAGAGAAGGATCCAGGCAAGTGAGCCCAGGGGATGTGCTGTGGTTCTTGGGCCTCCACCTGCTGCCAGATCTGACCTCCTGGGGCAGACAGGGAGGGGCCCCGGCTCCTTTGGCCCTACAGGTAAAAAACTGAAAAATTACTTAGGTACAATGATTAAGTTTTGTAACATGTGTATTGAGATATAATCTCAAGGCCAATGCTTCACTCATTTAAATTGTACAGATCAGTGGTTTTCACAAGCTTTCGCAACCAGCACCACAATCTATTTCAGAGATTTTTATCTCCCAGAAAGGAAACGCCCCCCTCTTCATTAGTAGTCACTCTTTCCTGGACCCTGGACACAGAGCATGGTGTGGACCACAGACTAGGTCCCTGCTCCAGGAGCGCTCATGAGCAGTGGAAGGAGACAAGTAATAACCAAGTCAGATAAAATAAAGATGAGGTTGGGACTTACCTGCTGGCCCAGCATTAAGGGGAACCTGGATTTGATCCCTGGTCAGAGAACTAGATCCCACATGCTGCAACTCAGTATCTGTCATGCCACATCAAAGAGGCCAAGTGCCACAATTAACACTCAGGGTAGCTAAATACGTAAATAAGTTCGGTCATTTCCAAGACTCACAGGAAGTGCTCTACAGAAAACAGAAGGTAGGTGCTGCTGCTACCCAAAGTTCAGCTTCTGTACACCGGTGCCCAGTCAAACCCTGGAGACAGAGCTCCCGGTGGAGTAGAAAGCTGCTCCATCAGTGTCTGACTCTGCAATGCCACGGACTGAAGCCCGCCAGGCTCCTCTACCCATGGGATTCTCCAGGCAAGAATACTGGTGGCGGCTGCCATGCCCTCCTCCAAGGGATCTTCTTGACACAGAGATGGAATCCATATCTCCATCAGCAGGTGGGTTCTTTACCAGTAGCTCCACCTGAGTCAGGAGATCCCCTGGAAAAGGAAACGAATGGCATTCCACTCTAGTATGCCTGGGAAATTCCATGAACAGAGGAGACTGGCGGACTACAGTCCATGGCCACAAAATCGAACATGATTTAGTGACTGAGCACTTGGCTCTGCACATTGAAACCTGGAAGATTCCCTGGGGTTTGAGTTTGGAGAAAATCGGGGAAGGGGGAGGAGATAAGTCAGGGAGCCAGACAGCTCAGCTACTTTGGACAACCATTTGGCAGTGTGGATCAGATCTATACTCATGGGGTTTCCTCAGTGGCTCAGTTGGTTAAGAATCCGCCGGCCAATGTGGAAGACACAGGTTCAATCCCTGGTCTGGGAAGATTCCACATGCCATGGAACAACTAAGCCCGTCTATCACAACTACTGAGACCACATGCTATGACTACTGAAGTCCACTTGCCCTAGAACCTGGGCTCCACAACCAAAGCAGCCATTACAGTGAGACGCCACTACAGTGAGACGCCCACACACCGCAACTAGAGTAGCTCCCACTCACTGCAACTAGAGAAAGCCCAAACAAAGCAACGAAGACCCAGCACAGCCAAAAATTAGTTAACTAATTAATTTAATTTAATTAAAGAATACGAGTGCTTATATCCAGGAAAAGACTCATAGGAACTGTGTTCATAATAGCTCCAAAGTGGAAACAACCCAAGTGTCCATTTTTGAGAGCTGGGTCAAGAAATGGTGGTATGTGGGACTTCCCTGGTGGTCCAACACTTAAGGCTCTTCACACGAAATTCAGGGACCTAGGTTCAATCCCTGGTTAGGGAACCATGATCCTGGATGCTCCAACTAAAAAAGATTCTGCATGCCACAGTGAAGACTCTGAGAGCCACAATTAAGACCTGGTCAGTCAAAAAAAAAAAAAAGTGGTATGTAATAAACAAGGTCCTACTGTATAGCACAGAGAACTATATTCAATATCCTATGATAAACCACAATGGAAAAGAATATATATATATGTATATTAAAATGAGTGTAGGGACTTTCAAGGAGGTCCAGTGCTTAAGACCATGTGCTTCCACTTCAGGGGGCACAGGTATGATCCCTGTTGGGAAAACTAAGATTCCACATGCCACACAGTGACCAAAAAAAGAAAAAGGAAAAAAATGTATATGTAGGCATAACTGAATCACTTTGCTGTACAGCAGTAATTAATACAACATTGCAAATC
This sequence comes from Bubalus kerabau, assembly GCF_029407905.1. Lineage (NCBI taxonomy): Eukaryota > Metazoa > Chordata > Mammalia > Artiodactyla > Bovidae > Bubalus > Bubalus kerabau. The sequence goes on along the minus strand of NC_073624.1, from coordinate 213,063,847 downwards.
AAGTATATTTCAAACAATCACAATTCTCAGGTCATTGTATCAGAAGAACAAGAATGCTTGTGAATTCTTGTAATCTGTATTTTGACTTAGGCTCATACAGTGCATTGAGAAAGACTTCTTTAGATAATTTGTGAACTTAATACACGTAAATTAGTAAAACTGAATGGTTTTTAACATGTTAAAAAAAAAAGAAACAGTGGTTTGTTTACAAAATGGAATATTATGCAGTAAGGAAAAAGGTACCTGCCTGCTGCATGCAACCTGTTCTGCATCCCAGGGACACAGCATGGAATGGATGAATCTGGCTGGGAGAGAACAAACTGTAGGACTTCACTTAGGGAGAGTACAAAATTGGACCAAACTCATCAGTGGTGATGAAGTTCAACCACTGGTGACCTCTGGGAGGGGAGAAGCTGGTACAGGGCAAGAGGGAGCTTCTTGGGAGAGGAGGGCCGAGGATGAGGCTGGCAGTGGGTCACAGTGAGCTTGTATATATTTGTGTGCAATTTTTAAGGACTATTTCTTTCTTTCCTTTTTTTTTTTTTTTTTTTGGCCATGCAGCGTGCTGGTTAGTTCCCCAACCAGGGATCAAATCTGTGTCCTCTGCAGTGGAATCTTGGAGTCCTAACCACTGGACATCCAGAGAATTCCCAGTATATCTTTTTTTAAAAAAACATGATTTCTGGGTGTGTCTGTGCAGGGGTTCCCGGATGATGCAGTCCTTTGAATTGATGGGCTCCCTAAAGCAGATGGCCTTCAGTGGGCATCAACCCACATGTTGTTGACCTGAATGCAAAGCGAAGGAAAGTGGAATCTGTCCTCTCTGCCGGATGGCTGGCAGGACCACCCATCACTTCCTGTCCTTGGTCTTACAGCATCAGCTCCCCTGGGTGTCCAGTTTGCAGACAGCAGGTCCAGATGGAGGGAATTCTCAATATCCATTATCCTGATTATACATCTCTTTCTGGGCAGCAGTGTATCTACATTTATATCCTCATCTATCCTATTGGCTCTGTTTCTCTGGAGAACCCTCATCCCAGCTCCCAGGCTGGTTCTCCTGCACCGTTTTGCTCTGAAACCTAACTACTGAGACCGGGCAGCCAAGCAGTGGGTGCTGGGTCTGGCTGTGTCCAAGGAGAGAGTGGGGCTGGGTTCCAGGGAGGGGTCTTCCTCAGAAAAGTCCCATGCGTGCTCCCCACCCCCCCCCCCAACCACAATCAGCTGGGTAAGCAGTGCTATTTTCAGATGCAACCCCCCCACTTCCTTCCTTGACTCTCAGAAGCCCACTTCCTGACTAGGTCTCATTCTTCCCCGCTTGGGGTGGTGCACAAAAAAACATGTCCATGAGGGTGTTTCTCCACCAAGCCCCAGACCCTGACCATGCGTGGGTCCCTTCCCCAAACCACGATGGGCCACACAACATAGAGATTCCAGCACAGAATGAAAGTGCAGATGCCCTTGGTCAAATCCTAAGAATTTCAAGACACAAGCAAATCCCTCCTGAGCTGGGGACACCAGATGACTGCAGGAGTCTCAGGCCAGGATGGTGGCACTGCCCTAACCACCTGCAGACCTCTCCCTACCTCTTGGTTTCATCAAGTTATATTTAATTGTGGTAAAATACACATACCTTAAATTTGCCATCTTAACCATATTTTAAGTGCACAGCTCAATGGTGTTAAGTACATTCATATTGTCCTGCAACCATCCCCATTATCATCTCCAGAACTTTCTCATCTTCCCAAACTGAAGCTCTGCCCACATGAAAGACTGACTCCCCCTCCCCTCCCCCAGCCTCTGGCCCCACCATCTACTTCCTGCCTCTGTGGATCTGACCTCTCTAGGGACCTCCTGTGAGTGGATTCAGACAGTGTGTGTCCTTCCATGTCTGGCTTCTCTCACTGAGCGTCACATCCTCAAGGTTCAGCCAAGGTGTAGATGTCAGAGTCTCCTACCACATTCCACTGTGTGGATGGACCACATTTTTTCATCCATCAAGCCACTCATGCAGCTCCTATCTTTGGCTGTTAAAAATCACGCTGGTGTGAACACTCTTCTACAGTATCTGAGTCCTGGCTTTCATTTCTTTCAGGTCTGAACTCGAGAAACACAAGCATGAATTATTTTTTGGCCGCACTGGATGTCATGTAGGATCTTAGTTTCCCGACCAGGGATTGAATCCGTGTTCACTGCATTGGGCATATAGTTTTTATTTCAGCTTCTCACCAGTCCTAACAGTGAAACACTCCCTTGACAGAGCAAAACCAACGTAAACTCAGAAGACACATCAAAGCGTGAGGAAGAGAAAAAAAAATCTCCCGTAACCTCATCTGCCATCATCCTCCCCGTTCCCAGGGTGGCGTGTTTTTCTCCAAGTGGCACCTGGGGTTGCGTTGTTTCTTGGAGGAAGCAGCATGAATCTTCTCCTTAGAATCCTCTGCTTCCAGGAAACCTCCCCGCAATCCCCACCTACCAGTGGGAAATGCCCAGGTACTGTTTTAGTCCTGCCCATAGAGGACAATCCTAAAGGGTTGATATCCTTACAACCCTGAAAACTCATTGGAAGGACTGATGCTGAAGCTGAAGCTCCAATACTTTGGCCACCTGATGTGAAGTGCCGACTCATTGGAAAAGGCCCTGATGCTGGGGAAAGATTGAAGGCAGGAGGAGAAGGGGGTGACAGAGGATGAGATCGTTGGATGGCATTATCGGCTCAATGGACATGAGTTTGAGCAAACTCTGGGAGATAGTGGAAGACAGGGGAGACTGGCATGCTACAGTCCATAGGGTTTCGGACATGACTTAGCAACTGAATAACAACACAGCGGAAACAACCTACCTGTCCAGCAGGAGGGGACTGAATACACAGCAGGGGGGCCAGCCCTGGGGTTGCATGATAGGATTGCAAGATGGGCCCAGGGGGAAGAAGTGACCATCTGGGCAGTGTTGCTAAAAGCTGCTGTGTGTATCAATAATAATAATAGGGAATAATGACTTTAAAAAAAAAAAAATAGGGACTTCCTTGGTGGTCCAGTGGTTAGGACTCTACGCTTGCACTGCAGGTTTGGGGTGGGTTTGATTTCTGGTTGAGGAACTAAGATAGATCCTGCATGCTGTGGGAAGCAGCCAAACATAAAAAAATAAAATAATAAATGGGACAGTCTCTTTACACCTGCTCATAGGTGGACACAGATGCCAGGGTTTCTCAACCCTGAATCAGTTGCAGCTTGGAATAGTGGCCGCCTTGAGAGATGGGGTCATGTTTCCTGGAGAACGAGATTGGGGCAGAGATGTTTTCTGCACAACCATATTGACCCTTTGAATTTTGAACCATATAAATGTTATTTCCCATAAAAATATAAGTCAAAGTAAAGCTATTAAAAGAAAAAAAAGAAAAGACCAGCCACTTTGTAATGGTCTGCATATCTCGGTGTGCTCAGTTGTTCCATCATGTCTGACTCTTTGTCACCTCATGGACTGTAGCCCTCCAGGCTCCTTGGTCCATGGGGATTCTCCACGCAGGAATAGTCTTTTTCATCAAGCGTCAACCATAATCATTTTTTTAAGAAAATCTTTTGGCCGATCCACATAGCATGTAGGATCTTAGTTCCCAGACCTGGATTTGAACCTGTGTCCCCCTGCATTGGAAGCATAGAGTCTTAACCACTGGATGACCAGGGAAGTCCCCAAACATAATCTTTTTATTTAATTTCCTCTCTTCACTTTGAGGATATTTTTCTGTTTCATCGGATGATTAACTTTGCTTCTTAAAAGAACTCCTTTTCTTCCTCCCACCTCCCCTCTCTACTGTAAACATTTATTGAGCACCAACTGAATGCTGAGCCCCAAACTGGGCACCAGAGTTAAACAGGAGACCAAAAGGAAACCAATGCAGATGCTTTTTGTCTTGGAGTTCAGTAGCTAGACTGAAACTTCTAGAACTTTCCAAGTGACAGACTTGTTCTCCACCTGTGCCTTCCACAATGGGAGCCCCCAGCGCCGCATGGCTCTTGAGTACTTGAAAGGACCCCATTGCAACTGAAGAAGTCCAATTTAAATTGTATTTACTTTTCATCCATTTATTTAAATGTAAATAGCAGCTCAGAGCTGATGGCCTCCATATTGGAGAGTGTGTGTGCTGTTGCTTCAGTCGTGTCTGACTCCTTGCGACCCTAAAGACTATAGACCACCAGGCTCTTTTGTCCATGGGATTCTCCAGACAAGAATACTGGAGTGGGTTGCCATTTCCTTCTGCAGGGGATCTTTCCAACCCAGGGATTGAACCTGTGGTTCTTATGTCTCCTGTATTGGCAGGCGGATTCTTTACCACTATCGCCACCTGGGAAGGCCCTATTGAATAGCACCTGACTGGAGCTCACTGATCCAAGCAGGACTGATCACAGAGACAGACAGCAGTGAGCACTGGCTTGAAGCAAGGTCTTAGTTCCCTGCCCAGGAACTGAATCTGGGAAGCCTGGATGAAAATCAGAAATCCTGGCCACTACTAGTCCACGAGGGGTCTCAGGCTTAAGGCAGAGTTCCTCCTGGCTGTCTACCCCATTGAAAAATGCATTTCTCAAGGAGGCCAAAATCTGTAGAAACACTACAAAGCTTATTATTAGAGACACAACACAATAAGCTGGAGAGCACACAGAGAAACAATTTGTTTAGTTAAAGGACTTCCCTGTAGTTCAATGGCTAAGCCTCTGGGCTCCCAATGCAAGGGGCCTGGGTGCAATCCCTGGTTAGGGAACTAGATCCCACATGCTGCAACTAAGATTCTGGCACAGCCAAATAAATGAATAAACATTTTTAAAGAGCTTCCAAACATTTAAAAAAAAAAAAAAGACTGAAGCAAGGTAGAGATCCCCCTACACCCGGAAAAGGGTGTGAGCATCTTCCCTAATAAGGCAGAGTGCATTGAAGAGATGATTAAATCATTTATATTTGGTAGTTCTTCAGGGTCTTTGTTTACCTTTGACCAATTACCTGGTTTATTTTTCCACACCTCACCCACCCTAGGATCCTCCCCAACATGTGGGCACAATTTTTTTCCAAGATGGATTCCAGCCTAGAGGCCAACAGGGAGGCTTGAGATCACCTATTATGGGGTGGCAGCCCTTCCTCTTTGACACCCAAGGAGCTTTTTTGTACATGTGCAGTGTCTCCCTTGTCCCCAGGATGGGAAACATGTAACCTCTTGATCTTTTCCTCAAACAGTATTGCTTTTAAGATCATTGATTCCTGAGACTTCCCTGGTGGTCCAATGGTTAAGATTCTACACTCCCAATGCAGGGGGCCTGGGTTCAATCCCTGGTCCAGGAACTAGATCCAACATGCCACAACTAAGAGATCCCACATGCTGCAACTAAGACCCAGAGTAACCAAGTAAATAAATAAATATTTAAGAAATTAAAAAAGACAACACTGGACAGCCACATCTAAGATAATGAAATAAGGTTACTCTTTAATTCCATACACAAAAATAAGCTCAAAATAGATTGAAGACCTACATGTGAGACCAGACATTACAAAACTCCTAGAGGAAAACAAGCAGAACACTTTCTGACATAAACCACAGCAACATCTTTTTTGATCCATCTCTCAGAACAATGGAAATAAAAACAAAAATAAACAAATGGGACCTACGTAAACTCAAAAGCTTTTGCACAGTCAAGGAAACAATAAACAAAATGAAAAGACAACCCACAGATTGGGAGAAAATATTTGCAAATGATGTGACCAATAAGGAATTAGTCTCCAAAATTTACAAACAGCTTATGACACTTAACAGCATCAAAACAAACAACCCACTCAAAAAATGGGCAGAGGACCTGAATACACATTTCTCCAAAGAGAATATACAGATGGCCAACAGGCACATGAAAAGATGTTCAACACTGCTAATTATTAGAGAAAGCAAATCAAAACTCCAATGAGATATCACCTTACACTGGTCAGAATGGCTAGCATAGAGGGTATGGCTCCCCTCCCTTCCTCCCAGTCCCACGGTTTTCATTTCAGGATCTCAGGGACAACCTTGGAGCCTCTTGTTCTGAATCACTAGGAAATTCATGCAGAGTCTGTAGGGGGTTCATAAATAAGCCCCCTCCCCCTCCCCCCCCAAAGAAAACCAAAAAACAAAAAACAGAATGGCTAGCATAAACACTCTTGCCTGGAAAATCCCATGAATGGAGGAGCCTGGTAGGCTCGCGTCCATGACCCAACTGAACGACTTCACTTTCACTTTTCACTTTCATGCATTGGAGAAGGAAATGGCAACCCATTCCAGTATTCTTGCCTGGAGAATCCCAGGGACAGAGGAGCCTAGTGGGCTGCCGTCTATGGGGTCGCACAGAGTCGGACACGACTGAAGCAACTTAGCAGCAGCAGCATAAACACACACACACACACACACACACAAATACTGGAGAGGATGTGGAGAGAAGGGAGCCCTCCTACACTGTTGGTGAGAATGTAATCTGATAGAGCCACTACAGAGAACAGTGTGTATGTTCCTTAAAAAACTAAAAATAGAGCTATCATATGACCCTGAAATCCCACTCCTAGGCCTATATCTGGACAAAAACATGATCTGAAAGGATACATGTACCCCTATGTTCATTGCAACACTGTTTAAAGTAGCCTGGACATAGGAGCAACCTAAATGTCCATGGACAGAGGAATGGATAAAGATGTGGTACATATATACAATGGAATATTACTCAAGCATTAAAAAGAATGAAATAATGTCATTTGCAGCAACAAAGATGGACTTAGAGAGTGTCATACCAGTGAAGTAAGACAGAGAAGGAGAAACATTGTATGACATCCCTTATATGCAGGATCTCAAAAGCAGTGGTACAAATGAACTCACAAAACAGAAAGAGACTCCCACACTTAGAAAAGGAACTTATGGTTGCCTGGTGGAGGTGGGTGCATATGTGCTCAGTCATGTCTGACTCTTTGTGACCCTATGGACTATAGCCCACCAGGCTCCTTTGTGCATGGGATTCTCCAGGCAAGAATACTGGAATGGGTTGCCATGCCCTTCTCCAGTGGATCTTCCTGACCCAGGGATTGAACCCACATCTCTTAGGTCTCCTGCATTGGCAGATGGGTTCTTTACCACTGGTACCACCTTGGGGAGAATGGATACATAACTGTATGGCTGAGTCTCTTCATTGTTCACCTGAAACTAACATGACATTGTTAACTGACTATACTCCAATACAACATAAAATTTTAAAGTTTGGGGGAAAAAAAGACAAGAGCATTGATTCCTGTGATCACATTATTTTCCCGACAGACTGAGGTCTGTGCCAGTGGCAACCAAAAGTTTCCAGAGCCTCCCTCCATCCTCCTGAAAGCCTTCGTCTCGGCTGGGAGTTATCCTCCTCCCATGTATCTATTGACTCTTCAGAAAGCATGGGGGACAGCTGGGGACATAGTGGACAAGAGTCCGGCTCCCTGCCCTGGGGGGAGCTTGGAGCTCGTGGAATATGGGGAGGATAGATGACAAACAAACAAACAACTCGGTAAAATGATGGCAAGTTTTCTATTAGAAAAATAAATAGGGTGTGGTAGGGATTTTGGCTGAGGGAGGTCAGTGAGGGCTTCCTAAGGATGTGATATTTGTGCAGGTGCCTGAGGAAGAGGAGGAGCCAGCCATGTGTCTATCTGGAGGCATTCTAGGCAGGAAACATTGCTTGTGAAAGGCCCTGAGGTAGGGACAAATTTGGATCATAGAAAAAGCAAGATAATTCCAGAAAAAATCTAGTTCTGCTTCATTGACTATGCTATAGCTTTTGACTGTGTGGATCAAAAAAACTGTGGAAAATTCTTAAAGAGATGGGAATAGCAGACCACCTTACCTGCCTCCTGAGAAACCTGTATGCTGGTCACGAAGCAACAGTTAGAATTGGACATGGAACAACAGACTTGTTCCAAATTAGGAAAGGAATACATCGAGGCTGTATATTGTCATCCTGCTTATTTAACTTATATGCAAAGTACATCATTCGTGATGCTGGGCTGGATGAACCACAGCTGGAATCAAGGGACAGCACCCTAGAGCACACAGCTGAGGGAGGGGGCAGCTAGGTCCTGGGCAGGGGATCAGAGAGAACCAGCTAGAACCCACCTCTGGACAGTGTCCAGTCCTGATCCTGAGTCCTCTCCCAGCAGCTGACCCCAGGGAATGGGGCCTTGCGGAAGGACTCTTCTGTTTTACCTTCATTAAGAGGCTCTTTAGTTCCTCTTCACTTTCTGCCATAAGAGTGGTGTCATCTGCATATCTGAGGTTATCGATATTTCTCCTGGCAATCTTGATTCCAGCTTGTGCTTCATCCAGTTTTAAGAAAAGACTGACTTAAAACTCAACTTTCAAAAAACTGAGATCATGGCATCTGGTCCCATCATTTCATGGCAAATAGATGGGGGAAATCATGGAAACCATGACAGATTTTATTTTCTTGGGCTCCAAAATCACTGTGGACAGTGACTGCAGCCATGAAATTAAAAGACGCTTGTTTCTTGGAAGAAAAGCTATGACAAACCTAGACAGCATATTAAAAAGCAGAGACATCACTTTGCCAAAAAAGGTCTGTATAGTGAAAGCTATGGTTTTTCCAGTAGTCGTGTATGGATGTGAGAGCTGGCCGTAAAGAAGGCTGAGCACTGAAGAATTGACACTTTCAAACTGCGGTGTTGGAAAAGACTCTTCAGTGTCCCTTGGACTGAAAGAAGATCAAACCAGTCAATCCTAAAGGAAATCAATCCTAGATATTCACTGGAAGGACTGATGCTGAAGCTGAAGCTCCAATACTTTGGTCACCTGATGCAAGAAGTGACTTATTGGAAAAGACCCTGATTCTGGGAAAGATTGAAGGCAGGAGGAGAAGGGGATGACAGAGGACGGGATGGTTGGATGGCATAACTGACTCGATGGACATGAGTTTGAGCAAGCTCCGGGAGATGGTGAAGGACAGGGAAGACTGGAGTGCCGCAGTCCATGGGGTCGCAAAAAGTTGGACACAATGTAGTGACTGAACAACCAGGGACAAGCTTCTCAAGGGTGGCTTGGCTGGGGCAGAGAGAGCAAGGGCAAAAAGGTGGGGAAAATGGGTCAGTAGGTGCTGGGCAACACCAAACAGGTGCTTTGGGAAGGGAAGGTGTTGGGACTGACCTTCAGAGACCTTGGGGAATTCACAGCAGTGCCTTCATCTTTTCTGGGTGCCTTCTGGTGGGTGGGGGAACTCTGCAGGGGTGAGGCAGACCCCATTTGGGTAAGGACTAAGCCTATCCCCTCCTCCTGGCCACCCCCTCACATACACACAGATGTTCCCCTTGGGGCATTTCAGTCCTGGAGAAGCTGGGCTTTCAGGTGTTGCAGCAGCTCTGGCCCTTTCTAGCCCAGGGGAGGAGGGGAAGATAGGGCCACGGGGTGGGGGAGTGTGGAGGAAGGCTGTGGACAGGCCTCTTCCTGTTCTGGCACAAGGAAATGGAAGGAGCCTGGCTTAGGTGTGACATTTGGACCTCAGGAGGACAGCTGATGCCGGGAGCCTTGAGGGCACAGCTGAGGCAGGGGCGTGTCCAGGCACCCAGGGACAGCCCCATGGAGCACACAGCTGAGGGAGGTCAGCTAGGGCCTGGGCAGGAGGTCAGAGGGAACCAGCTGGAAACCACCTCTGGACAGTGTCCAATCCTGAGCCTGAGTCCTCTCCTGGCAGCTGACCCCAGGGAATGGGGCCTTGGGGAAGGACTGCCCAGGGAGGCCTATCTCTGCAAATGAAGCTGAAAGTTAGATTCTCTGGGGGAGGACAGGGAGCCAGGGCTGCCTGTAGCGGGTGGGGCGGATGTTGAGCTGCGATAGGCTGGCCTGGCCAAGGCCGAGGCTGTCCCACTCACTGTCCCGCTTTGACTAGGCACTGTCAGCCTTCAGTTTTTCTGTCTTCCTCCCAATCACTCCTCAGAAAGGCCTGCCCTGACCTCCCGGGTCACCTTTAGCCACACTGCCACTTTGTTTCCAAGCCTCATTCTTGTCCACCTGCTTTGCCTTCAGCTGTGTCACCAGCCGCTGTCTCTCTGCCCTCAGGGTGAGCTGAGTGGAAGAGAGTCGGAAACCCCAATATTTTAATGCTCAATGAAAACGCCTAACGTGTGTGTGTGCTCAGTCGCGTCGGACTCTTTGCCACCGCATGGACTGTAGCGCCAGGCTCCTCCGTCCATGGGATTCTCTAGGCCAGAATACTGCAGCGGGTTGCTATTTCCTCCTCTAGGGGAATCTTCCCAACTCAGGGATCAAACCTACATTGCAGGCGGATTCTTTACCACTGAGCCACCAGGGAACTGGTGATGGGGGTGGGGGTGGTTGGTTGAGGGGCGTGGGGAGGGGGAGCCTAAAGTGATGCAAAAGGACCCATGATGAACAACACATAAAGATTTGAAATAAAGGCTGAATCATCCCAGCCAGGGGCCTGCTGTTACTGCTGCTGCTAAGTCACTTCAGTCATGTCCGACTCTGTACGATCCCGTAGAGGGCAGCCCACCAGGCTCCCCCGTCCCTGGGGTTCTCCAGGCAAGATACTGGAGTGGGGTGCCACTGCCTTCTCCAATGCATGAAGGTGAAAAGTGAAAGTGAAGTCGCTCAGTCCCAAAACTTTGTTTTTTTAGTAGTGCATTAAAATAGTTCTTATGTTGATCACTGAGGTTTTTGTTCTGTGCTAAATCGCTTCAGTCGTGTCCGACTCTGTGCGACCCTATGGACTGCAGCACGCCAGACTCCTCCGTCCATGGGTCCTCCAGGTAAGAATACTGGAGTGGGTTGCCATGCCTTCCTCCAGGGGATCTTTCAGACCCCAGGGATGGAACTCTAGTCTCTTACATCTCCTGCATTGGCAGGCAGGTTCTTCACCACTAGCGCCACCTGGGAAGCCCCACTGAGTTTTTTGGCACCCTGTAAATTTTGATACCAGAAGAGTTCCTCACTAGAGTCCTAGACCTGGAATGAGAGAAGGATTAAGTGAACGGTCGTGAGTCTCCACTCCCAGAAACCTTGATTGGAACCTGAAGCTCGGCTCCTGCCCACCCAATCTCCCCGTCCACCACAAATTCCCCGCCCACCAGGAAAGTTAACCCCGCCCCCGGACGCGCGCCGCGCCTGCTCCCGGTCTTGGCCCCCAGCCCCTCCGGCTTCCCACGCACACCTGCACGTCATTTCCGGGGCGGCCGCGGGAGTGAGGCGCACTTCCGCCCGCGGGGGAGCGGCGGTGGTGGCGGTGCAGGGGACCGGTCCGGGGCGCCGAGGGATTGACGGGCGGGCGGCCGGGAGCCATGGAGCGCGGCCCCGGGGCCGGGGGGCGCGGGCCGCGGCGGTGAGTGTGAAGCAGGGGCTGGCGTTGCGGCTCTGAGTGCCTCCCGCGGTCTCTGCCTCCCGCGGCCGTTTGGAGAGCCGGGCCGGGCCGCGAGGCTGGGGCAGTCCGGCCGCACGTCCCTGAGACCCCCCCACTCCCGGGGCGGCCGCGGTCCCGGGTGGAGGACCACTGATCAGGCCCGGGACCGCGGGACAGCGTCTCCGACTCTGGCAGAGCTCCGTCCACAGTCCATTCAGTCCTCCGACGTGGGATATGCGCTCACCCTCCCGGGGACGCGGCCCCGCCTTCGAGGAGTGCGCTGTCCGAGCAGCGGACTCTGACCCCCGGCCCCGAACAAATGCCCCAGCCTGACACCCTCGCCCGCCACAGCAGCCGGAGCCGAGCCTTGCTTCCTAAACATCTCCAAGACACCTTTGCCCTTTCGCGGGCGTCCTGCGTCCGGCTTGGACACCTGGGCAGGCTTCCCAGCCTCTGCTCCAGTCCCATCTGCAGGCTGCTACCAGGGCACCATCCACAGCCCCTAACCCATGGGCTCCACCCCAGACCCCCACTCCTTAGGCTCCCCGTTTCCCCCAGGATGAATTTCCCCCAAATTCTGCAGCAGGATTCACGGGCGGGGCCTGACCCAGCTCTCTCCAGGACCCCTCTGCTCACTGTTCCTCCCAGTGTCTGTTCAGTCCAGGACCCCTAGTTCCTGGAACCTGCTCTCACCTCTGGGGTTTGACTGTCCTCTCCCCGCTGTCCTGGTCGCTGTCACCAGGCACTTTGCAGACGCCTTTCAGACTGACTGGGAGAGGTGCGGTCACAGTTGTCCATATTTAGGTCGTCTTGGAGAATTGTAACTGCCTGGCTCCTTGTTGATCCTCATGATACCAGGAACCCACACTGGGCCTGGCAGCGGGGTGCTGGATATGTGCTTGTGGACAGAATCACAGGGCTCTTGAGTGCTGGGAGTGCCTGCCCAGTGAGTGAGGCATTTAGGTGTGCTCTGCATTTTGAGGGCCGGCACTCTCATTGATATCTGGCACCCTCATTGATATCCGTGTAAGACTGCGGGAGGTCCCAGGTCTGGGAGGCCTGAGAAGAGACTGTACCCGCTCTCTTGTCAGGCATGGCAGACTGTAGAGCCTCCCTTTCCCCCCAGTCCTTTGTCTGTTCATTCAGCCAGTGTTGATTGAGTGAGAACCGGTGATGATCCTGCCCTCATGGAGTTTCTCTTTGGTTGGAGGCGTGGGGTGAAGGCTGAATTTATTCATACAAGCTGTGGAGTCAGATCTGGAGCCTAGAGAGCCTGTGGGGAAGGGACTAACCTTTTTGGAAGGGCCCTGGGAGATGTGAAAGGTGGATGGGACAGGGAGCCCAGGCCGTGCGATTAGGGGAACTGCTGGGGCTGCAACTCTGAGGCAGGAGAGGACAGTGTGGTTCATCTGGGGAAAGTGGGTTAGTGATGAGCAAGGGAGGCTGGAGAGGTCGGCCACAGCAGACAGTGGTGAGGGATTTGATCTCCATCATAAAAATAGTGGGACCCCTGGAACAGCCCAGTGGCTGGTAGATTTGTGTTGTGAAGAGATCTTTTGGCTGCAGAGGGCAGAACGGCATGGAACAGGGTGGCGGTGGTCAACGGTTGGGGGGAACCAGCGAGGAAGAAGACTGTGTGTGCCCCAGGTGGTGGTGGGAGGGAGAGAGGCAGTCAGCAAGCCCTGTGATGGGCCGGTCTTGAGGGTACAGGGAGGTGTCAAGGATGGCATCCTGGTTTCTGGCTTAGTCAGCGGGCCCTTGTCCATCTTGGGGTGCCTGTTCATCCTCGGGTCTCCAGGGGCCTCCTACCTGCCCACTGGCTCTCAGCCAGGCCTCCCTCTGAAAACCAGCCTCGCCTTGCTGCCCAAACTCCAGACCCGCCACGCCATCGAAGCACCAATGCAATGTCAACCTGTTGGGGCCTGGACATCTCTGAGAATATGTTGGAGCAGCCTCAGTTTGATTGACACTCTGGGGAGTGTGTCCTGGGCACAGTGGGGTGTTGAGCAGCATCCCTGGGTTCCACCCACTCAATGCCAATAGTAAGCCCCCCAAGTCATGACAACCATAGATGTCTCTCCAGTGGTTGGCCCATGTCCCCAGAGGGTAAATTTGCCTTGGTCTGAGAACCAATGTGATAGACTTTCCCTTCTGAACATACTTGCACGTAACACAAGTATCCCACATGGGAGTCTGGGGGCTCCTGGAGGCCGTCTGTGTCCCTGCCTCCCTCTCCCACACCCCTCCATGTGCCCCTGATCCAAGTGACTGTGAGATGTAGCTTTCTGCGGCCCCCAGTCTCAGATCACAGGTCTGAAGGGGGCAGGTGTGTTTCTGGGCCTTGGACTGCACCAACCTGCTCTGCATTGGTGTGGCCCTGGCCCAGTGGTTTTCAAATGCTGTGGCCGGGAAACAGAATAGGCTCAGGTGCTCTGCTGCCAACAGTGAGCTGTGAACATGTGTCCCTCCCTCGCTCTAGGCTGTAAGGACAACGTAGTAAGTGAGTAGCTTTTTCTCAGACCTCTGTATTTTCTTCCAGCCTCTCTGTTGGCAGCTCCATGCATATTGAGTGTAGCTGCTTTAGCAGCTCAGCTGTAGTCTGCTTGAGATAGAGTTCAGGACATTCTGTGCCTGTCCTGAGCCCTGCCTGTCCCACCTCTTTCCCCTCATCTCATTTACTCTCTTTGTGACCTGTGTGGTGTCTGTACTGATGGAAGTGTAAGCTGAGGCCCGGGGAGTCTAAGTGACTTCCCCGAGGCCACAGACCCCTAAGTTGGCGGAGCAGGGGAAGGTTCCCCAAGCTCCTGTGGACCCCAACCCCCACTGCGGCCTGGCCCCAAGCACAGGAGAGAGCCATTGTCCCGGCTCCTTGGGCCTTCCCAGCCTGGAGATGTATCCTGCTTTTGTTCCCAGAGCCTTTGTTTGTTGTATTTCCTCTGCCTGGGCTCATGTCTCCGGACATCGCAGGCCCTGGGAGCATGCTCCCGGGTCCCTGTGGTCAGCAGTCTGTCCTCCCTCGGCTGAGCTGTGTCACCTGGGGATGGCAGATGGGAGGGGGTGGAGGAGAGTTTGGGCCAGCTGTGTGGACAGAGGTCTGGGGGTACCAGTCTCCCTGGACCTGGGGCAGGGGCAGTATTGGGGAGAGTTAGGTAGCCAGGGTGCTGATCACCCAGCACGGCCTGCAGGCAGAGGCTGGACTGATGAATGGGGTTAAATGGCAAGAGTCACCTGCAGGCTGAGGAAGTGTGGTAACAGGCAGGGGGCTGGTTGGGTCCCACCAGGGTTGCTTGGAAGGCTGGTTCCCCAGGGAGGGCAGGCCAGGCCATGGGGCAGTGGGTGGAGCAGTGGAGATTGGGCAGAGGGGACGCCCAGGGCTTGGGACCCGTGGGAGCCCCGGGGGAACCCCACATCATGCTGTCCCCCTACAGGCTTTCCCTCTGTGCCACACGGACACGCGAGGCTGCGAGGCTCCTGAGGGCTCAGCTTGGACCACGATGGGGCTGTGCCACGGCCTCCTAACGGGGCTCTTGTCTGGGGAGGTGGCCGGGGGTCGCCCTGTCCCCTGCCCGTGTCTCCGAGCACCCCCAGCCCTCCCCTGCCGGGTGAGGCCCGCCCCGGCACCCGGCACCCGCCATGAACGGCCTGTCAGTGACCGAGCTTTGCTGCCTCTTCTGTTGCCCGCCCTGCCCCGGTCGCATTGCCGCTAAGCTCGCCTTCCTGCCTCCGGAGCCCACCTACTCGCTGGTGCCTGAGCCTGAGCCCGGGCCTGGTGGGGCCGGGGCTGCCCCCTCAGGGAACCTGCGGGCCTTGGCTGGCACCCCTGGGCGCTGGAAACTCCATCTGATGGAGCGCGCTGACTTCCAGTACAGCCAGCGTGAGCTGGACACCATCGAGGTCTTCCTGACCAAGAGCAGCCGGGGCAACCGCATCTCCTGCATGTACGTGCGCTGTGTGCCTGGTGCCAGGTGAGCTGCGCAGACATGACCCCTGTGGTGGAGGGGCCAACTGGGATGGGGGCCCCAGATATGCTCTGTTCTCAGCCTCTCATTGCGGCCCATTGAGACCACCAGAGGGCCAGAGCCAGTGAAAGCCCATTTGGGTGGGCGGGTGTCCCAGAGATTCTTCTTGCCAAGGAGCAGCAGGTGAGATCTGCCCACGGCCACCAAGAAACTGCTTGGGGTCCTTCCACATGCAGCCTCTTGGGGGCCCTCTCTGGGAACCTCCTGCCTCTGGGTCTCAGTGTTCACATGCCCTGGGTCAGTTTCCTGGGCCCTGAGTGCCCAGTGAGGCCTCGGCACCCACTTTCAGGTGGTGGCCCTGAGACTAGGCTGGCAACTGGGGCCAGGTCTGACTCCCCGAGCCCCAGCGTGGCACAGAGGTGGGGCCTTCCAGCTGCTTCTGCCTGCAGAGGAGGCCAGGTCCAAAGGGCAGGCTTTTACCTCGGCTGGGCTGGGCTGGGGCCCAGTGGTGCTGGAGGAAGAAGATTCTGGGAGCCTATCAACCAGGATCCAGACTGGTCAGACTGCCTGGCATGGCCGCATGGGACCCTGGGCAAAGATAAGGGCCCTGGTTCTTTCCCGTGGAGAGGGAAGAGCCGTCCCGCAGTGAACAGGGGTTGGCCCTCCTCCCTGTGGTCGGAGCCGCTGCAATCTCATCCTCCAGGAAGGTTCAGAGCAGCAGGGAGATGAACCACCATCCTTAGGCTCTCAGAGTCTCTCCATCAGGAATGATTCCGGGGGGAGGCAGCTGCCACCCAGGGCCATTGATGTGAAGGTCACTGTGGCTTTTCGGGCTCACACTGGGTGGTCCCCTGGATGATGGGGAGCCTGAGGCTTCACTGTCTATCCTGGCCTAAGTCCCAGTGAGTCGAACCAATTCTCTGCTCCTTTTGTAAGGGCACCAGCCCCCTCCTTCCATCACCCTCTGACTTGTGCTTCCCCGCCTCACCAGGTACACAGTTCTCTTCTCGCACGGCAACGCAGTAGACCTGGGCCAGATGAGCAGCTTCTACATCGGCCTAGGCACACGCATCAACTGCAACATCTTCTCCTACGACTACTCTGGTTATGGCGTGAGCTCCGGCAAACCCTCCGAGAAGAACCTCTACGCTGACATTGACGCTGCCTGGCAGGCCCTGCGCACCAGGTGAGCCCAGGCTGCAAGGAGGGGGCAAGGGTGCGCGTCTCCTCACAGGTGACTGGACCCTGTGGGAAGAAGCCCAGGTGGGGGGCTGCAGGGTGAAGCCTGGCCAGAGTTCTGTCTGCTTGGTGTGCAGGGAGGCTGGATGGGGGCCCTCTGCCCTCCTTGGAGTGATCTCCTGGGAGCCCCAGTCTGGGAGGGGCAGGGACAGGGCCTGGGGTTCTCTCCATGGGAACGGAGGCTCTGCCTGGAGGGAGAAGTTAGGCAGAGGACTCAGACCTCTCCTGGGCCTGGTACGTGGTGTGTGAGGGTGGTGTGAAAAGACTTGGAGATCCCCACACCTAAGGGAGCACTTGAGGGGTGGGGAGGGGCCAGACCCCTTGTTGTGGAGCTTGGCTTCATTCTGGGGAGGGTATCTGGGCCTAGAGGTGTTGTCAGACAGCTTAGTTCCCAACACAGCCCCTGTGGGAGGTCAGCTAGCAGAGGCTGGGGCTTCCCTAGGCACAGTACCCAGCACAGTTGCTGGCTTGATTCAGACAGAGTCCCTGTGGTCTTGTCTACACCTCTGCCCCTGGAGCCCACCACCCTTGTCATCCAGGTCCTGGCAGCCCCCTTCCACTCCATGGTTCCTCACTGAAGCCTGGTGGCTCAGTCTCAGAGTCAGCGCACACAACCTGTGGCCTGGTGCCCCATGCTGCCCTGGAGGGAGCACCTGACCCCCAGCCTCCTGGAGGTGGTGCCCTCTGCCTGCCCGGGGCGGCCTGACCTCAGCCCTGCCTAGCCAGCTGGTGCGACCAGCTCCTTCAGGGCCCATAGCCAGCCTGCCCTGGGGAGGCGGGGCCCTGGTTGCTGTAGTGATGCACCAGGAGTCCTTGATGCAGGCCCTGGGAACAGGGTCCCCTGGCACCTCTGTGGTACTGGGGACTCATGCTGGGTGGCCTGGTGCAGGTGTTCCACACTCAGATGCCTCAGCCTGTCCCCGCTAGCTGCAGGTTGCTAGCAGAATCATGCCCTGCCGAAGGGTGAGGGTTCTGAGCTCTGTCATCCGTCCATCTGTCCTGCTGCCAGCATTGACCTCCAGCAACCTTGTTCCTCAGCCCCAACAATTGAGAATCATTAGGAGGGCGGGAGGTATGGGCCCAAGCAGTGGTGCAGGGCGGGGAAGGGCTGAAAAAGCTGTGGAATCCAGCACCTGCTGTGTTTGTCCAGGTGGAGACAGCCAGGTGCAGCTGGGAGTCCTGCCCGGAGTTGGGTGACAGGAGTGTGCTGGTGCTCAGCACAGGGGTGCTCCTGGCAAACCAGGGAGCAGACTGGGGTAGAGTGGCCAAGGGGGGTTGGCACAAGGTTGGGTGGCATCCCCAAGGCCTGAGGTTGGGGCCAGAGGGCAAGGACAGGTGCTGATGACCCCTGGGTGCCCAGGGGCCCGAGTGCCCTGGCCACTTGGAAGAGGGGCACCCCCTTTGAGATCACAGCTGGGGGTGTGTGGAGGGAAGGCCATGGAGACCTCCTATACCCAGAGGGTGGTGAGTCCTTGACTGGTCAGGAAAGAACTGCGCTGAGGTGGTGCTCTGGGAGTTCTGTGTGGAGTAGGGGGGAAAGGGGCATAGGACCTGACCACTATGTAGGAAAGGTGCCCAAGGAAGGAGGTAGTGACCACTCACTCCCCTCAGGAGCCACTGTTCCTGCTCACCCACATTTTACTAAGCACCTGAGGGGCTGCATACTGGCTGAGATAATTGGGCAGGATATGAAGACAGATAACTGTCTTCATTCCCCAAGGCCAAGGGAGTGGGTGAGGGTGACTGGAAGACACGCCCCCTTGCAGTGGGACCAGGAAGGGCTGTCAAATTTCGAACTGCAGCGGCAGGAAGGCTCCAAGCAGGTTCTGCATGTGGCCCTGGTCTAGTGTGTGTATGGGTCGGGAGGGCCGGGTGACCAGAAGCAGCAGAAGAAGCCCCAGGGACCTGCCGCCAGGAACCACAGCGCTGGTGGGGCCTTCACAGGTGTACTGCCCAGGTGTGACCAAGTAGATACTATCGAAACTGAGGGTTTGGGCTGCGGGCAATCAGTTCTCCTCACACCTGGGGATCCTGCCTCCCCTGCTAAGCCAACGCCCTCGGTGCTGGCAGGTAGGGGAGGGTCCCAGGACCCTATCATATTTCCTGGAGCCTGCGCAGAGAATGGAGGACAGGCAGTGGGAGGGGTGTGTGAGTTGTTTCGCTGCTGATCCTGCCCCTACCGCCGCCAGGTACGGCATCAGCCCGGACAGCATAGTCCTGTACGGGCAGAGCATCGGCACGGTGCCCACCGTGGACCTGGCCTCGCGCTACGAGTGCGCCGCGGTGGTGCTGCATTCGCCGCTCACCTCGGGCATGCGCGTCGCCTTCCCCGACACCAAGAAGACCTATTGCTTTGACGCGTTCCCCAAGTGAGCGCGGGGCGGGGCGGGACGGGGGCGGGGGCGGGACCTTGGGGGGGCGGGGCGTGGAGGCCTAACGTACCCCGCCCCGCAGCATCGAGAAGGTGTCGAAGATCACGTCGCCGGTGCTCATCATCCACGGCACGGAGGACGAGGTGATCGACTTCTCTCATGGGCTGGCGCTCTACGAGCGCTGCCCCAAGGCCGTGGAGCCTCTGTGGGTGGAGGGCGCCGGGCACAACGACATCGAGCTCTACAGCCAGTATCTGGAGCGCCTGCGCCGCTTCATCTCCCAGGAGCTCCCCAGCCAGCGCGCCTAGCCTAGTGGCCGGCCCGAGCCGCGCCGGGACCTCAGCAATAAGGCGGCGCCCGGACCCTGCCCCGGCCCCGGGGGCTGCATGTGAACCCCCGGGCGCCCCACGCCCTAGAGGCAGCCGGCCGGCAGGGGTCGGGACCTGCCCCGGCCCCTGGGCCGTGGACAATGTACAGGTGACGGAGCTATGCGCACCTTTCCTTTTGGAAGCAAAACGAAGGAAAAACGTGAAAACAGAAATTAAAGATTTAAAATTTTAAGGTTTCTTTCCCTTTCTTGGCTTGTGCGTGCTCTCCATGGGGCTCAGCGAGCCCAAGACGGGGGCGGGACCAGGCTTTGTCCCCAACCCTCCAGGGGAGTTCACAACTGCAGATGCCAGGTCAGAGTTCCGGTCCTTGAGGTTGTCGGTTGCCTAGGTGGTGATGGAGGGGCGACAGCATTCGAATCCAGGACCCTGCGTGCTCCGAGGGCACGCCTGGGGAGGGTGGTTGGCTCCCTGTCCGCAAGACAACCCTGGGGGTGGAAGTGGCCCCCGCGGGTTTAGGCTGGGACTACTCTGGACCCTCAGCGAGACAGATACCCTTTCGTACCCGTGTGGTAGACATCGCAGGGTTAGGGTTAGCTCCCCCTGCGCAGAAGACCAAGGAGAGTCTTGCCCGTTAGCGTCCAGTGGAGGGCAGTGGTAGGTCCGAGGCTCCGTGCGGCCTCCCCAGGAATGGGGTCACGAGGAGCACTCCTGCAGCACACCTCCGGACCTTGGTCTGAGCTCAATACTCCGCGGGGGATGCCCTTAAAGACAGGGACGGCCTAGGTCTTCCGGGACCCTGGCAGAACGCCCGGCTCACCTCCGCCCCCCGGAGTGCCCCCTGCGACCTCTAAGAGCGGCGCTCTAGAGCGCGGAAGGCTTCAGAGACGGGCGACCTGTTGTCCACGCCGAAGTCGGGCGGCAGCTCCGTGTGCCCGACACCGGGCAGTAGCGAGGCCAGGAGCCACCGCTGCTTCCGCCTCCTCCCCTCGGGGTCCTAGGCCCCTTTAAAGAAGGGGGCGGTGTCTCGGCCTGGGGGCGGGGGTGACGCCGAAGGGGGCGGCCGAGCGGAAGCGGAAGTGGGGTGGCGTGCGCTTGGCTGCAGTGGCAGGCGTGGAGGCCACGGCCTGGCCGGTAAGTGGCGGCGCCCCGGCGGCCGGCCCTGCCCTTACCGCCGTCCCGGCCGTGGGGACGCGCCCAGCGGGCTGGCCGACGCCGGCGGATGTGTGTCAGCGCTTTCTGTGGCTCTCAACTGGGCTTCGGGCCTGGGGTGCTGGGAAAACCGAGAGTGGCCCCGGGCACGCGAGATCGGCCCGGCGGGAGCCCTGGTCCTGCGGTCCCCGACCGAGGACGGTGCCGAGGCTTGTCCCTCCCGAGTCCCCGGGCCCTCCCGCTGGGAATCTAGGTTCCCGTTTAATAATCCAGGATGTCTGGGAGCAAAACTGAGCGTGGGTGTGCACTCCCGGGAGCAGAGAGCCTCCTTTGTACTGGCTTGTCCTGGTGACCGAAGTAGCCGGATCTTTACCGACCCCTCCCAGCACGTCCGATTCTTCGGCCGTCAGCTGCAGTATTCCTTCCGCAAGCCCCTACCCTGATCCTCCTGCCTTGTGCTGCCACTGACCGCCGCTGCTGCCCCTGTCACAGAGCCCGCCGGCTTTTCACCCCATCAGAATACAAGTTCCCCGAGGGCCGGGGCTCCGCGGTGCAGCAAGTCCAAAGCGACGGCTTACGATTGAACAGAAATGTTTTCAGGCACAGAGTAAAAACTTCAGAGTATGAGTGTTGGGTGGTAACTCACTGCTCTTCCCACCCCTGACCTCCAGTGTTCCCGTCCACGGCGGCACAGACAAGCAATTTTTTAGGTGTCAACAGAGAAAGTGCATGTGTAGCCAAAGAGTTTATACAGAAATGTGATCCTGTTATCATCGTGGCTTGGAGAATGTTCAGTTACCCCTACATAGATGGGATTCAGTCCTTCTAATGGCTGCACTATATTTTATTAGCACTGTAATTTATTATTCCTGTTACTTTTTGGTTGAAATTTGTTTTTTTTTTCCCCAAGTCTGTAACAGGCATTGCTAGGTCCAGTATCCTTATACACTTCTCTTCCTAAGTACGGGTATTCCTGAAAACTGAATTCCTTACTGCAGAAGGGCTTTCCATAGATCTGTAAATGGGCATATGATCTCTTAAAATAGTATTTCATTGTAGCTTCGTATTTCCTAGAAATATAATCAAACATCTCAGTGCTTCTGTCAGACCTATATTTTTTATGTTGATCATTCCTATCACTAATATGGGCATTTTGAAATGGAAACTATTTTAAACAGTAGATATTTAAAAGCCATTTGTATTTTACATTCTTTGTCCATTTTTCTATTGGGTTCTTGGCATTACTGTTTTCTAGGAACAGATTTAAGAAAATTATCCCACTGTGAAGAAAAAGTATTTTTTCCAACTTGTCATTGGGTTTGACTTGGATTGTATGTGGATTTTTTTGTGTTTATTAATTTTATTTTTGCCAGGCATTTAAAATCATTATCAGTCATTAATTTATCAATTATGGCTTCTGCATTTCAAATCATGCTCAGAGATATCTTCCCTACTCCAAGATTATAAAACATTTTGACCTTTTCTTCTGTAAATAATTTGTTTTTTAAAGTATATGTTTAAATTTTGTATCTAATTCTAGAACCGACTCCTGGGAAGGAGTGAGATAGAAATCCAAACTGCTTTTCCCCAAATCGTTTGTCCCCAATTCTATTTCCCCAAAAAGCCATTCTTTGCCGACTAAAGCCCACCTTTTAGCCTTGACCACAGGAGAACTCTCCGTACCTGGGAGTCGGTTTCTAGACCCTGTCATCCCAGCTAGCCTGAACCCTGCTGACTTCTCTACTGGGTGTCCAGAGGCCCCGTCTCCCCTCAGGAAAGTCAAGAGAAAACTGTCTAAGAAGTAGTTGATGGCTTGCACGCCTTTTCTGTAATGCTAGTTCTGTTAGAAAGGGTTCTGAAAACTTAAGACTTTAGGGACTCCTCTGCACCCCAGTGCTGACCTTGCTTGAGGCAGCAGCTTTTGTCAGGAGCCCCACACCCCTGCTTTTACCACCACCCCCCTCCCCTACATGCCTGCCCAGTGAACAGAAAGGATAAGCTAAGGCCAGGGGCTCCTCAGGCTGGCCTGGCCTGTGGGCTCTGCCCTTCTGCAGTGGGTGCCTCTGAGGGGCTCAGTTTGTGGCCTCTGGGGAACCATAAAGGGGCCTCCATGGGAGGGATGCCAGTGGTACCTTCCGGGATGCTCCCCTCTTCCTTTCAGTTGGTACAGCCCATGGGCCAGGCCGCCTGGGACAGGGGCCAACTTTCGGTTCTCCATTTTGTGGATTTCCCAGGACACATGTGTTCACAAGTGGCAGCATTCTCCCCCTGATCAGCAGGCGCCACGGCTCCCCAGAACCTCAGGTCCTCCCCTTGACACCTGGCCTGCCACACCTCACCTGACACCTGGCCCCGAGTCCCAGAAGCAGATTTCTGGCTCTTTGTTAGCTCCTGGGTACGCCCTTACACCCAGAGACCCCAGGGGATACAGCCTGCCCAGGGGCTGTGAGGTTCTCGAGGGTGGGATCTGGGTTGTGCACAGGCCCCTCTCCCTGAGGAGTCCCTACTGGACTTCCTGTGGGCCCTGGAGTCCCAGCCCCTGAGGGCCAACCATCCATCTTCCCCTCCCTTCCTCTGGCAACCCTGCTTCACTGACTACCTGTCAGACTGAGCTGGTGGGACCCACCCCTCTGGCTCTCCATGTGAACTGAGGGCCTCAGAGGTTCCAGAAGAGTGGCAGGGAGTTAAGTGTCCTCGGCCCCTGGTGGCTGTGGTTGACAAGCAGGGGCCTCGGGGAGGGTGCCACCTCTCAAGACCCCCTGCACCCCCATCTCAGGCCTGGGTGTTCCCCCAGGCAGGCACTTGTCTGTTTGGTTCATGGTCAGGGTGCAGGGCCAGTCTGTTAACCATGGAATTCCGTGAGGTGGGGGTGCCAGCCTAACGTCGGGTTCCCCCTTTCTTAATTTTTGAAGCTCCTGCTGGGGATCTTCACGTCAACAACCCTGGGGTGCTGGGGTTGCTGTCCCCACTTTGGGGGAGATGGCTCAGGCCAAGCTGCCCAGAGAAGCAGCCCCAGGGCTCAGACCTAGACTCTCTGCTGCTCTGATGGTCTCAGGACACAGGCATGCCCCGCTGCCAGACACCAGGGCTGGGGACACAGGTCAGAGCTACGTCTGTGTCCACAGCACTTGCTGGCAAGGTGGACGGGCCTGGATGCGGTCATGGTCACAGCTGGGAGGAGCTGGGCTGGGTGCTCTCCAAAGCCTAGCAGAGTGCCACTCGACCTGCCGTGTTACAGAAAAGGGCTTGTCACCTCCATCAGAAGGTCATGGGGAGGCCAGACCCACGGGTGACCCCCATTACAACTGCACATCTGAAAGGCACTCTGGGAGTAGATGCTTTTCAGGGAGGGTCCTGGGCCAGCAAGGAGTAGGGGATGAGAAGGAGCCCTGATCCTGCAGACCAGATCCTATTCCCTCCCGCCTCCTAGAGAAGGGATATGAGGGCCCTCGGTCTCTCCCTGCAGCTGGGTAAGGGGCCTGGCGCCTCCTGTGGGGGAAGACAGCCACATGCCCACTGCCTGCCTAGGCCTGGCCAGGGGCCCACTGCACTTCCTCTTTTGTGTGACGACCCTTTGGACTGCAGTGAATAATCTGACACATGTTAGAAATAAACACGGATGGGTTACAGACAAGGCAAAATGGGCGTGAATCTTAAAAACACTCATCAAAGTACAGCAACCTCATCTCCAGGAGGGATGGGAGCTTTGGTCCTTTGAGAGCCACAAGAAGGACCCACATGGAGAGGCTGAAGGTCACACCCACACACACCTGGTGCCAGGCAGGTGGCAGAAATGGGTGCATCTGCCTGCCCAGCGTGCCACTCTGAGAAGATGGACCCCCACCCCTACTCCCTGCCATGTCCCCTTGTGTTTCTTGTGTCTCCTGGCCCCTGCAGAGGTGACCACTGTGGACAGGCTGGCAGAGGCCACTGTGCACCAACAGGCTGCCGAGACAGGTGGAAACACGAAGAGTTCACAGCGTGAGTGGGCACGTGACTTCCAGTGAGCTTGAGCTTGTGGCTGACCCTGTCCGTGTCCTGGGCCCCCATGGCCACGTGCTCCCTGATGGCAGTGACAGACACTCAAGTTCATCTGTCCATTCTCCTTTTCTCCCATTACAACAGTGCAGCCATACACAGATATACTTGTTTCCTTAAGAATATTTCTGGGGGGACTTTCCTGCTGGTCCAGTGGTTAGACACGGGTTTGATACCTGGTTGATGAACTAAGATCCCACATGCTGTGGGGTACAGCCAAAAATCAAAACAACAACAAAATGGAAGTGATACACGTGGATTATAAAAAAGTTGAACTATAAAGAAAGTACTATTAAAAAGTAAAGGCCAGGGTGGGAGAGAGACCCAAGAGGGAAGGGATATGTGTATACACATGGCTGATTCACTTCCTTGTACAGCAGAAACTAACACAATATTGTAAAGCAACTGTACCCTAATTAAAAAAAAAGTAAAGACCACTGTTAAAAAAAAAAAACAAAAACAACTGTGGCCCTTCCAGCATGTCTACACATACAGACACACACAGATACACATCTGTACCGCAGCCTTAATTCTGACCCGGACCTGTCAGGGAGCCCCTGTAAGTTGCCTTCTCCTCCGCTTCTGTAACTTCCTCTGTCTGCCACCTGTGCAGCATGGTTCTGTGGGCCCCGCGGTCTGGTGAGAGACCCCTGTGAACCCCTTGGTCCCAGAAGGGAAGCCTGGAGATGGACCCCCGTTTATAGATCAGTAAACTGAGGTCTGGAGAAAGAGAGGACTGAGCACTCTGTGTCTGCCCAGACAGGACAGATGCTCCGCTGCCTCTTAGTTCTGCGTGGGCAGCCGCTCCAGGCCACTTCTGGATCCTCTCCCAGCCTTGACTTCTTCATCTATGAAATGGGGCTTACAACTCTTGAAGGGTAGTAGTGAGGACAGAGTGACAGAACTTAAGGTGGAAGTGAGCACACGGTCAGGAGGGGCATCAGGCTCCTCACAGGTCACTCACATTCTCACATACCCCTGGGCCCAGGGTGTGAATAGAAACACTGCGAGTTGAGAGTGGGCCCCGCTGGGGCTTCCTGCCCGCAGAGTGGCTGGTAGATGAAAACCACAGCTCCAAGACCCTGATTCTCCCTGGGAGTGGATGCACATTTGAGGCTTGTCCAGTGCTGACCACTGCTCTGACATGGTCCACCCGCCGCCTTGCCCATGGGGAGAAGGCCCCCCTCCGTTACTGCCCCACTTTCTTCTGGGTGCCCCCTTGAACAGCAGGCCCCAGTGGAGCCAGCTCTGGGATACTCCCCCAACCCCTCCAAGCATCAGGTTTGAGTCCCAGTTGCCTTGCCCTAGACTCTGGGCCCCTGGAGGGCAAGGCCACAGGGGGTGATGTTGCTCTGGGCCCGGTAAACATCACTGGAAGGAACTGACAAAGGGTCCCTGCCTCCTTGCCCTGCTTCTTCCCCGCGTGCTGGAGTGAGCAGGGGCCCATGGGGCAGCCTGCAGAGCACTTCCTGCCTTACCTGGACCTGGGAGAGGCTGGGCTCAGGGCCTGGGGACCACCTGTGGGCTGGGGTGCTGAGGCCCTGGAGGGCTCTGGAGATGGGGGAGGGTGAATGCCTGCCCAGGTGGTCCACCCTGTTTGAATTTCAAAGGTATGGGAGGCGCAGGCCAGCAGGAATGCTGACCGCCAGTGCCCAGCGGGTGCTCACCTGTGGACAGTGGTTGTCCTGAGTGGGCTTCTCTGCTAGAGGAAGGGGCTGAGTGTCTCTGCAGCCTGAAGTCAAAGCTCCAGCAGGCCTCTCTCTCCCTGCCAGAGAGGGAGGTGCCACCAAGGATGGTCAGGCTTAAACCAGATGGACCCGAGGGACAGCGACAGGCCTGGGGACAAGGGTCTGAGCCAGGATATATAAGCCATGGTGCGAGGGGGAGGGGGTGCTGCAGATGGAGAGGGTGTGAGAATACTGCCCTGGTATGGGAGTCGGGCCGAGTCCCCGGCTGCTGTCCAAACCCAGACCTGGGTGGGTCACTAAGACTGGAACCCGTGGCGGAAGGCCCCCTGGAGGTCGCTTCGGGCACTGCATCGTCCCGTGGCCAGCCTAGGAAGGGGCGGGGGCGTGGCTGCAATGGAGGGGACCACCCCATCGCCCCACTTCCGCCGCCCGCTGCTTTAGACCTGCGGGTTAGGCGGACCCCGGGCGTCTGCTTTCCCGCGTTACCGACGAAGTTAAACAATTTGGCCTGGACGTTCTCAGGGGCGAGGCCCCACTTTCCCTGTTCGCGCCCGAAAGCCAGCGCCAGGGAGCGAAGTTCCCGACCCCCGTATTCTGACAAGGCTGGGCCACTCTTTCTCCCCAAATCACCCCGAACCCTGCCCGCCCTTTGTGACCCCGGTCCTCCTAACTCCCAAATGGGGCGCAAAAAGAGAAACGAGCGCAAGCTCGTTCGACACAGCCAGGAGAGGAGTTCCTCCCTCCGTAGTCTAGCTGCGGGTCTACGAGAAAGGCGATGGGGTCCCCCATAAGAAAGGGCGAGGAAACGCAAGGGCTCGCGGTCCAGCAGGGCCACAAGTTGGGGAAGAGGAGAGGGGGAAGGGTCGCGCACGTGGCCGGGGGGCGGGGCTGGCCGCTTCCGCACCCCCACCGGGCCACGTGGGGAGCGGACCCCTCCCCCATCCCGACCTGGGGCGCGCCCTGGACCGGGTGGAAGCGTCCGGGGAAGGGGCGGGCCCCCGCCGGCCGCGCGCCTTAGCGCGCGGTGGGCGAGCCCGCGAGGAGGCGGGGCGCGCGCCGAGCAGGGAAGGACTCGCCCTAGGGGGCGGGCCCACCCAAGGAAGGAGGGGCTTGCCGGGATGGGGCGGGACTCGCTCCGGAGGCGGGACCCTACCAGGGACGGGGCGGAGGAGGGGGTCCTCTGGGGACGGACTGGAGGGAGCTACTGAGGGAAAGGCGCGCCAGAGAGAGCTGGCTCCTCAGCCTGCTGCCCGGCGTGGGGAAGGCGCGCTCGGGGAGGGAGGAGGGCGTACTGCGGGGCCAGAGTGGGCGCGACAGGGGGCGGTTCCTTCAGCCCGGGCTCCGCCCCCGGAGGCCTCGCGCAGAGGGCAGGGTGGTAGAGGGCGCGCCGGACGGGGGGCGTGGCAGCGCGCCCCGAGGGGGCGTCCTCCGGGCGGGGCGGGCCGCGGCCGCCCCCGCGGGCTCCGGTGCGTCAGGGCGCGTCAGGCGGGGCGGGGCGGGCAGAGCGCGGGCGGCGGCGGCGGCGGCGCGCGCCGGCCTCCTCCTCCTCCTCCCGCACTCGAGCAGCCGCCACCGGCCGGACGGGCGCCGCTCCTGCCTCTGCTCCGCCCGCTCGGCCGCGCCGCTAGCCCCTGCTTGGCATGTCGGCAGCCGTGGCGTGCGTGGATTACTTCGCCGCCGACGTGCTCATGGCCATCTCCTCGGGTGCCGTGGTGCACCGCGGGCGGCCGGGCCCCGAGGGCGCGGGCCCAGCCACCGGCCTGGATGTGCGCGCGCCGCGCCGCGAGGCCGCCCCGCCTGGACCCCCTGGGCCGCCGCCGCCGGCCCCCGCTGTCCTAGGCCCAGGCCCCGGCGCCACCGCCGCCGCACCCCACCTGCTGGCTGCCAGCATCCTGGCCGACCTGCGCGGTGGGCCCAGCGCCGCTCCGGGGGGCGCCTCGCCCGCCTCCTCTTCTTCGGCCGCCTCGTCCCCGTCCTCTGGCCGCGCCCCCGGCGCCGCGCCCGCCGCCGCCAAGAGCCACCGCTGCCCCTTCCCGGGCTGCGCTAAGGCGTACTACAAGTCCTCCCACCTGAAGTCGCACCTGCGGACGCACACAGGTGAGCCCGATCGCGAGCCGGACCCGCGCGGGGGCGGTCTCCCGCGCCCCCTCCCCCGCCGGGACCCCGAAACTGCGTGGCGCGTCGGGGGCGGGGAGGGGGGCGCGCCCGGGCAGCCGCCGCGCCGGCCGGGAGGGCGGGGCCTCGGTGGGTGGGGCGCGCGCGGGGGGCGTGGCGGCCACGCGGTCGGGTGGCGAGCGGATGGCGGGCGCGGAGGCAGCCGCAGGAGCTCGCCGGGTGCCGGTTGCTGCGGGATCCGCGGGCGGGATCGGGGCTCCTGGGTAGTCCCCTTCGCCTTCGGCCTGGTTTCTCTTTTGTTTTCCGTTGGTTTCGAATCGGGGCGGTGGGCAACGTGGTCGAAGCGCTCAGTTCTGAGGTTCTCGTCTCCTCCCCTGCCTTGGTTTCCTTATCTGTAGAAAGGCAGCAGGCACCGTGGCGCTGCCTCCGAGGTGGTCGCGAGGATTCACCCCGGAGGGCGGCCGAGCGCCTGGTGCTCGGCGAGGTTGGGGGATGCCCGGCACGTTTTCTCTGTCCTTTGCTGTGTTTTAGTAAGGCGGAAGGCGGGGCTGGAAGTGCGGGTTAGGGCTTGAGCCTCGGGAGGAGGGGGATCCCTGAGGGCGTCATGTTATCCCCCTGTTTCCCAGCGTACTGGATTCCTCCCACCAGCTCCGGGAGCCGAGAAGACTTGGTGGCGGGGGAGGGCTCGGCGATACAGTCACGTCTCACCGCCCAGCCCGGCGGCAGGGGGCTCTGGCCATCCTTTCACTCGGGCACCCCCTCTTTTTCCTCTGCGGTTCCTCCCAGTTCTCCCTATGAAGTCCCACCTTCAACCCTGAGAATTTTTTCTTGGGCTGGGGGCCAGGGGATGGTGGTCACCAGCCTGAGTTTGAGCATTGGAGGTGATCCTTCAGTTGGGAAGGGCAGGGAAGCTGGGTGGGCGTGGGCTTGGACTCGGTGGTTCTGCCACTTTCTAGCACAAGACCTCCTCTTCTGGGTGGGTTTTTTGTCTGTATAAAGGGCTCTCTGACGCCTTCTCCTGAGGGTCCTTACGTGGGTCACGTCAGGGCACATGGACATAGTTCATTGGACATGCTCCCCTTGTAGGGACACGTGGAGGGCCGAGGTGGGGCTGGCCCTGGAATTGTGGCAGAGACAGGGATGGTGTGACCCCTGAAAGCGGCTCAGACCCCCTGGTGCCTTGGTTCTTTTCCCGCACTCTGTCCTGCTCTCTAGGTCTGGTGAAGGGTGGGGGGGCAGGCCACCTCCCATTGTGGCTCCCCAGGGACACTTCCCCAGGGTTTGCTGGGGTTTTAAGGACCTCCGTGAGTCCCTAGGCAGTATTGACTGCCCCCTACGCCCGTGGAGGAGAAAGGACTCCTTGTCCAGTGCCTGTGTGTATGTCAGTGTTGCCATTCCTGGCTTTAAAGAGAAACTGAGACTCAGGAGACAGAGTCGGGGTGTTCCAGTGATGGGTGGGGGAGGGCAGGGAGCCATTCCTCCACTGCTTGCTCCCTTGATAATAACTGCTGGGCACTGGGGGGCACCTGGGTACTGAGAGTCAAAGTCCTGCACCCAGGCTCCCTTGGTTCCAGCTTTGGATGCTTTGGGGTACCTTCGTGCTTAATGATGGCTAATGTGGCATTTTTCTGGCACTCAGGACCACCAGACTCTACCTTACCAAAAGCCTCTGTATCAAGGCCTTTTGGCTTTTCCAGCCCCCAGGGGTGGGGAAGTCATACCTGTCTTGGGTCTGTACGATAGAGTGGTGTTGCCCACTGCCAGGGGCAAGCCTGGGGACAGATCTGATGAACAGCCTTAATTAGATGCTGGCTGTCTGCTGCAGGAGCCAGTGTGCCCCAAGGATCTTTGGGAGGGGGTCCTGTCCCACCCATCACTGCCTGACAGCAGCTCTTCTCTCTGTAGAGAGAACTCCCTTCCTGGTCTGGCCCCATTTTACAGATGAGCAAGCAGGCCCAGCAGGAGCCGTCATCGTCTCTGCTCCATTTGGCACAGAGGGTTGGGGTGGGGAGATGTGGAGGGGTGATGGGGTCTTCCTTGGGGCCCCACAGCTGCAGGGGAGCAGCTGGGAGCGGGGATGGCTGGCTTCCAGTCCCCTGGGTCTGCCCTGCAGTCACTGGCCTACAATGAGCTCCCCTGCTTCCGCGTGGGGCAGGGAAAGACTTGGAAGCTGCGGGAGATGTTGACGCGGTTGCCATGGATACCGAGATGGCGAGGGAGGGAGGTGGGGCGGGGGCGGAGGCGAGCTGGCAGTCTACTCCTTGCTCTCCCCACCTCCCTCATCTACCACTGTTTTCCTGCCCCAGATCCCCCAATGCCCAGCACCTCCTGGGGGGCTCAGGCCCCTCCCCACAAGGAGCTCAGATCTGGAGTGGGGGAGACCGTTAGTCTTTGGCCCTGCTCACTCCTAGACCGGGTCATTCTCTGTCTGGCATCCTGGCCACTGTAGGGTGTTGAGCAGCCTCCCTGGCCCCCACCTGGGGCACCTTCAGTTGTGACAATAACAGATGTCCTCAGACAGCACACAGTGTCCCCTGGGGCTTGCGGGATCTCTCCTGTTGAGACCCCTGTCTGGTTACGCCTGAGAAAGAGTAGCTGAACGTTGATTGTGTGTGAGAGGGGCACTGTGGGGATGACCCGATCCCTGTCTCCCGGGACCCCTGGAACGTTGTAGGGGGCGGTGACAGCAGTGGTGATGGAGGAGAGGCCTTCCTGGAGGAAGCAGCTTCTCTGGTGGATGCTGTGGGTTGACTGCAGCCTGGAAAGGCGTGTCTCAAGAGAAGGGCAGCACCGTGGCTGCAGGGGGTGGAGGCAGGGGCCCTGGGGGGTGGGCTGGGAGGCTAGGCTCTGGTGGAAGGTGGGGAGGGGGCCGAGCAGGTGAGCAGTCTGGTTAATCCCCAGGGCAGGGTGGGGGTGGGTGGGGAAGCAGGCCGGCTTTGCAGAGGAAAATCCGTTTATGAGGACGGGATTAGGGTCCAGGAGAGGGGTTGAGGAGGGCGGCTGTGGTGTGGGAGGCCAAGAGAAGCCCCGTGACACTGGGGACAAGAAGTGGCTAGGGGAACCCCTGTGTGCTGACCCGGGGGCGGGGGTGGGGGTGCAGGTGGGGGTATTTTTTGCTGAACAGGCCCCCAGGAGGGGAGGCAGATGGGGAAACTGAGGCAGCAGCGGGCATGGGGGCTATGTATGGAGGCAGATCCCACCTCTACCCCTTGCAGAACCATGAGTGCCCCTAGGGCCAGGTGGGGCTTAGAAGACTACTGGTTATCTGGGGGGCCAGAGTGTGGCAATGCCAAGGTGGGGTGGGGGGTGTGAGTGCCCAGGACTGCCTCCCCATCTAGCCCCCTTCTCTTGCAGTAGTGCAGTGAGCAGCTGGGGGCTGGGGAAGGGTGCCCCAACATTTTTTGGGGGTGGAGAGGGTGCCCCAACATTGTGGGGGCGATAACCACCCCCCACCCAGGCTCCCTGATAAAGGTGGCCCAGATGGCCCGGGAGTGGGCAGATGATACCAGCCTGAGGAGCCGGCCTCCCGGAGAGGGAGGGAGCCACCCTCGCCCAGTCCTATTTCCAGAACAGCAGGGCTTTGGAACACATATGCTCTCGGGCCTGAGGGGGCTGTGACCCCTCAGCCCTAGGCACTGAGAGGGCCACCAGCCCCCACGCTGAAGATGCCAGTCTGGGTGGGGGATGTGGTAAAGCTGGGGCTGCCTGGGTTCCCAGGGAGGGAGGCAGGGTGTGAGGCAGCAGGGGGTCCACCTTTTAACTAAACAGGGCTGGGGTGGGGGGTGGAGTGGCTCCTACCTGGGGGTTGGGGGGTAAACCAGATGATGCACCAGCACACTTGGCAGCTGGTTAGCTGCTGCTGGAGCCAGCCACTCCAGCGTCATTCTGTCTACTTAGACCCTGTAGACTCTGCACATGTGTATCATGCACCCTCGAGGGGCCAGGCTTGCGCCCTCAGCTTTAGGGTTGGCTGGGGGCAGAGATCACATCCAGGAGAGACTGAGCTCCAGCATAGGAAAGCTGAGAACAGAGACAGTGGAGGGGGTACGCTAGGAGAGTGTGCTCTGAAGGGTAGACCAGACATGGGATGGAGGAAGGGACAGAGGTTCCAGCAGGAATCAGGGGTGTGAGAAGCATCCAGGCTCTGGTACTTCAGACTTCAGCCTGGACCCTGAGCCCAAGAGCAGAGCACTGAGCGGGCAGCTCCAATACGGGCCGCACCAGTCCAAGCCAGAGGTAGGGCCTGGAGACAAGGAGGTTTGGAGATATTTTGTTTGAAGGGGGCTCCGATGGGATTTGTTGCCAGGTACCACCTGGGAAGGTGAGAACCTGGGAGATCTCTGCCTAATAAGCTTTTGGTGCAACAGGCAGAGCAATTGAAATGGAAAACCTGTAGGAGGAGTGGGGACTGGGAGGGAGGGAGGGAGGTGGGCAGTCTTGGGTTTGGGGGAAGGGGCTAACATCTGGCGGGTATTTAAGATCACAGAGTGGATCCTCGTGCCTGCTGGTCGTTGTAAAGCCTTCAGGATGGCCAGCACACAGGGGCCCTGGGCCCGGCTCTCCAGACTTCACCATCAATTTTCCATTCTTTTGGCTGCATCTCTGTACTGCCCTTTGGGTTCTTTGTGGCCTGTTCAGCCCTATCTCCTTTGGAAAGCTTCCCTACTTCCGGCCCCCCACCCTGCCACCTGCTGCAGCCCCAGCCTTCTCCAGCTGTCCTGGGATGCTGCCTTACCTGAGCCCTGCCCCCGGTGCAGTCCACCTGGCAGGTGGGCATTTGTGCAAGGGTTGGCTGTGGGCTGCACCTTCCCCTCCTTAGATTAGAGATGACCTCCGGAGGTCACGGAGAAGGCTAGCTGTCGGACCCTTGGCCTCCAGCCCGGGGAGGTGGGGCACTGGCTTCCCGGCCCCACCTCACGCCCTCTTCAAAGGCGGAGCAGGCTGAGCCAGGCCTGGCGCACGGTCGCCCGGACCTCCTGGCCTTCATTTTCTGGCAGTCCTGAGTTCACCCCAAAGCCCAGCCCAAGTCAGAGGGTCAAGTCCACCGCAGCCCCGCCCACCGCATCCTTCTCCAGCGCCCAGGTAGACTCTGGAGACAGGCGGAAGGCCAGGTGCAGCCAGGCTCTGAGCCTCCGAATATTACAACACGCCCACCCCCCACCTCCCTTTCCACCCCCGCCAGTGGACTGAGAGGGTGACAGGACATGGCATCCTGTAGGCATTCGCCTAACGTTGTGGGGGCGGGAAGCCTGCGCTCCGGGACGTCCTCCCACGTGTGCACGTGCTCCGCACTCCCGGGCCACCCGGCGTGGGGCAGGGCTGGCAGCCGTCCAGCCGGCAGGACGACCCCAGGCCCCGGCGGGAGCGGCACCACGTGAGCAGGGCCGGCTGGGCCTGCGGCTGTCCTTGACGCCGCCGAGCTACGTGCGGCAGCTGTGTTCCCGGCGGCTGCGTGCTTTCAGCCCCTACGGGCTCCGGCACCGCTCTTGCAACCTGCCGGTGGTGGTGAAGGAGAGCTGCGGGGCGGAGGGAGGGAGAGAAGAGTGGGAGGCGGGACCAGCCCCGTTGCCCTAAATGGGGAAGTGAGCCAACCCGAGCGGGAGGGCCCTTTCCCCCGCCACCGGCACCACCTGCTCCCCTAGCCCCTCCGCTCCTCCCCGCCTGCGCCTTGCAAGATGGCGACAGGGCCGCATGCCCCACGGAGGGGCGTCCCGCCCCCGCCCCCGCCACTGTCTGCCTGGAAGCCAGCAGCCCCGCCCCTATCGCCCCCTCCCCCAGACTTCGGCCCTCGGAACCTGTCGGTTCCAAGTAGGGTGGGGGGTCCTTTCCCGCGCTGTTTTGAGCCCCGTGATTCCGTTGAGGAGGTCCCCGCCCGGACCCCTCCCCCAGCTGCTGTGGACTTTGCCTTCTGGATTGTTCCAGGGGAGGCGAATGGTGGTGGGGGACAGCCTCGGGGATTTGGGGCCACCTGTGGTCTTGGGGACAGTTGCTCTCCCTCCAGCAGCACGGTTGTGGCCCGTAACTCCCCTCCCCCAGGGAGGTGGCACCAGCACTTCTGGGTTCGCAGCCTCCTGGGGCCTGCCCTCCCCCAACTGCAAGCATAACCGACAGGTATCCCACAAGAAATCTTCTGGGGGGAGTTTCTACTGGGACCCTTTCGTGCCGTGCTGGGGGTGTCCCGAGTCTGGTCAGGAGGAAGGATGGGGGAGGGGAGGTTTTACTGGGCCTCCAGGGCCGCGGGTGATAGTAGGAGCCTCTCTGAAGTCTACTGGTGCCCCTCTGCGGTTCCTCCCTCCTAGCCTTTCTCCCTAGGCAGGCCTTGCTTCCAGAGCGGAGATGTCACTGGGTCACCCTGAGATTCCAGCCCTCCCACACTCCCCCACGGCTGCGGCTCTTGTCCCATGGCCCCTGCCGCTGGCTCCTGGTCATCTCTACCAGGGATCAGAGAAGAGCCCCATCAGGTCTCTTCTCTGATCCCTGGCAGAGGACACCCTTCAAGTCTGTCTCCCTTGCCACCTCCTCCCAGTGGGCGTGTGCAGGGTCAGCCTGGGTCACCAAAGTCCCCAGGGCCTGGTGTGGGCCTCCCAGTGTGTAACCTACCCTAACCCCACTGTGGCTTCCCCTCTCTTGTCCCCCAGCTGGCGTCCCCCCTTCCTCTTCTGGGTTCCATTCTATGCCACGAGGGGAGACCCTGCCCACATATCCGCATCTATTCTCCCCAACACACCCCGCAAAATCCCTGCGCATTGGGCACACAACGTCTGGGGGGTTCCAGGGTCCCAGGTACCCCGCGCTGGGTCCCGGAGCGTGCGAACTCTGGGAAGCTCACCGCCCCTAGGACGGGCGTGGCGGGGGTCCCCCCGAGTCGGCTGGGGACACGCTGACGATACACGGTTGAGGAGAGGGGATCGGGCGGCACTGTCGTAGGGCATAGACCCCCATGGGATGGGCGGGTGGGGACGGGCGGGCGGGGATGGCGGCGGCCGCCGGGGCAGGATGGGCGAGGCCGGCCTGGCGGTGGGAGGGGTCTGCGAAGGAAGTTGCCGGTGGCGGCCCGCCCCTCCCCTAGCCTTCTGCTCTGCGGGGGCGGGACAAGTCCCGGGCTGCCTCGGGCTCCGCCCCTTCCCGCGCCCGAACCCAGGGGCAATCCCCGCCGCGCCTTCTGACCCTTCCCACCCTGCTAGCGCGGCCGGGGGTTGGGGGTGTCCCTTCACATGTTCCTCTGCTCGTAGAGGGCCACAAGGGTCAGTGGTGGCGTCAGGCACAGGAAACCGCCCAGATGATGCCCGGCACCTGCGCCCCTGGTGGTCATTTCCCAGAGGAAGGGGCTTAGCTGGGATCGCCAGCACCTGGAGCCCTCGGAATGCCCCACAGGAAAGGTAGAAGGGAGTTTCGCGGGGGCGGGGACAGCAGGAACTGTTGCCTTAAGATCGGAGCGGTCACGTGTGTGGCAAGTACATTGGGAGACACATGTCACCGAGGTGACGCCGTCTTAGGGGTAGGGGTAGGCGGACAGGCCTGGGAGAACAGGGTCTCTGTAGGTTTTCCTTTCAACTCGTGGCAGCTGCTCCCAGTCTGTAATTACCATTGTGCTCAGACTCTTTGCGAACCCATGGACTGTAGCCCACCAGGCTCCTCTGTCCATGGGATTCTTCAGGCAGGAATACTGGAGTGGGTTGCCGTGTCCTCCAGGGGAATCTTCCTGACCCAGGGATCGAATTGTCTTCTGCATTGGCAGGCAGATTCTTTCACTGGCGCCACCTGGGAAAGCTAGTAATTACCATTAGTCGTAGGAAATAGACGAGGGGATAATCAGTGTTCGGGAAATGAGTTGGGGTCATTTTCTTTATACATTTACACGTTTTAAATTCACACCCAGAATTCAGCCTCTCGAAGGAGTTTTGCGGGGGAGGTGGGGGTGAGACAAATGACCAGCACCCTTTGAGATCTGATGGAACGGCCTTCTCTCCCCCCACACGCTGACCACTGTCTGTCCTCCACGCAGGTGAGCGCCCCTTCGCTTGCGACTGGCCGGGATGCGACAAGAAGTTCGCACGCTCTGACGAGCTGGCCCGCCACCACCGGACGCACACCGGCGAGAAGCGCTTCCCCTGCCCGCTCTGCTCCAAGCGCTTCACCCGCAGCGACCACCTGACCAAGCACGCGCGTCGCCACCCCGGCTTCCGCCCGGAACTTCTCCGGCGCCAGGGCACCCGCAGCACCTCGCCCAGCGACTCGCTGCCCTGCAGCCTGGCGGGCAGCCCTGCGCCCAGCCCAGTGCCCAGCCCGGCCCCAGTCGGCCTGTAGAGCCCTGTCCAGCCGCCCTGAGTGCACCCCCGCTGGGCCTGGGCATGGAGCACCAGCAACCCGCCTGCCGTCCCGGGCCCTGGTGGG
This sequence comes from Bubalus kerabau, assembly GCF_029407905.1. Taxonomy (NCBI): domain Eukaryota; kingdom Metazoa; phylum Chordata; class Mammalia; order Artiodactyla; family Bovidae; genus Bubalus; species Bubalus kerabau. The sequence goes on along the minus strand of NC_073624.1, from coordinate 213,027,171 downwards.
GCTCGGATTGACTGCCAGACCGGCCCCTTCCAGTGTCCCCCGGAGGGTCCCCCCGAGTTGCCCCTGCCCCCTCGAGCAAACCAGGAGGGGGCTTGAGACTGGACCGGGGTCATCTGGGCCTTGGAGGTTGCTCTCCGGGAGGAGCATGGCCCCGTGTCTGTACATAGCCATGATGTTAACTCTCTTCCCAGCTGTTGAACAGGGACCCTAGGTCGAGGGCCAGAAGGCATCCCTTCTCCCTCACCACCTCCCTGCTTTGGGTGGCATGTGGGCCTTGGGGGGAGGTGCCCCAGGAAAGGCACCCCCTAACCAGCGTTCATACCTGGCCCCCAGGCCCCTCTCTCCAGGTTGGGATGAAGTGTGCAGAGCCATAGGTGAACTAGGGGTTACCGCGTGGGCTGCCTCTTGTCCCCCCATACCCCGCCCCAGGAGCCCTTCACCCCATCGAAAGCCATTGGAGATGTTCAGGGAAACAGGGTGCGGCCTGGCCGCCCCATTCGGGTACTCAATCTCAGGTGTCCACACTGGCCCACTGCCGAGGGAGGGGCCCCTCAGCTCCCCAGCCGCCGGGGCGGGGTGGGGGTGGGGGAAGTGGTAGGGTCTCTACAGGGGGTCCTGATTTGCTTCTGAGACTTGGGATAGGGAGGGAGAGAAATGGGGGTTCTTCCAAAGAGCAATTAGACTCACTTGGGGGGTGGATATCACGGGATATGAGTAAATGCAGGCTTATTTATTGTCCTCTGTCTGCTGGAGTGGGGGCTGCACTGCCCCTCGCTGGGTGGGTGTGCGATTGTGTGAGTGAGAGACTGGGAGAAGCTGGCGCCATCGCCGGCCTCCCTCCTGCAGGGGAAGAGTCCCCGACACTGGCCTTGAGCAGCATCATGTGACAATCAGTCCCTCCTATTTGGACCAGAACAGCCTTTGGGCCAAATGGACCCCTTCCCAGCACTGCGGATGGGGGCGAAGAGGCCCTGGGCCCTGGCTCCATCCTGCCCTCCTGGTGGTGGCAGCAGGGTGGCCCCTGGACCCGCAGTTGAGGTCCCACCCACGGGGGCTGGAAGTATAGCTCGATTTTTTTTGGACCGGGTAGAATATTTTTTCAGGCTCCAATCCCTTCCTTGATCTGGGCCCCTGTGGGTGGTCTGTTGTCCTCAGGGGTTGTGGGTGTGGGGGGAGGATCTTCGTGGTCTGAACTTAGGGTAGGGGAGGGATAAATGCCACATCCCCTCCTGGGGTTCTCCCACTGTGGCTGAGACTGGATTTCATTTTGGACAGACTGAAGACCCCGGCCTTGAAATGGGAAGGGACCCAGGCTCCCTGTCCCTTACCGTGAAAAGGCCTATTCCATAGCCTTTGGCTGCAGATCTGTGGCACCCTCCCAACCTGTTCCAGAAACTTCCTGTCTCCCAGTAGGGGGCTGGGGCGTTTGGATGGCACTAGTGTGGACCCAAACCGGCCCTGGCAGGATCCAGGGGCAGCGCCTAGGGTCCCGGGGAGGGGGCTGCGCCATGGTGAGATGCCTTAGCCATGGTGAGATGCCTTAGCCCGGGGTGGGGAAGGAAGGGGGGAGGGGTGGGGCGGGCCTAACCTTGTTTCCCTTTGTGTCCGTCTGGATGCCCCCTCCCCGTATTGTCCCAGTGCTGGCCGGTGCTTGTCCACGGGAGGTGGACTGTGGTCTGAGGACCCAGGGAGCTGAGAACTCGCCCCTCCGCCCCTCCCCAGTGTCCGGGGGCCTGAAGGGACCGGTGGTCACCTGGACCTGGTTCCAGCCATTTAACTGTGGCCCCCAGAGGTGGGTGGAGGGGGAGGGCCCCAAGGGACTTTGCTTTCGGGTGACTCCCTCCCCCCTGTCCTGCCTGGCCTCATCCTGGTATTTAATTAAACAAGTCTTTTTTAAACCCGATTCCGGAGCCTGTGTGGTTTTTCCCTTCGCCGGTTCAAGGCGGTGGGCCTTCTGGGACTCTCTGTCCCCCTTGCCAATGTGGGTCCTCAGCCTCCTCTTGCGGGAACTGAGCCAGTGGGCTGGTGAATCCGCGGACCTGCAGGCGGTCTTGGCAACGCCCCTTAGCCCTAAAGCCGGAGGAGGGGGCTGCCCTCTTCAGCTCGCGCTGCAGACCAGAGGCACCCACACCTCGGGCATCTGAGCCCCCGGCCCGCCTTCCAGCTCCGTTACCCGGCAACTGAGGCGCGGTGACATGGCGTCCGGGGGCGTCTGCTGCCCGCCCTTCAACGGCGCCGCGGGCGCGGGGATCCCGCACTTCTCTACACTGCTCTACAGGGCTCCTCCCGAGGGTACCCCGCACCACTCCTTTGTCCAGTCGTCTGGCCGCTCCTGTATTGTATGCCTGCTGTATGCGGCTCCCAAATGGAAGGGAGAGGAAGGAGCGTTGGGAAATTGGTGAGAGTTCTGATCCCCTTAGGAAAAGTGCACCCCAGATTCCAGCCATCTCTAGAGCCCGGAAGGACAGTGGGGCTGCGGTGACACGCGGCGCAGACACTCCCCAAGGGTTTTGCTACTTTCCGCCCTCGAGAAGGTGGCAGCCCCGCCATCTGGTGGTCGCCCTCGGCATTGCAACACCGGCTCCGTTAATTCCCCTCCCCAGGGTCCTGCCCTTGGGGCCGCCAAGGTCTCTCCAATCTAGACACGTGGCCCTCGTCTTACCCTCTGGAACCCCCTCCCTCCTTGCTCTCTTTCTTACTGGAATATGGCCCGAAAGCTCGCAGATGTCCCTCCCCAGACCCCTGTCCCACTCCAGCTCTGGCAGACTTCTCTGCTTCTTTGCGGCAGGGTTCCTGGAATGCTAGGTCCGCAAGCTCAGACCCCCTTAAATCTCTCTTGCATGCACTCTCCGTGTCCCGGAATCACCAGGAGGATTTCTGCCTCCTAGACGCTCCATTGGCAGATGATTTCGGGGACCCCTAGCTCCCCTCCCCAGGTTCAGGTCCCCCTGTGCAAAGACAACCCCTGGTTCATGCCAGCCTCACCCTCAACTTTGGGCCCAGTATGTTCTTACCCCTCCCCCACTGCATATTCATCTTTCCAAGCATGCAAAATCTTTGGGGTCGTCCTTGACTCCCCGCTTTGGCTCACCATCCACATCTAGTACCTCCGGAAATCTCCCTGGAGCTCTACCTTCAAACATATCCAGAGTCCACCCATTTCTCCCCTCTCTTTTGCCTCCACCTGGTCCCACATCATGGCTCACCTGAACCAGTCCAGCTTCCCCCTGCTTGGTGCACCCACAGCCGCCCACAACAGCCACCAGGGGGCGCCCGTGAGCACCTGAGTCAGGTTTCCTTTCTCTGCGCACAGCCCTCAGGGCTCCCACCTCCCTTGGGTAAAAGTCCAAGTCTTCCCCAAGGCTCCCAAGGCTCACAAGGCCCTGTATGACCTGCCCGGTTCCCCTCCCTGCTCTCCCCTCCTCCCTCGCTCTTTCTGCTCCAACACCGGCCTCCTCCTCACCAGGGTTGCTCCAATAAGCTTGATGCAGTCCTGCCCCTGGGCCTTTGCCCATACAATGCCCTCTGCCTGGAATGCCTTTCCACCAGATGTCTGCTCAGCGTCCCCATTTCCTTCTTCAGAACTGCTCAAAGCCCACCTTTCCCATAGGACTACATGGACCACTCCTTTTTCCCACCCCCCTACTGTAAAGGAAATCAGTCCTGAATATTCACTGGAAGGACTGATGCTGAAGCTCAAACTCCAATACTTTGGCCACCTGATTCGAAGAACTGACTCATTGGAAAAGACCCTGATGCTGGGAAAGATTGAAGGCAAGAGGAGAAGGGGACGACAGAGGATGAGATGGTTGAATGGCATCATCAACCAGACGGAAATGAATTTGAGCAAGCTTTGAGAGTTGGTGATGGACAGAGAAGCCTGGCGTGCTGCAGTCCATGGGGTCACAAAGAGCCAGACACAACTGAGAGACTGAACTTCCTACTTCGTTCTATTCCCCCCACCCCATAGCACTTTTCACCTTGTACTGTGATATCTCACTTACTGATTTCCTGTTGTCTGTCTGCATGTAGACACTACCTCCACCAGGGTGAGGATATTTGCTTTGTTCAGGAGCCCACCCCACTGTTGGCAGTGGAGGAGAGGCATCGAGAGATCCCAGAGGGTGAGGGGTTCTCAAGCCTCTGTGTCTGCAGGGCCAGGTGCTGAGGTAGGGAGAAAAGTGGGCTAGGAGAAGTGGGAGGTGACCTAAGAAGACTATCCCCTGCTCAGGGGGATCCTTGGTAATTGCCAGATGGTGGACAGCCTGGAAATTGTAGTTTTTCTTGCAACATTTCCCCCAATTTTTTTTTCCTGGCTGCACCGTGCAGCCATTTGGGATCTTAGTTCCCTGACCAGGGATCAAACCCATGCCTCTGCATTGAGAGCGCAGTCTTAACCACTAGACCGCTAGGGAAGTCCTCTCACAACTTTTTAAACGGGCAACACACACATTTACACCATTTGAAAAACTAGTACTGAAACAAAACTGGTGCTCACATACCTATATATGCATGTTCACAGTAGCACAATTCACCATAGACAAAAACCAGAAACCACTGAAATTTCCATCATCTGGTAACTGGATAAAATACTTTGGGGCATGGCCTTGATATACAGTAGGTGCTCAAATATTAGGTAGACCGATGAATGAATCGGAACAGGTCTCCTCTAGTGTACCTGGATATTTAACTGCCGCAAGTGTCCAGGTGGGAGAAATGAAGCACTTACCGCGAGTCAACCCGGGCGGGGTTGAGTTTCACAGCCTGAACTGGGTAACTCAGGTGCCGTTGAGATGCATCTGCAGAACTCCAATAGACCACCAGAGGGCGCCTTAGGAAGACAAGCTAATAAAACGCAAATTGAATGCAAATAAGCCGTAGTAGGGCAGTGAGGAGCTTTTTTTTTTTTTGATCAGGCGCGCCTTGGACAGCCCTGGCGCCGCAGAGGCCTGGGGCTCAAGATGGCGCTGCTGCCGCTAGAGGACCCGGCGGAGGCACCAGCGAGGCGCTCTGAGGCCTCAGACAGGGCAGCCTGTGTCCTCTATCCCTCCCTTGGGGGCCATCTGTCTCAGACCAGGGGCCTGCGATCCGTCTCGGTCCCGCGGGAGCAGGCGTTTCTGATCAGGCGCACTTCGGGCAGCCGCTCCCGGGGTCCCTTGCGGCAGCATCCCGGGGGCCTCCGGGGACCTCGGAGCAAGATGGCGGCGGCGGCGGGGTCCGTGAGGCGCGGGCGGCGGCGACCGCGGCGTCAGTGAGGGGGCCCGGGGGCCCGGCGGCTCCGGGCCGGGGCGCCGCCGCGGGACGGACCATGCTACGCTCCACCGGCTTCTTCCGGGCCATCGACTGCCCCTATTGGGCTGGGGCGCCCGGGGGACCCTGCCGGCGGCCCTACTGCCACTTCCGGCACCGCGGGGCCCGGGGCCCGGGCGCGCCCGGCGAAGGTGGAGCGGTGTCCCCCGCAGCAGGTAATGTCTGCCTGCCCGCTCCGAGTTCGGTTCCCCGTCGAGGGTTGGACCCCAACGCCCAGGCTTCCTCGGTTCCCCGTTCCCCGCTCAGCTCTCCCTGTACACTCGCGAGCGACGTCCCTCCAAGCCGGGGTCACCCACCCCAGAGCCCACTGCCGGTCTCGGGTACTCTGAGCCTGCGTTTTCGCAAGTGTAAAACCTAAACGAGAGGACTTGCCCTCCTAGTGGTGTCGCGAGTGTGAAGCGCGTGGGGGTCGGGAAAAGAGCGCAGCCAGCACTGGTCAACAGGCTCGGGACTCCTGCCGGGGGAACCGTTCCCGCCCCCTCCCCGGCCCGGGGTGTTGGTTGCAGGCGATGTTTACTTCCGCGCTCGTTCCCCCGCCGCACCTCTGCTCGTGGCCGCCCCTGTTGACAACAGCGGAGTCCAGAGGGTCTTGTTTCGGAGCTCACCGACTGGGTGTCGAACCCTGTGTGTCATGCTAGGGTCAGGGAGGGAGTCAAACCTGATTGATTGCGTGTGTGTGTGTGTGTGTGTGTGTTGGGATGGGGGGCAGACTTCCGAGAGGACGTTCAGAGGCTGCGCGTCTCTCTGCGTGGTGATTGTCAATGTCACAGAGTTCAGGTGAGAGCTGCCAGGAGGCAGGCACTGTTTCTCTTAGGAGGTGTAGGCCTTGAGCAGAGACATGAAGAACGGGGGTAAAAAGAGGGGCATCACAAGGAAAGATCCACAGGGAGGATGTGTGTCGTTCCTTTCAGGGGAATTCAGGCTCTGGTTGTAGCCCCTGTTCTCGGGGACTGGCTCCCTCTTTCCATCAGACCCAGATTTCCTTGGTCAGTTATCCTCTCTCTTTCTGCTTAAGACACAGATCTTCATCTCAGAGCTTTTTTACTTGAGAAGCACCCTTGCTAGTATGAAGGCCTGTTTCCCCCGCCCCCTAAAAGGAGAAAAAAAGAATTGTCTCAAATTTCCACCCTAAATTTTGCTTGGTCCATTGGCCTTGCATCAGCTGCCCAGATGCTATCATTCAAGGTCAGGCTGCACACCTGGGTGGGACACCGGCCTGGCTCTTGGGAACTTTCTCTCAAGGAAGAAAGATAGCTGTGCCCACAGGTGCCTGAGCTTTAGGCCTGAGTGTGGGACGCTCCTTGGGGGCCACCCTGCCCCGGTGCACTTTCTCACTCCATCTTTTGACATGCTGGTGCGGTCTGCATGATGTTCTGTAAAGAGCCCCTGATGTCTAGGGGCAGGCCGGCTCCCTCAGACCCTGGGCAGTGACTCGTCTGCAGGCCCACAGGTTGACTTCCAGCCATCTGAGAGCGCTGATTTATCTCTTGTGTGTTCTTCCAAGTTCATTGGTCTCTTGATGTCTTCCTGCATCACAAATGGCCAGTTTCCCAAAGTGTCATTTTTGAGAACCCATTGGTGATGTGGTCCTGTCTGCTTCGCTTTCCCGCAGGAAAAAGTGCAGCTGCCTACCCCTGACCCCAGTGTGTCTACATTTTCCTTTTGCAGGTGAGAACAAGCAGTCCTCTTCTCCTCTCCTCTGGGGGGGCGGGTGGGGCTCTTCCTGCAGCTCAGCCTCCGTCTTGCTGTGGGGCCTCTTTGATGCTGTTTCCTCCTCTTTGATGGGCTCAGGTGTGACTCCCCCCGCCCCCCCAACCCCTGCACCTTTCAGCTCCCCCTTGCTCTGGACTTTGACAGGCACACTTCCTGTGGGGCTTGGAGAGGCTGCAGCCACAGGCCAGATTTTGTCTGGGTCCCCCTGTGAGCAGACTGACAATGGCCCAAGAGCAGATGCTCGGCCAGGGTGGGCTGGGCAGGGATGCAGATGGTACTGACTGCCTGCAGGCAGGATGTAGGGGTTCCAGCACCTCAGGCTTGGTCTGCCGGCCCCCTGAAGCCTGTGTAGGGCCCATCCCATTCTTTCTGGCCCTTAGATCCGCCCTCCTGTGCTCCAGGGTCCCCACCCCCATGCTCTGCTGGGGTTGCCCAGTTACTGCCGTGCACCCTCAGGCATGCTCTTTATTCATGACTCTTAACCGGTGGGAGGGACAATTGTCCCAATTTTACAGACAAGGAGACGGGCCCAGAGAGGGGAAGCCACGCACCTGTGTACGCATGGTCGGTAAGTGCGCCTCTTGGGGTCGGATCAGGGCGGTCAGGCCCTTGCCCCCTCACTTCCTGCTGCTGGGCACCTGGGTGCCCATCATGTGTGGGCTCAGTGCTGTGTCCCAAGGCTTAGAGGCAGCAGTGAGACCTGGGAAAGGGCCTCACCCATTCTGCAGGGCCTGAGCACTGAAATCTCCCAAAGACCGGCCGAAGGAAGCCCTGACTTGTGCTGGAAGGCAGGGTGGCCCCAGCTCACCTGGGTCTCACATTGGGCCCCTAGGGGACCCTTGTGGTCTGGTGTCCTGAGAGCAAGCCTTGCTTCTTAAGGGACGCTAAGGGCCAGGAGTCAGGTGGGAAGGGAGGGTGCAGCCAGAGAAGTGTGTGCTTCCGAAGGGGCAGTAGCCCTTCACTGCCTTCCCCATGGGCTGGGGGCCAGCAGGATTCACGAGGGCATGACTCCCCACGGCCTTGATGGCCGTGCTCAGAGACAGAAGGGAAGTGTTCTTCTGTCTGGTGCTTTCTCTTCCTGAGTGAGCCATACACACCCTTTCCTACCCTTCCTGGGAGAGAAAGCCCAGCAGAGAGCAGTGTCACCTGTGTATCTGAAGGTCTGGCCAGGTACTTGACTACCTCCAGGGCTTCCCTAGCTTGCCGCCAGGTGTGGTCTTGGGTCAGTCCTGTCAAGGGCCTCTGACTTTGTCGGGAGACGGTGGAGCCATGAATAATGCCAGAAACTGGTGGGGGGCTGTGGGGGAGGATATCCTGGGCTCTGTGCAGGATGGAGCAGCCTCCTTGGCCCCACCTCTTTGATGCCAGGAGTCCCCCAGTCTTAATAAGCACAGGTGTCCCCAGACTTCACCCAGTGTTCCCTGGGGGCAGGAGCACCCCGGAGAAGACCCGGCTCATCAGTCTCACCTCCCCACCCCTCCTGGGGAGCTGTGTGCACAGGTGCAGCTCAGCCAAGGGAGCTGGGCCACCAGGCTCAGGGGACCCAGGCTTGCCACCTCCCAGGGGAGGAGCCTGCACTGCCATCCGGTGGGTGGTTCCATTGTTCCATTGTTCTTGACTTCTCTGTGAAGAGGGAGTGGAGGAGAGGTGCTGTGGCTTTTCAGAGCAGCACGAATCCCTTTCTTGCCGGGACGAGGGCGGTCTAAGTTCAGTGGGTGGTGCAGCCCCTGTCTTCAGAGGCAGTGTCCCATCCCAGCTAAGTCATCTCTGTTCAGAGTGCCTTTTTTTGGACTCGGAGTAATGTTCATTTTAAACATACAGGAAAACACTGGAAAGTCAAAGGAGATGCATCTTGTATATGGCGATGTCCCCACTCCCGCATCAGCAGGCTTTCTATGCGTCCTCCCAGCCTGGGACATGGTCTGTCCTTCCTGTACTTGTAACCCTGCCCTTCTTGGGAGCTGGGTCCTTCTGTCGAGGTTGCAGAAACCCCAGCGAGGTGCGAGGCCTGCCCCGTGCCTCTGGTTCCCACACCTGGTGGCCCCTCTTGAAGCACCTGGGGAGCTTTCTAGACCGGCCTTCTTGCCCAGATCCAGGCTCGGGCCATTTGAATAAAGATACAGCTGCCCCCAGAGCTGGGTTTTTTTTTGCATTTTTAGGGTTCTCTGCTTAGTGTCAGCAAAGCAGTGTCTTGCCTGGGGTTCATAACTGACCTTCCTGGGGACACATCTGTGGTTGTCAGGAAGTAGGGGGCTCCTGGCACCGGGGGGGGGGGTAGGGAAAAGGGGTGTCCAGGGATGCCGCTCAGCACTTCACAGTACCCGGGGCAGTTCCTTTTCCCTGCACACATGTGGCCTTGTCCAGCTCCAGGTGTCAGTGCTGCCAAACGAGATGGAGGAGCCTGAACAGTGTCCCAGCCCTGGCCTGTTTCTGTATCTGAGGATGGGCTGAGAGAGCCGGCTTTGGCCTGCTGAGAGAGCACCACCCCGAGAATTGCCACACCAACCCCCCCGCCCCAGCTCCTCCGGGACCCAAGGTGAGAGGCAGAGCAGCCCAAGCGCCAGGGTTGGATCAGCGAGGACAGCACAGCAGCCCGGCAAGCTCAGGGGCTATGCGAGATGCTTGAGTGTACCCCATCCCCAGAGTGTACGGCAGAGGGGAGGCACAAGCCCCATGGCAGGCTTGCAGCCCTGCAGGCGGAGTAGAGCCTCAGGTGAAGGTGTTGGGGCAGCGTCCTCCATGGTGCAGGGAGCCTAGCCTCCCACTGCTCAGTGTCACCGCCTCAGCCTTGGCCACCCCTTCTGCAAGGTGGGGTCTTGAGGTAGGCCTCTCAACAAGCAGTGCACCTCTCCCGTCTCACCCAGCTGTCCTGTGCAGTATCCTTGCCTTGCCATCCTCTTCTGCCCCGGCACCTCCCTCAGAATCCCCATGATCAGAACATTGGACTTGAACAGTGGTTGCGCAGGAACTTGGTTTGTTGGTGTCAAAGCCGTGCCCGTGTGGAAGGTTGACTTCTGTCAGTGTGATCTCACAGCAAAAACTGTGCCAGTGGTTTTAGGGTGATGGGTCCATGGCTGAGGCTTTCTGTGAAGGCTGACCCTGCCCCTAGCGGTCTGCACAGGTGGCAGGCAGGATTGGAAGCCCAGAAAAGTGTAGGGAGCAGGACGGGTGGCTGACGGACCTGAGCGCTCGTGGAGGGTGGTGGGGGGGGGTCGGCGGGGAGGGCGGCTTGGCCATATTAGCTGTGAGCTCGGCACAGACACACAGGCATGGTCCACCCAGCCTCTGAGTCAGCTGTGAAATCTGGAGCTGGCTCTGGCATCCTCTAGGGCTCTTCGGGTCTGTCTGAATTCAGTACTCATCTGTAGATTACCTGGGGGCCTCTGGGAGGGAAGGAGTGTCCAGCAGGACATATCGGCCAGAATCAAGGAGAGCGAGCCATTGGCACCTGTGGTTGCAACAAGTCGGGCAAGTATCCCCAGGCAAGCGGTTGCTGAGCTGGCTTTTGAGGGATGATTAGGAGTTTGCCTGGTGTCTGGAAGCTGATAGTCCTTCTCTCTCTGCCTTCGAGGCTTCTGCCGTCTGGGCAGCTTCCTGCCAAAGGAGTGGGCCTCATTGCTCTCCTTTGATTAGTTATTTTGTTCTACTCATCTCTCATGTGTTAGGGATGGTGCCTGTCCCTTCCTGACCCCCTGGCCTGCTCCCTTGGGTTGTGACCATCCCCTGAGGTGAAAGAGTCCCCACTGTTGTCTAACCAGGGCACAAAGTAGGGGGTGGCACTGCCATGTGCATATCGTCAGTTGATGGGGGGCAGAGGCGTAAGGAGAAGGTGGGGTGGTGGAGAGTTCTTCGGACCATAGAGAATCAGGTGGCACTGGGTCTTCTGGTCTGGGGAGGGGAGCCAGGGTTTTGGGGTATGGCACTGCCCCAGTCCCAGCCTCCTCTGTGAGGGGTGCCAAAGCAGGCAGGATGGGCATGAGATTTAAAGGGGAAGGCCTCAGAGTTAGAGTCGATTGGGTTGGGGCCCGTGCCCCCCAGTGAGGCCTTCCTGCCCACTTGTCTGCTCATTAACTGCACTTGCAGCTGGAGCTGTGGGCCAGTTGTCTGCAGAGTGTTTCCTCAACTGAGGGTGGTAGGGGGAGCAGAGGACAGGGCTCAGAGGTATTGGGGCAGCTGCCACCCCACACTGTCCTTCCACCCAAAGTGAGCTCTGGGCGATCTGTTGCCTGAGCACTGTGGCCGTGAGTGTGTTCCTGGCTGGAGGTGGGACAGCCAGCCTGGGCTTTGCCATGCTGGATGCCTGGCCACCTGGAGCTGGTGACCAGGGCGTGTTGGGACCAGGTCACGGAGAGAGTGGCCCCGGGTGCCAGAACCAGGAGGGGGCTGGCACACAAAGACCGGGCACTGGGACAGCCCAGGAGCTGCCAGGGGCCTCCCTAGGGTGTCTCTTCCGTGGTGGCCCTGCTTGCCAGCCCATTTCTTGCCCTGGGTCTGGGGCAGGAACTTCTCCTGAGAGTGTAACCCCGGCAGCCAGGCCTTCAGGAGGTTTCCCAGTCAGCTTGAGAGTCGACCCCTTGCTGAAAAACAGCCAATTAGTCTTGTTTACCAAAGGCGTTCTTCCCTGGTACAAACCCCAAAGGAGTGCCCATTGGCTTCCAGCCACATTAACTCCCTGTTAACGGGAAGGTGCTTCTGCGGCGCCGCGGCCCCTCTCCACCTCTTGAGGGTAACCTGTTGCTTGGCTCCTCCAGTTCCTCCTGGTCCCCCAAGGGCTGGTCCCTTGAGGCAGGGTGGGGTGGGGGCTAGGTAGCATCACAAATGCCTTCTCCATCTACCTGCCTCCCCCTAGAGGCCTCCAGAAGCTTCAGCAGGAGCATGGGGGTCAAACTCTGGGCCCCACACACTTCTGAGCTGCAGGGACTGCAGCCGAGCCCCAGCAGCTGTGTGGTTGATGTGCCTAGACCTGCAGCCTGTGTCACCTCAGGGACGCTGAGGCTTAGAGGGGAAGGTCTTGACCTAGACCCTCTGCTCTCTCTTGGGGCTTTCTTTTGTTTTTTTCAATTTAGCCTGGTGGGGTGTGGAGAGGGAGCCTCCCTGGTACTGAAACATCCCACCTCGGCAGGGCTCTGGGATGCCCAGATCTCGGGGGCTGGGCCTGGCCAGGGGCTTACTCTCTTCTGAGTCTGAGTGTTGGGCTGTGGAGGCTGCAGGAAGTGGAAGGGGTACTGCCCTCAGAAAGCCCTCTGACGCTAGTGCAGGCCCTCATCAGAGAGCAGGAGCTCCTCTCCCCATCAGGGTGCCCAGTGGGCCCCCTGGGGCCTTGGCAGCCTGCCACCCTCTTCCTTACTTGTGGCCTGGCCCTTTGGGCACCTCCTTCCTCTCTTTGCTTCCCAAGTGCAGGCTTGTTTGTGATGGGATTCCTGTCACATCGTGAAGTGCAGAGGTCTGACCTCTGGCATGAGAAGGGCATGAGGCACTCCGGGGGGTTTCTGTATTGCTGGGGCACATTGCCGCATGTTCCAGAGCTGGTCAGAGTGGGGAGGACCTCCATCCATTAGAACCCCACTCCCTCTGGGGCGAGGGGCATTTCCCCCAGATGAGCCCTGCTACTGGGAGCCATCTCAGCCTCAGGAGGAGGGAGGTCAGGGAGTGAGGGGGGTTGGGGCTGGAGGTCCCCCAAGACTTGCAGGACCCAGCCCACCGCTTGCTGACATGCCCCGTCAGTGCCCCCCAGGTTGTGTTCTAGGCCCTCCACTCTGCTGGCAACCAAGACTTCGAGGGGAGGAGAGAGCACTGGCTTTTCTGTTCGCATGGGCCGCAAGTGGCTGGGGTGGGTCTGTGGTAGTGCCTGTAGGCCCGCTGTGGGTTAGGGTCAGCTGTGGGGAGGGTCCTGGATCCTGCCCTTGGGGGTTTCTGGACCTCTGGATGGTCGCTTCATCCTGAACCTCTTCTGGGGCAGAGGGGCAAGTGCCTGTGTGTTCTGACCAGTCACCAGCACCCAGTCCCGCTGTGGCCTGTGCGACTCGGTTTTGCCACCCTGTCTATAACCTGCAGGCTGGGTATGTCTGGGGTGGTCTGAAGCACACACACACACGTCCTCTCGTGTCACTTGAGAAATAGGTTCCAGGGTAAAAGCCGGACAGTAGGTCTGTGATGGAACCTGCACCTCTGGCCCCCTGGTCCTCTAGCAGCCCAGCTACCCACCCTTGTCCTGCAGCAGCGCCGGTTCTCCTGTGCGTCCCCTCTCAAGGGTGTTCACGTTTCCTGGGGTTTCTACCTGGTGAGCCCTCCTCACCAGGTACCTTAGAAGAGCACAGGGTTTCCTCTGGTGGTTCTGGAGGTCAGAGGCCCAGAGTGGGGGCACAGTTGGTTCCATCCTGAGGCTCCTGGAGCATGGCCAAGCACAGGGCATCAGAACAAGTCACTTTTTCTTCAGTTTCACAGACTCATGTCCGGGAGACATTCTAACCAGAAACCATTTTAAATTCTGAAACAATTGAATCTAGTTACTCAGTTCTGGGAGCATTGGGCTTTACCTGCTCACACCTTACGGAGAAGCTTTGCACCTTTGTCCATAAGGGAGTCTTCTGTGAGGTCCCTGCCAGCTTGGGTGGTGCTCGGCTGCTCCTGTGTAATGTACCCTGGAGGCGGGTCAGTAACAGCAGCCGCTTGCCCACCAGCTGCCCAGCCACCCCTGTTCCGATGCAGACATGAGTATGTCCCATGCCCACCCTGCCGTCCACCCCACTGTGCTTCCCCAACGTCACGCGTTGTCTGAACATCTTAAACTTGGGCATCATTCTGGGGACAGTATGCCTTGCTTCCCCTGTGAAGTTTGCCATGTTGTCCTGCATACACCCAGCTGCCACCTCCTCACAGTCGACACTTCAGGACTTTCCATGTCCTCACTGGTATATGCGCCACCAGTGGACTTTTCTGTGGGCGAGAAAGCTTGTGGGAGGACAGAGCCTTAAAGGCGCAGTCACCAGGCAGGGCTGTGCATGTCTGCCCGCTGCTCTGGGTGGGCTGTTTCGGGCCCACCTTCTGCTCCCTGCCCCCAAGTCAGACGGCTCTGTGCCCTGTGCTTTTGGCCCTGGCTGGCTGGCTATCCGGCCTTCTGCCAGTGTCCTCCTGCCTCCCTGGCTTCAGGGAGATGTGTGGTATGGCTTAAGCGTGGGCTGAGCTATGTGGGAAGCCCACCCTTGCCCAGCTCCGCAGACCTCACCATCCATGTTCCAGGTCAGGAAGACCCCAGGCTCTGTGCCCCACACCCCACTTGGTGGCAGGACCTGCACGGAGGGACCCTCCAGGACCCTTGATTTGCTGCCAGAGCTTCTGTGCGGTCAGCTGTAGACCTGGCCCTGGCAGGTTCTGAAAGGCTGATTCTCTGCTCTTCCCTGCTGGCCCCAAGGGTCAAGGCCTGGGATTAGGCAGTGGCTGGTTACTGGCTCAGGTGGCCACTGCTGCACCAGCCTGCTCATGGCTGTTTCTCCTCTCCGTTTCAGGGCTTGGTTATGACCCGTACAACCCTGAGCTGCCCAAGCCCCCCGCACAGAGGGAGAATGGCGCCCTGGGCAGAGGCATTGATTCCTGCTCAGACATCCTGGAGCTGGAGCTGGTCAACCAGGCCATCGAGGCTGTGCGCTCTGAGGTGGAGCTGGAGCAGAGGCGCTACCAGGAGCTCCTGGAGACGGCCCGGGAGTGCGGTTCAGCTGAGGCCCCCGTCCTGGCACCTCATGGCCCTGCTGCCTGCCCCGCCACCAGCCTGGACGGGGACGCCTTCCCACTGTCCTTCGATTATAACCCCAGCGGCCATGGCCTTTTGAGCCCCGATGCCAGCTATCAGCCCACCCCACTGGCTGCCACCGCTGAGCCTGGCTGCAAGTATTCACTGGCCTCGCCAGATCGGGCTCAGGGCCATGGTGGAGGGGGTGGCGGCGCCCTGGAGTATGTTCCCAAGGCCGTGGGCCAGCCCCGGCGGTACAGCCGCCCCGTCTCCAGCAGCAAGTATGTGGTGGACAACTCTAAGCCATCTACAGACCTGGAGTATGACCCCCTGTCCAACTTCTCTGCCCGCCTGCTCAGCAGGGCCAGCACCAAGGACGAAAGGGCCCCCAAGCGGCCCCGGAGCTCCCGTGGCAGCGAGCCCTACACACCTGCACCCAAGAAGCCCTGTGACCCCTTTGGCAGCTGCGACGCCAGGTTCTCGGACTCGGACGATGACGCTGTTGTCGCTCCGGGTGACAAATCTGTCACCACCAGCCCCCCAAGAGTTCAAGGGGGTGCTGAGAGCAAGGCCCCGGGGAAGCCGGGCTCCAGGGAAGGCCCTGAACTGGAGGAGGGCAGCCTTCGGGAGACCAAGGAGATGGCGGTGCAGTGTGACGTGGAGGATCTCGGGCCACCTCCTCGGAGCCCAGGCAGGCCACCCCTGGCTAAGCCCAGCTCACCAGCCAGGGCTGCGCCAGAGCGCAGCAGCCCCAAGGAGGGGAGGCCTAAGAAGAAAAGTGGGGTGCCACCCACTGCCAGCCACAAGGACAGTGTCCGGAAGACAGATAAGGGTAAGGATGGTGCACGAGGAAGGCCGGCTGAGAAGCCCGCTGCAGACAGGAGGGGCCCGCAGGCCGGCAGCCCCAGGCACAAGGCAGAGCGGCCCCAAGGGACCAAGAAAAAGCCATCTTCAGCCACTCCGGTGGCCAGCTCAGGGAAAGGCCGACCAGAACGGCCAGGACCATTGCCGAGCCCCGCACAGGGGGCAGCCCGCCAACCATCAGATAGGATAGCTGGGAAGACCCTGTCAGGGAAGCTGGCAGAGAGGAAGGCCCTCTCGCTGGACGAGGGCGCCCCCCGGGACGCCCCTAAGCTGCCCAGGCGGACCCTGAGCCATGCCGAGCTCTTCGGGGATGAGAGTGAGGACGAGGACCCGCGGCCCCAGGCGCCAGCCACCAGGCCTCTCGCTCCCCCCAGCCTCAGCTCCAGCTCGGACTCAGACTCGGACTCCAGCCTGGGCCTGTCGGCTGCGCGGGGGCCGCCCAAGCGCCTCAAGGCCTCCCCACCCCCCTCCTCCTCGTCCTCTTCGGGGGCGGGCTCTGACGTGGACTACTCGGCCCTGGAGAAGGAGGTTGACTTTGACTCTGACCCCATGGAGGAGTGCCTGCGCATCTTCAATGAGTCAACGGCTGTCAAGACTGAGGACAAGGGCCGCCTGGCCCGGCAGGTGAGGGCAGGCAAGCCAGGCACCTCCCTGACTCCCCTGTGACCAGAGTCCCGGCACCCAGTGGAGACGGCTTTCTCAGCACCAGCCTCGCAACTCATTCATAATTCAGACCCCTGGATGGCTACCACTTGCCCGCTCCTGATCCTGCTGCTTCCCTGCCTCTCTCACCACTTCCGTATTCCTTGCAGCCCCCATTCCCCTCCTTTCCCCTCTCCTCCCTGTCAGACCCCCAAACTCAGCCAGCCTCCACCTTTCTGGTTTCCTGCTGCAGTGTCCCCACCTCACCACCAGAGGGACCTTTGCTCTGAACAAAGCTGGCACAGCCAGTCCCACAGGCAACCTGCAGCTGCAGGGGGATCCCTAGTGGGACCCTTGCCCCACCCCCTGCTCCCCCCTCCTTAGTGCCCATCCCTGTTCCTGGCCCTCTGCTTTTCTCATTTCTTCCTTCATTCCCACAGTTGTGAACCTGCACCGGTCCTTGTGCTGGGTGGGTGGAAGTGTGGGCTGGGTGGTCTGCAGAACTCACCCTCTGGGGGCCTTGAGAGGTGGGCCCGGGTGCCAAGTCTGTGTCCTCACCTGGAGGCAGGGCCTGTGCACGTTCTGGGGGGAGGTGAGAACCCTGAAACCCCTTCTCCAGCCGGGCAGCCAGTTAGTGTCTTACCACCTGCTCCTGTCTCAGGCCTGTGTACCCCAGGCCAGGACGAGTGGAAGAGCTGTGGCTGATGTGGGGTGGGCTCGCTGAGGGACAGATCTGTGTCTCAGCCCTCTAAGGAGGAGAAGACTGAGGACAAGGGGCATTCAGGCCTGACCACGCTGTTTCCTGGGCAGAAGAGGAGGATTTCTCACCTCTCCAAGCAAGGCAAGGAGGTAAGTGGCTGCCTCTGGGTCCTGAAGGAATGGGCACCCATCTACAGAGGCAGGGCCTCCTCACGCTCCCTTGCTGCTGGGGCCTCTGGCTCTGCTCTTGTCCTGCAGAGCAGTTCTTAGGATCCACATCCGGTCATCAAGGTATGCTTAGTGCTGGGGGGCAAAGCCCAGAGCGTGGTGAGCCAGGTGAGGGCAGCCCTCCAGCAGGGTCACACTGCCCAGCCCCAGTTCGGAGGTGGTCTGTGATCCTGGGCAAGTGCTGCCACGTCTCTGAGCCTAGGGTTCTTCCCTTGTAGTGTACAGACAGGATCAGTTGTCAGTCACCGTGGGGCTAGTCAGTGAGCCAGCACTCGGAAGGCTGGGGCAGAAGAGAGAAATGGAGGTGATCCACTCACCAGTCCCTCTGCACCCTGCTGGGCATTTTGAAAGTACCGTTCAGAGAAGATTGGACCGAGCAGGATATAATCTAACGGGTGGGTGGGAACACACAGCCTGTGCCTACAGAAGGGCTGAGGGGACTGGGCACGCAGAAGCCAGCAGGGCAGGGCTGGGTGGAGCGTCATGGTGAATTGGAGTGCTGAAGCGCCCAGCTGGTTCCTGCCTGGGTATGAGCACACTTGGGAGGAAACCCAGCTGGTTCTCTCCAGGCGGTCAGCAGACTCAGATGAAGGCCAGCTGCTTCCCTCCAGGGTACCTGCCCGCCCAGGAGAAGGTCCCTGGGCTGGCCTACCCCATCCTGCATTGCTGCCTCTGTCCTGACGCCCTGGAAGGCCTGTTCTGGCCTCTGATCCAGAGCATCCTGGACTTGGAATTCTTCACCCAGGTGGAGCCCACTAGGAGAGGCCCTGCACCCCCTGCCCGGCCCCCGACCGCCCAGGAGGTGTGCTACCGACGGGCCCAGCAGGCGCAGAGGGAGTCAGCCGGCTGGCTCCAGGCCGCCCAGCAGCTGAGTGAGAAGCCAAGCTCTGTCCACATCTCGGCCCCAGGAGAGAAGCGGAGGATTGCCCATGTCCCCAACCCCCTCCTGGCTGCAGGTGGGTCCCAGAGGCTGGGGAATGCTGCCACCAGCAGGGAGAGCCCCGCCTGGCCTGGCTCCTGCTCTGCCGGGGGCTGTGGCCTTGAGTGGTGCTGGCTGGATGTCTATGCTTATCTGTGAAGCAGCCCCGATGCTAGTGGGAGGTGCCTGGCGGGGCTACCCTGGGGAGTCCGAGGGTGGCTTCCTCCCTTCCCTGTCTGTCCCCAGACTGAGAGTGACTCTCCACACCTCCCCTGCCGGCCTGGTCTAGGAGGCTCCCACCCAGGTGTGGCACCTTACAAGGTGTTAATGAGGGGGTGGCTCTGGAGGCCCTCAACCCTCCAGTCAAACCAGTGGATCTGGGGTAGTGGTTGGGCCTGGGTTTCCTCCCCTCCCACCCTGAGGCCACTGTCCTCTGACTTGGGCTTGTCTTAAAGTTGTTACACCTCAGTGGTGCGATAAGCATGGGGCTTAGGCATGCAAAGGGAGCAGGACTGTGCAGCCCCTGAAGGCTCATCCAGATGCAGAGAACTGGGCTTCCCTGGGTGGGAGACCCTGCTGTCTGACTAACTCCCTGGGTGTCCTTGCTGCTGCTTCCAAGCCCCTCGAAGAGCCAGCCCCGAGGAGACAGCTCCAGGTTTCTGAAGGCTCTTTAGGTTTCCTGGTGCTAGAGCCTCCCATAGGAAAAGCCCTCGGCATTCCTGGCCCTCCCCTCAGGGTGCCTGAGGTGCAGCTCCCAGCGACCATGCAGTCCATCTCCAGCAGGGCACGAGGGGACAGGAAGGGAGAGAGCATTGAACTGTGGCCCTGAGGTGCACATTCAGAAGCCTAACCTTACTCTTGGCTGTCTGGTCATCTCCGATGACTTAGGACAGTTCTGTGGCGGTGTCACTGCCTGCACTCTGGCGGCAGGGCGGTTCCCCCAAGCCTCAGGAGTACTCACCTGCCGATGCCTCCTACTCTACATAACCCTGAAAGCGCTCCTGTCACCGAGAAGTGTGCATCCTTAGAAACGAGGCTGGTGGGGAGCTTACCTCCCTCATGGCTGAGCCTGGTGTGGGCAGGCTTGGGTCACCGCTCTGTCCGCACCTTGGTGATCTCACTCTGTCCCCATGCCCCTTCCCCAGCCCCACTGCCAGCTGCTGCTCCGCCTGGGGCCCTTGGAGACAGCCCTGCTGGTGGCCCCCTCCTCTGTCTGGTTTGTGACCTCATCAAGGGGAGCGGCAGAACACTGGGGCAGCTGCAGGCAGCCGGCTGGTCACAATGAGCGGGCCGGGGGCGACCCGCATGCTCTGGTGCTCAGCCCGGGAGCCAGGGCCTTTCGTCCCTCACACTTCCATGCCTTGGAGTCGGGGGCCGGAACATGTGGCAGAGGCTCCCTGCACCCCCCACCACTCGCCGCACCACCCTGGCGGTGACCTTGCCTGAGCCGGCCTCCGAAGCCCCATTTTTGCCCCCGCCCCCTCGATGGACTTACCTGAAAGCCAATAGAGCCTGATGTCATTTCACAGCCCTAGGGCCCGACCCCGGCCCCTCCCTCTCTGCTCCCAGATGCATGTCCTGCTGGCGCTCCAGGGCTGCGGCCGCCTGGTGCTTTGCAGCTCGGTGATGGGCGTGCTCTCCTCCTGCTCTCACGGCCCCTGTCCCCCCACAGCCCCCACAGGCGCCAAGAGGACCCTCTCGGCCAGCAGCAGCCAGCCCCCCAGCGGCCCCGAGCCAGGCAGCCAGCCCCTGAAGACGCGCACATTGTCGGGCATGGCGTCCAAGACCACCACCACCGTGGCCCCCAAGCGTGTGGCGCATAGCCCGTCCTTACAGGTGAGCGCTCGGTACTGCCTGCTGTCTCCCTTTAACTGAGTCGACCCTGAGCTGGGCCAGGCCAGGGCCAGGTGGGAGCAAGCCTGCCACCCTCTGCTGGTCTCTTTCTCTAGAGTTTAAAGAAGCCCATTATCCCAAAAGAGTTTGGGGGCAAAGTCCCTACTGTCATCCGCCAGCGGTATCTCAACCTGTTTATTGAAGAGTGCCTCAAATTTTGCTCTTCTAACCAGGAAGCCATAGAGAAGGTGCGTGGTGAGGGTGGGAGAGTTGGGGGATGATGGGAGGCGGGGCCGGGTGGGGCTGAGTCCATGTCCTCCCACAGGCGCTCAACGAGGAGAAGGTAGCCTACGACCGCAGCCCCAGCAAGAACATCTACCTGAACGTGGCTGTGAACACCCTCAAGAAGCTGCGCGGCCTGGGACCGGGTACCGGAGCTGGTCTCAACAGTAAGTCATGTCCGAAAGACCCAGGCCTTGGCCTTTAGGAGCCCCCCTCCCATCAGGAGGCTGTCAGACAGAGGCTCTGCCGTGTCCGGTTGTCTGGCCCCTGTGGAGGATAACATTGGCCCTGTGCCCTCAAAAGAGCTTCCTCTCACTGTTAACCGTCCTTCTCAGTGAGCTGTGGGGCCCCTGCTAATGTGGGGGGGCCTCTTCAAAAGCCTGAGGCAGGAGGGTACTTCCTAAGCTTCTTAAAGGATGCGTTAGCGCCTTCTGCACTTTGTCTGCCGCAGGCCAGTCCCCTCCTCCTCCCATGTGGAGGTCTTGCCCTTCCCTTCTGAGAGGTGAAGACCCTGGGGAGGAGGAGGGGCTTCCAGGCAGCCTACTGGTCCCCAAAGAGTTAAGGTCACTGGAGGTCAGGCTGTTCCCTTCTTTGGGGAGCGGAGCACTTGGAAGGACTCAGGCTGAACTGTGTTCACTACCCTCTTCCAGAAACCAGCGGCCGGAGGGTGGTGTCCCATGAAGTGGTGCTGGGGGGCAAGTTGGCTGCCAGGACCAGCTTTTCGCTCAGCCGCCCTAGCAGCCCCCGTGTGGAGGATCTGAAAGGTGAGCCTGGCTCCTGCAGGGCTTCCCCGGCAGCTCTCAGCCCTCTTTCCCAGGGCTCTGGTGTGGCCCCAGTGTGGCCGTGGGCTGACCACGTTTCTCGTGTCCCCAGGGGCCGCCCTGTACAGCCGCCTCAAGGAGTACCTGCTCACGGAGGGCCAGCTCAAGGAGAATGGCTACCCCTTCCCACACCCCGAGAAGCCTGGTGGCGCCGTCATCTTCACAGCCGAGGAGAAGAAACCCAAGGACTGTGAGTACCTCCTGCACCACCGCCCTGGGGTTGGGGGGCTGGGGAGGGGGCTGTCTGGGGACAGGGAGTGTTACAGCCAATGGGTATGGACACAGAGTTCAGGGCCAGGCAGGCTGGCCTGATGCACCCCACCTCCACCCCCCCACCCGGTAGCCTCCTGCAGGATCTGCTGCCGCTGCGGCACCGAGTACCTCGTGTCCTCCTCTGGCCGCTGCGTGCGTGAGGAGGAGTGTTACTACCACTGGGGTCGGCTCCGCCGGAACCGAGGTGAGACCCCTGCCGGGCTGGGCTGGTCTGGCCACCTGCTCTGATTGTTTGTAACTTTTTTTCCACTGTGGGTTTTTATGGAAAAAATAATACAAAGGGCTTCCTGTGACAGCATTCATAAAAGGAAGGTCTCCGGCCCCACCCACCGGGTGCCCTTTCCACCCCTGTTGCCTTTGAAGAACAGGGGCAGTTTAGCCCAAGGGAACCAAGGCTTCATCCTGTCTTGTGGCTGCTTGCTTCCTTTTGTCACCAGTGTGGCCATTTCCCACTCACGGGCACATACAGGGCTCCTTAAGTTCTGCCCGCTGGCTGCCCTAGACCCTTTCTGGGTAGGCAAGCCTCCCTGGGGCCACACCAAGCTCTTCCTCACTGCCTAGTGAGGAGAACTAGTGCTGGGTGAGGGTGGGGTGGGGTCTGTCAGGTGTCTCTGCTCCTCACATCCTGGTTGGGCCTGGCGCTCCCCTAGGGAAGGGGCCTAGGAAGCCCCTGCCCACCAGGCAGACCGGGTGTTCTAGACTGGGCCAGAGCATTGGGTGGACCTGCTTGACTGCATCTGTTTATAGTGGCCGGTGGCTGGGAGACTCAGTACACGTGCTGCTCAGCTGCCATAGGCTCTACCGGCTGTCAGGTTGCCAAGGTAAGTGTCCTGGGTCATTCCTTGTCCTGGGGAGCGCTGGCCCCAAGCCTCCCTTTTCCTGTCCTTGATTTTCCTGCCTGGTGTGGGGACCTTGGGTAAAGGACAGTCTGTGACTGCTGCCAGCACAGCCCAGCCCCTGAGCCCAGCCTTGCCCTTCCGAGTCCACCACCTGATTTTCCCTTCCTTCCACCCCAAGCAACATGTGCAGGATGGCCGGAAGGAAAACTTGGAAGGGTTCGTGAAGACTTTTGAGAAAGAGCTTTCAGGAGATGCGCATCCAGGAGTCTACGCCCTCGACTGTGAGATGGTGAGTGGGCCCGGCTACCCTGAACTTCCTCAGCCCTTGGGGGGCTTGCTGCCTGGGAGGGGCTTCCCAGTTCCTCTTGCAGAACCTCAGGCTGTGCCAGCGTCAGAAGAAGAGGGTGTCTGGCAGTGAGTCCACCTCTCCCCCGAGCTCATGTCACAGCCTGGCCAGCACCTGAGCCTGAGGGCCTGGTGCACAACACAGCCCCTGGCTCAGCTTTGGCGTGGGGAGGGCACCCATGTTCTTATCTCCCTCTGACCCCCCAGAGAAGCCCCTGGAAGGCCTCTGGCATGGGTTCTGTATCTTAAAGTGGGGCCTGAGTTGCCGCGTATGGGGCTCAGGGACCCTGGGCTGTGGAGTGGGAGGGGCTGTCGGGACCCTCCGTCTGAGGCGTGTCCCTTGGCCCTGCAGTCCTACACCACGTACGGCCTGGAGCTGACGCGCGTCACAGTGGTGGACACGGACCTCCAGGTTGTGTATGACACCTTTGTCAGGCCAGACAACGAGATTGTCGACTATAACACTAGGTGCGCATCCTCGTCCTCTGCCCATTCCCCACCACGGCCCAACCCCCTGCCTGCAGCCCAGTCCCCGCCCGGCTCCAGGTTGGGGCCTCCCAGCTCCATAATGCCTCCTTCCTCCCACACAGGTTTTCAGGAGTGACCGAGGCTGACCTTGCAGACACGAGCATCTCGCTCCGGGATGTCCAGGCCGTGTTGCTTAGCATGTTCAGCTCAGACACCGTCCTCATCGGTCACAGTCTGGAGAGCGACCTGCTGGCCTTGAAGGTACCCTGTCCCCTCCATCCTGGTTCCCAGAAGGTGGCTGGGGCCCATTGTTCTCAATCCAGGGAGGGAGCTGTGGAATCTGAGGCCAGGCCCCGGCATGTCCTCTGGGACCCTCCCTGACCGCCCGCCCACCCGCCTGCAGGTCATCCACAGCACCGTGGTGGACACGTCTGTGTTATTCCCACATCGCCTGGGCCTCCCCTACAAGCGCTCCCTGCGGAATCTCATGGCCGACTACCTCAGACAGATCATCCAGGACAATGGTGAGTGCTGGGGCACAGGCACGTGGGAGCCTTGGGGGATATGGGGGCTGCAGGTTCCCAGCTCTGACACCCATTTGCCTGCAGTGGACGGGCACAGCTCCAGCGAGGATGCCAGTGCCTGCATGCACCTGGTGATCTGGAAGATCCGAGAAGACGCCAAGACCAAGCGGTGACCGCCGCCTGCCCGCCCGCTCGCCTCTCCCACAGCCCCGGCCCGTCCTCTACCCCAGGCCTCTTCCAAAACAGTGCAATAAATCTCGAGAGCTAACCCTGTTCACGTCACCGAGACACAGAAAACCGAGAGAACCAGATGAGCTGGCGGCAGAGAGCCCAGCACCGAGACCGACCCTGGAGCCCTGAGCCCCTCTGCGCCCCTCTGCGCCCCTGCCCGTCCCCGCCTCTGCCCCTGACCTCTGTCCTCTGAGACTGCTGCTGACTCAACGGGCGGGGCCGGCCTGCCACCCCCACAGGCCCTGCTGGTGCCCCTTCTTGTGGGTGGAGGGTGTGGGGGTGGCAGGCTTGTCAAGAGTTTGTTTGTGACAGGGGTTTGTCTTTTTATTTTGTATTGTTATTTTTATTTTTTTGAATTTAAACCTGATGACTTGACAGTTGTCTTCCCCACCCGGAGGAGCAAGACCCCGGTGCTGCCTTCCCTCCTGGGGGGTGGGGGTGGAGCTGGGAGTGCAGCTGGCGCCCCAAAGGCCACCAGGACCTGGGAGTTCCACCTAACCTGGGCCTGGACAGTGGGATCTGGCCTCCCCAACCTACCTGGACCCTGGGGCTTCTGGGAACCAATCCAGCGCCTCCATCAGCCCCCGAGGCCTCGCCTTCTGGAAACCCTAGGGCCTACTGGCCTCTGGACACTGTCCTCCCGCCAGAGCGCCGCCCTCCCCTGGGGGCTCTGTAAAGCCCCACAGCACCCCCTTCCAAGATCCCCTCCCCCACCCCCAGGCAGGGGCAGAATAAATGTTTGTATGGATTTTAGAGCTTGTGACATGTGGTGTTCTTGGTGCCAGGTGTGGCTCTCCATGCACAGTGGAGGTCACTCACCCCTAGTCGGGGGCGGGTGTCAGGACCTTGCTCTCCCTCGTGGACCCAGGGCCCCATGTTTCCAGACCCTTCCCAGTGCTGGTGATTACAGCCAGCAGCCAAGAGTTGGGCCCCTGCCACCAGCCACTGACCATCCTGACCCTCTGGGACCCATTATGACCCATGTTCTAGTGACCTATTGACTTTCCCCACCTTTTTTTGAACAAGGAGTGGTTTTCTAAATACAGGATGCAAGCATGTCTCCGAAGGACATTGCTGTGTGGGTTCCATCCCTCTCCCCTTCCCCAGAGCACGAGTACCCCAGGGAAGCCTTGGGCACCTGGGGGAGGGGCTTTCGGATGCAGGGGAGGGGGTCAAGTTGGCTGGGACGAAAGCTTTCAGCTTGCCAAAACTGCTGGTTCACAGAGGCCGAAGAGCCTTTGCAAACCAGATCTACCTGCTTGGGAAACTCCCTTTTGTCACCATGTGGGAAGGGGGCTGCTGAATACCAAATGCCCTCTGCATAGGTGCACGCCTGGTGGTGGTGTCTCCTGGAGGCTGTTGGAGCAATTTGTCCAAGCCCCTCCCCAGGGTGTTTCTCAGTAAGCCCTGGATAGGGCTGGAAGAGCCCGATGCTGCTCGATGTGCAGGGCTTCCCAAGAAATGGGGGTGGAGGCTGCTGCTCTGATGGGGCAGTCAGCTTCTGGGTGCTGTCTCCACTCCATCACTCATTCACCCAACATCAGTTCGGAAGGCAGGACAGGCAGGTACATTTGGCCTGTTCAGTCACAGCTGGCCAGGGGGAGCGACTGACTCCAAAGCTGGGAAGTACCTTCCTAATTTCTGTTCTTCAGAAGGTTCTTTAAAAGTATATGAAAAACAGCTTAATCACCTCCCCTGAACCCTCAAACTTGCCCCTCCTAAGAGGACCCTACCTTTAGTAGTGCCCCCCACACACTGCCCCACCCTGATCCAAGTACCCCACCTCTGGCCTGAATGCTGCCCAGGCCTGAATGCTGCCCAAGCCTCATCGCTGCCTCACACACCTGCCCCCTCCAGGAAGGCCCCCGGAGCCCTACCTGAGTGCTGAGTAGGCAAACTCCAGGCTGCAACCCTCTGTGCTGCTTCCTGGTAGGATGGTCTCAGTGGTTCTAACAGCCTTCCCCAGCCAGACGCCTAACACTCTACCTGTGCATAGGAAATGCTCATTGAATTGAAATGGGATGAATGAAAGAGAACCCAGGCCCATGGCTCAGACTCAATTCCTGATTATCTAACACCCCAGCATCCCTCCTCTGCCTCTAGCCTCTCCCCAACCCTGTGGGCCCACGCAGCTTCAACCAGGTCCAACCCACCTCACCGAGTGCAAGCTTTACAAGATTCCACCACTAAAGGACTTTCCCCCATGTCCTTTGCAACCACAGTTTGTTGTAAATGACAAACCTAGACAGAATGTAAAACAGAAACATCACTTTGCTGACAGAGGTCCGTATAGTCAAAGCTATGGTTTTTCCAGTGGTCATGTATGGATGTGAGAATTGAACCATAAAGGCTAAGTCCTGAAGAATTGATGCATTTGAAAAGCGGTACTGGAGAAGACTTTGACTTCTGACCCGTCTGACTCTTTATGACCACATGGACTGCAGCACACCAAGCTTCCCTGTCCTTCACCATCTCTTGGAACTTGCTCAAACTCATATCCATTAAGTCAGTGATGCCATCCAACCATCTCGTCCTCTATCATCCCCTTCTCCTCCTGCCTCCAGTATTTCCTAGCATCAGGGTCTTTTCCAATGAGTCAGTTTTTCACATCAAGTGGCCAAAGTATTGGAGCTTCAGCTTCATCATGCTGCTAAGTCGCTTCAGTCGTGTCCAACTCTGTGCGACCTCATAGACGGCAGCCCACCAGGCTCCGCCATCCCTGGGATTCTCCAGGCAAGAACACTGGAGTGGGTTGCCATTTCCTTCTCCCAGCTTCAGCCTAAGTCCTTCCAATGAATATTCAGGGTTGACTTCCCTTAGGATTGACTGGTTTGATCTCCTTGCAGTCCAAGGGATTCTCAAAAGTTTTCTCCATCACCACTTTTCAAATTCATCAATTCTTCAGGGCTTAGCCTTTATGGTTCAGCTCTCACATCCATACATGATTACTGGAAAAACCATAGCTTTGACTATACGGACCTCTGTAGGCAAAGTGATGTTTCTGGTTTGTTTGTTTGTTTTTTACATTCTGTCTAGGTTTGTCATTCACAACAAACTGGAAAATTCTTAAAGAGATGGGAATACCAGACCACCTGACCTGCCTCTTGAGAAATCTGTATGCAGGTCTAGAAGCAACAGTCAGAACTGGACTTAGAACAACAGACTGGTTCCAAATTGGGAAAGGAGTACCTCAAGTCTGCATATTGTCATCCTGCTTATTTAACTTATATGCAGAGTACATCATGAGAAATGCTGGACTGGATGAAGCACAAGCTGGAATCAAGATAGCCAGGAGAAATATCAATAACCTCAGATATGCAGATGACACCACCCTTATGGCAGAAAGCGAAGAAGAACTAAAGAGCCTCTTGATGAAAGTGAAAGAGGAGAGTGAAAAAGTTGGCTTAAAATCCAACATTCAGAAAACTGAGATCATGGCATCTGGTCCCATCACTTCATGGCAAATAGATGGGGAACAATGGAAACAGTGACAGACTTTATTTTGGGGGGCTCCAAAATCACTGCAGATGGTGACTGCAGCCATGAAATTAAAAGATGCTTACTCCTTAAAAGAAAAGTTATGACCAACCTAGACAGCATATTAAAAAGCAGAGACATTACTTTGCCAACAAAGGTCCATCTAGTCAAAGCTTTGGTTTTTCCAGTAATCATGTATGGATGTGAGAGTTGGACAATAAAGGCTGAGCACCAAGTAATTGATGCTTTTGAATTGTGGTGTTGGAGAAGACTCTTGAGAGTCCTTGGACTGCAAAGAGATCCAACCAGTCCATCCTAAAGGAAATCAGTCCTGAATATTCATTGGAAGGACTGATGCTGAAGCTGAAACTCCAATACTTTGGCCACCTGACGCGAAGAACTGACTCATTTGAAAAGGCCCTGATGCTGGGAAAGATTGAAGGCGGGAGGAGAAGGGGACGACAGAGGATGAGATGGTTGGATGGTATCACCGACTCAAAGGACATGAGTTTGAGTAAGCTCTGACAGTTGGTGATGGACAGGGAGGCCTGGCGTACTGCAGTCCATGGGGTTGCAAAGAGTCGGACACGACTGAGCGACTGAAATGAACTAACAGGTTTGTCAATAGCCCCTTTTTTTTTTTTAATTTTATTTTATTTTTAAACTTTACATAATTGTATTAGTTTTGCCAAATATCAAAATGAATCCGCCACAGGTATACATGTGTTCCCCATCCTGAACCCTCCTCCCTCCTCCCTCCCCATTCCATCCCTCTGAATCATAGCCCCTTAATACAAAAGCCCAGATTAAGACTCTTCCAGCAAGCCCCACTGGCAAGGCCTCACTCGGCCCCGCCTTCGGCCCCTCCCCCTTGGTCCCGCCTCCTCTAGCTCTATTGCGCGAAGTCACACTAGGCTCCTCCTCCTTGAGTCGTGTTCGGCGTGGATGACTCTCGGCCCCGCCTTCTCCCCCGCCCCGCCTTCGGTATTGGCCCTGCCTCTGGGTAATGCCCTTCTTCCTTGGACTCACCTTCCGCTCAGGCCACGCCCTCGACGTCCCGCACCGTCCTTAGCCCCGCCCGCTCTTTCCCCGTTCCTCGAGGTCACTGGGCCCTGCCTTCGGCTCCGCCTCTTTTGACCCTGTTCTGTTTGGCCTCGCTCGACCCCGCCTTCGGCCCCGCCCCTACTTTGGTATTGGACCCGCCGCCGGCCCTAGACCCCGCCCTTCCGCCCAGCTCCGCCCCGCGCCCGCGCCGCCCGTTTCAGGCCCGTTGGCACCCGCCTAACAGCTTCCACCACGTCCGTCGCTTTGAACTCCAGCGGACTGCCCCAGGCACCCCGGCCCCGCCCGCCCCGGCCCGCGCAGGTGAGCGGCGGCGCTTCCACAGCTGTGTGTCTCTGTGGGCCCGCGCACCCTCCCTGAACTCCGCCGGGCCTGAAGGCGGGAGTCCGTGGCGGAGGAGGCGCCCCCTAGAGGTCCGCGCGGGCCAGGGTCCGGACGGGCTCTGGAGCTCACGGTGTGTAGTGGACCGAGATCTCCCGGTGCATTTTCCGGGGCTGGGCATCGAATCCTGCGTCGCTTCGCTGTGGGAATGCTCGGGATTTCCCCAGGGTTAGTGGACGTTCTGGTGAGCCGAGAGTGGGGTGAGGAGGAAGCAAACCCTTGTCGGGGGAGGCGTGTTACCGTCCCCAAAAACACTCTGCGTGAATTCTGACCAGCAGCAGGCCTCTAACCCCATCTGGCCCGGGCCGGGATTCCTAGTGGCTCTGGTCCCACAGGCTGAGCCTCACTCACCCCGAGCCTCGTTTTTTCTCTTCTGGCGAATGGGCACTGGCCTTCATCAGGCTCCCAGGAGCATCAGCGCAGGCCCTGAGCCAGGCCATCCCACCCCGGGGCCCTGGGGACACCAATGACTCAGACGCCAGCAGTCCCTGCTCTGGGAGGTTCCAGTTTCAGCAGGCAACCCAGATGGGGGAAGACGCAGAGAAAGGGTGATCAGAGCTGGAATGGGGGACACTGCAGGCAGAAGGGAGGCCCAGAGGAGGCGCCAGAACAAGAACAAGCCTGGGCCATCGGAGAAATATGAGCTGAGAGCAGATGGGTGAGGAGCCTCCAGCCAGCCTGTCAAAAGGGAACGGTCCTGCTGGCAGAGGGAACAGTGGGACCAGGGGTGTGGAGTGCTGGGGCTGGGGGTCATTTGGGGAGCTGCCAGGGGCATTGAAGGACTAGGAGGAACCAGGCTCTTGGCTCTATGGAAGTCTGGTGGTTGCTACCCCAGGGTCACACTCAGACCTCTCAGCCCCTTGGCCACATACACTCCCTTTCGAGATACGACAGGGAACCCTGGGGGCCCATTTAGTCTGTCAACAAAGAAATCGATCAAACACCTGACCAGGCTGGATGTCCTGTGCTGTGTGCAGCCTTTCCAGGAGCGGCAGTGGGGGGCTTGGACTACGGAGGGCCGTGGGGGGCTGTGGGGTGGGGAACAGTGGCCAGGTGACCACAGCAGTGAGCAAGGACTCACAGCTGGTGACTGGACCTTCAGATTCTGGGGAGGAGACTTTATCAGGTGGGCATAGGAAATGACTTTTCCAAGAAGGTTGGAGTGGTGGGCACTAATACAGCCGCCAGTGTGACCTCAGGCCACTCTGCCCGACAGCCCCACCAGGATGGGCAGTCTCGCATACCGAGAAGACCTTGACGAGGAGAAGAACTCAGGTGCATGTCTGGGCGAAGCGTGGGCATAGGGTGGGGGGAAAGGTGTGGGCACAAGGTGGGCTCCGCCAAGGGGCATTAGAAAGCACAGCGGCTGAAGTGGGGAGACAGGAGGCCCAGTGCGGGGTTCTCATGGGGTTACAGGTAGTTCAAAATCTGGGACTGAAGGGTGCACTCAGGACTTGGAAGCCTGGGACCCAGAGCACCTGGGCTGGGCATGGAGCCTCCGACACCTTGGAGCTCATCCCCGGAGCCTTGTAGTTTACCCCTCTGTAGAAGGAGTGGGTGTGAATAGGTCTTCCATGGCCTAGGGGTTGTCTCGGGGTGGCTGGATCCTCAGATCTACCTGGGCTCCCCGAGCAAGTGCCTACCGTGTACAGAGGTCGAGGGCCCTCCTGTCTGTTTACCAGCTGGATCCCCCAGGGGCCCATTAGCCCTCCTCCGGGGTGTCATTAGCCTGTGTTTATCCTCCAGAGTTCACCTGGGAGGTGCAGGCCAACAACCGGGCCTACAACAGCCAGTTCAAGGAGAAGGTCTTTCTGTGTTGGCAGAGAAGGAAGTATAAGGTGGGCAGGCCTCCCCCATCCCCGCTCCTACGGGCTTTGGGGACCTGCCAGTGAGGGAGAGTGGCCACCGGGGCTCTGCCTGCTGGGTTCTCCCACTTGGTCCTGAGGACTGTAGTGCTGGCCTCGCAGAGTCACTGGTCCGGCACGGATGCCCCACGTGGCTCCTCTGCCCTAAATATGTTCCTAGGCAGCTTTCGCAGTACAGTGTGTCCTTCAGGCTCTACCTTCCTGCAGGGAATCCTGGGGTCACCGACCTGGCTCACCAAGCCTGCACCCAGTAGGGGCTCTGTTCATGCTCTTCGTGGCTGGAGGGCAGGTGGGTGGAGGCCAGGTGGGGCTGGGCAGGCAGACCCCCACACCAGCTCTCCTTCCAGAAGAACATCATCCACACGGCCAAGTACAATGTCTTCTCCTTCCTGCCCTTGAACCTGTATGAGCAGTTCCACCGCTTTTCCAACCTCTACTTCCTTCTCATCATCCTCCTCCAGGTGAGGTGAGGGTAGTCCCAGGAGTCAGTGCCCATGGTCACTCCACTCCTTCTACCTGCTTGAGCTGTCTCCTCCAGGAAGCCCCCATCCCCACCCCCGGCACTTCCCACCTTCCCACATGGCTCTGTAGACCCAGGGTGGTTCCCACATGGCTCTGTAGACCCATGTGTTTGTGTGGTTAGCGGGTCAGTGTCCACTCCCCACAGACTGGGAGTTCCATTATGGCTGGGTCCTCACTGCCCAGTCCAGGGCCTGGAACACAGGACGTGCTCAATATATATTGAAGGACGTGAGTGCATGGATGGCTCCTCCAGTTTGAGGAGG
This sequence comes from Bubalus kerabau, assembly GCF_029407905.1. Classification (NCBI taxonomy): domain Eukaryota; kingdom Metazoa; phylum Chordata; class Mammalia; order Artiodactyla; family Bovidae; genus Bubalus; species Bubalus kerabau. The sequence continues at coordinate 212,995,884 of NC_073624.1, read as the reverse complement.
CCTACTGACCCCTTTGGCCTCAGCAGGTCCCAGAGGGCAAGGAGGAAGGATCAGATTCTAGGGACTCGCTGGGTTACTTCCTGGCATCAGGCTGGTCATGGGTGGAGATGGGTGAGCAGTGGTGGGTAGAGATGGGGCCCCGTGTGGTGAGGGAAGTTTCCAAAACACCCCAACTCGTACCCAGTGTCTCATTCTGATCTGAGTAAAGTGAGACACTGCTTTTATCCATCAAGCCAATAAACACTTATTGAGCACCTACTGTATGCAGGTACTGTTCTGGGCACTGGGGACCCAGTAGTGGCCCTGACACCTGTCTTAAGGTGGCTCAGGACTGGGGGAAATGACTGTCATTAAACCACATGGTAGGAACCAGTGATGGGGTAGGCCCCCCACACAAACTGTGCTGAGGGCAGATCTGAGGTTGCACAGAGGGGATCCCATGAGAGCCAAGGCCTTGAGGAGGGACCAAGCGTGGGGTTAGGAGGGCTTTCTGGAGGAGAGGACCTGGGGGGGCAGTGCATGGAAGGAAGAGGAGGCATTGCTGGGCAGGAGGTCCAGGCAGGGAGAGGGCCCAGGGGGGAGTTGCCTGCAGGTGGGAACAGCAGGATGCGAGGTTGTGGTGCTGGATGTGTGGGTGGGAGGGGGCAGGATTGAGGGGAGGGGAGGCGGTCAGGGTGCCCAAGACGGTTGGCTGGCATGACCCATCCTCTGTGTCAGGGCATCACCGAGATCTCCACGCTGCCCTGGTTCACACTGTTCACCCCGCTCGTCTGCCTCCTCACCATCCGGGCCATCCGAGACCTGGTGGATGATATTGTAAGGAGGGACGGGGTGGGAGCAGGGCAAAGGCAGGTGGGTCCTCCTGACTCCTGGGTGCGGTGGGAGGAAGGTCCACACTGGTGGGCAGAAGGCAGCCCTGGTGGGCTGTGTTGTCCATTGTGCCCTGTGGCCACTGGGGCAGGTGCCAGTGTCCCTTCAGCAGGTCATCCAAGTGTCCACACTGGCAGCCTGCAGGAAACCGCCCTCTTTCTGCTGCCAATACCCTCCCTGGGGCAAGGTCACTGGACAAGCACCGCAGGGTTTGGGCTCTCTAGCCGGGCACCTGTGTCTGTCCTGTTGCCTGAGCGACATGAGAGGAATCGTTGCTGCTCTGACCTATCCCCATCGGCCCAGGGGAGACACAGGAGTGACAAGATCGTCAACAATCGGCCATGCCAGATCCTAATGGGGAAGAGGTGAGGCCGCAGCAGCTGGGTGTGGGATCTGTCCAAGGGAGGCAACTCCAGCATGGAAGAGGGATGGACACTCACGGGGGGTGTGCCTGGAAGATCATCCAGCATCTTCTGAACTCTTGGACATCCTGTGGGGCCAGGGGAAACCCAGACCAGCACTTATTAGATGCCTGCTGTCTACCAGGCTTGGGGTGGGCCCTGTGCAGGGGCAGGGGCTGAAGATCCAATTGTTCACCCTCATGGAGCAGAGTTCAGCCAAAGGGGAAGCAGGAAGGTCTGAAGGGCCTTGGAATCTGGGAGGAGGGGGCAATCAGGACGGGGGTAAGGGGTGGGAGGACCCCCCACCCCACCCCACCCCTGCCACCCCCACCCACGCAGCTTTCTGTGGAGAAAATGGAAGAATCTACATGTGGGAGACCTGGTCTGTCTGCATAAAGACAGCATTGTCCCGGTGAGCTGCAGGGGGTGCTCCGGAGACAGGGTATTTCCCCCCCCCCTCCCCGTCCCTCACCCTGCTGGTCTCCCACACTCTGCCCCTATGCAAGGCCATCATCTCCTCCTCATTGAGCTGGGTTGGGGGGGGTGGTTTGGAGGCAGGGCTGTCCCCATCCCCCCACCACTGGTCTCCCCCTTCTCTGCCCCCATGCAAGGCTGTCATCTCCCACCCTGCTCCTCACCCCAGGCTGACTTGGTTTTGCTGGCCAGCACAGAGCCCAGCAGCTTGTGCTATGTGGAGACGGCTGACATCGACGGGTGAGAGACCAGGTCATCACTAGGGCTTTTGGGGACTTGAGGGCTGCACACCCAGCCCACTTGGATGTTGTGGTCCTTTGCCCTGGGAGCATGCGGACACTTGAATGTCAGCTGGAGCAATAAAAATGCACCACCATTTCTGGAAGCCCATCTCCCACCCACCATGAGCCAGGTGCCAAAGCAAGAAGGCCCAGGGTCTGGCCTCAGCCCTTTGGCAAACACTGTGTGACCTTGGGCAAGGCCCTCTCTCTCTCTGGGCCTCAGCCTCCTGCTTGGCAGCTGGTGCACAGTAGGTGCTTAGGGAAAATGCCAGAGTGGCTCTGCTGGGCATGCCCTGACCAGGCACTGTCTGTCCCACCTTTTTTGTCTTGCTCCCCTTCTTGTCACCAGGGAGACCAACTTGAAGTTCAGGCAGGCCCCAATGATCACGCACCACGAGCTGACCAGTATAAGGAAGATAGCCTCCTTCCAAGGTGGGAGCTGGCAAACCCATCCAGCCCCTCTGGGCCCTGTCTCCCCCCACTGCAGTGGGAGCACAGGTTCCCCACCTCCTGGGTGGAGGGTGTTGTGCAGCTTCTGACATCCAGATGGGCACATTACCCTCTGTTGTCCTGTCTTATTTATTCCCAGACCATTTGTTTGTTTATTCAAAAAGGCAGCCTATGGGAATTCCTTGGAGGTCCATTGGTTAGGACTCAGCACTTTCACTGCCAGGGCCTGAGTTCAATCCCTGGTCAGGGAACTAAGATCCCACAAGCCGAGTGGTGCAACCAGAAAGAAGAAACAAAACAAAGAAACCAAGGCAGCCCATGTACACTGGCTAGCAATTCACCTACATGTTTGGGAGAGGCCCACGGGGACATCTCCAGGTTTATTATTTTCTGCCAGATAAGTATGACATTTCACACCTATTGGTTCAGTTACTGTTTGCTGAGCCCCAGCAAGGGGATAATTTTTTTTAATTGTTACTATTTGCTATCATTATTTTCCTGTCAAATTGCAAAGGCAAGTTACTCTAATTGGCTCTGGAGCATGCCAGAACCTTTCTCTCCAAGCACAGCCCCTCTGCTCCTGACATCTAGACACTGGTTTTGTGTCTGCTCATGGATCTGGAGAAAGGCCCTGCCACCCTGACAGCTCTCTCTGGGTCCTGACCCACCCCAGATGGCCCAGAAGCCCTGCCCATTTTGCAGAGGGGGAGACTGCAGTTCAGAGGGGTAGTGAGAGGTGTGGGCTTGCCCCATGGCTCCTCCATCCTTCTCCCGCCCCTCCCTAGACAGTTCTCATGTCTACCTTCAGGAAACACAGGGTCCAGCCCCTGAGAAGGAAGGGTGAGGGTCACTTAAGAGCCCCGTGGCCCCCCAGCCCACTCCCTGCCAGATGCTGCCTTGGGCCAGCCTTTGCACTCTGGGTGGGTTTTGTCAAACAGAAGTGAGACCAGTGGCTGTACTCTCTCAGGGTGATGGTGGACAGGCCCTCCCCTACTGCCTGCTGGGGAACTCTGTGCCCTGTGTTTGGTCCCTGTAGTTTAGGGTGCTGGATGGGGGCACCCCTTCCTTCCCTCCCTCCTCATATGTGTTCAGCACTTACTGTGTGTCAGGTGCTGGACTGGGCCCTGGTGTCCCCAGCTCAACTGAGATAAGGCCAGTGCCTGCACTGGTGCACCTTACAAACATTTAAAAATATTTATTGATTTATTTGGCTGTGCTGGTATGTGGGACCTTTTTAGTTGTGGCATGGAAACTCTTAGTTGTAGCGTGCAGGATCTAGTTGTCTGACCAGGGATGGAACCTAGGCCCTCTGCATTGGGAGCAGGGAGTCTTAGCCACTGGACCACCAAGGAAGTCCCTTACAGACATTACTGATATGGCTGCAGGAATAAACATCTGGTGACAACAGACACTGGCAGGGAGGAAGGGGCTCAATGGGGGGAGGGCCATATCTGGCTGGAGGATCAAGGAGGGCTTCCCTGAGGAGGTGTGTGTACCACCACAGGAGACAGCACACACAAAGGCCCTGAGGCCAGGAACGCCCAGCTTGGAGCATCCAGGAGGAGGCTGTGTTATATAGTGGGAGTGGAGGTGCCATTGGGGCCGGTTTGGGGTAGTGTGGGGCCCATGCAGGTGCCCCTGGCTGGAGAGTGACAGGAACATTCCCTGAGTCCCCCATCCCCAACCAGTATTGAAGAGGGGTGGCTGAGTTGCACCATGCTCGTGGCTCCCTGAACACTGGGTTGCCCACAGGGAAGGTGGTGTGTGAGGAACCCAACAGCCGAATGCACCACTTCGTCGGGTGCCTGGAGTGGAAGGGCAAGAAATACCCCCTGGATAGTGGCAACATCCTCTTGCGAGGCTGCAAGGTCCGGAACACAGACACCTGCTATGGACTGGTCGTCTATGCCGGTACAGCTGCTCTCCGGGGCCCCGGGGCCCATCCTGCCCAGGTCAGGGGTAGGGCTGGGTGGCGGAGAACCCTGACGTCACTGGCAGGAAGTCACAAGGCCAGGCCTGGCCGCCGCATGTCTGCTGCTATGGGATGAAGGGCTCCTGGTGTGATATCTCTGGACTCTCATTTCTGAAACTGCAGGAATGGACATGTTGAGCCAGCACCTTTGTTTTGACTGGAGAAATGGGGGTATTTATAATAGATGGAATGATGGGTGGTGGAGTAGGTGGATAGATGGGTAGGGGGTGACAGAGAGATGGAGGGTGGGTGGATGGATGAGTAGACGGGAGAGTGGATGGATAAATGGATGGATGGATGGTTGGATAGATGGTAAATGGATGAATGGATGAATGAACGGTTGGTGGACAGTGGATGGATTGGTGGATGGATGAAGGAAGGGATGGGTGGATGGATGAATGGATGGTGGATAGATGAATAGATAGATGAATGGATGGATGATGAATGGGTGGTAGATAGATGGATGAGTGGGTGGAAATCTTGCAGGTTTTGACACAAAAATTATGAAGAACTGTGGCAAGATCCATCTGAAGAGAACCAAGATAGACCATCTGATGAACAGACTGGTGGTCCTGGTGAGCTTCTTAGACCCCCTGCCCTGGGTGGGGGGCCATGGAGGAGGGGAGCGAAAGGGCCCCACTGCACAGAAGCCCCATGGCTGTCATCTTCCAGGCTTCAGTTTCCCTCCTCTGAAGAATATGCAGCTTGATCGCCTGGTCAGGCCAGAGAATTTTTTCTTCAAATAGCGATTTGGGGGAGGGGGGGGGCGGGGAGGAAGGTTTTATAAAACAATATCTGATTGCAACGTCTCCAAAACCCGCAGGAGATAAGATGCCCCACCGATCTTTAAAAATCCTTAATTTTTTGCCTAAATCAACTTTTACCTTTTTAAAAATTATCGAAATAACAATTTCGCAGCCGCGAAGCTTGGCAGAAAACCTGCAAGTTGCCCTCCCCCTGAACTGCCAGCCCCTCCCCATCCTGACCGTCGTCCCATCCTGAAGCAATGCCGGGGGACACCCGCTCCCCGCCCCGTGCTTGTCCGTTCACACTAAGGGTGCGCGCGTCCCCGAGGTGCCTCGCTGCCGCCCGGGCCCCCTCACGCTGCGCCCCTCCTCCCCTCCGAGCGCAGATCTTTGTGTCCATGGTGGTGGTTTCCGCAGTCCTGACCTTTGGCTTCTGGCACAAGGTGAAGGAGTTCAAGGCCAATCACCACTACGTGTCTGCCGTGCACATGCGCAGTGTGGCTATGGAAGCCTTCTTCATCTTCTGGGGCTTTCTCATCCTGCTCAGCGTCCTGGTGCCCATGGCCATGTTCATTATGTGAGCCCCGGGGCCTCCGGGCCCCGCCCCATGCTGAGCCGGAAGGGAAGGTGGGGGAGGGACAGCAGGCCCAAGGGCTGGGTGACCCAACGTGCGAGTGCGCATGCGTGCATCAGCAGGGCCGAATTCATCTACCTGGGGAACAGCGTCTTCATCAACTGGGACGAGCACATGTACTATGAGCCCCAGGACCTGCCCGCCAAAGCGCGAAGCACCAGCCTCAACGACCTGCTGGGCCAGGTGGAGTACATCTTCTCCGACAAGACGGGCACGCTCACCCAGAACATCATGACCTTCAAGAAGTGCTGCATCAACGGAGTTGTCTACGGTGGGACCCCGCCCGCGCCCCGCTCCCCGTGTCCAGGGTCTCATAGCAGTGGCCCGGCATCCAGCATCCCACACCGATAGGTGCCCTACCACTATTGCCAAGGGGCTTCCTCTCACTTGGGGGTTGGTTAGCTATTCCTGTAAAGGACCCACGGGTCAATATGTTTGGCCACTAAGGCCGCTGGGTCTCCGGCCCCAGAAAGCAGCTGCTGCTCTCACCCGGACTCCGAATTTTTAATTTCATAGCATTTCCACGTGTCGCACAAGATAATATTCTTTTCAGGTTTCTCCCAACTCTCTAGAAATGTGAAAAACATTTATAGCCTTGCAGGTCACACAGAAACTGGTCCTGAAGTGGAGGCATGGTTCACCAGTCTCTGGTCTAGTTGATATGCAGCGGCCACAGTTTAGACCAGGAGCCGACAGAGGGCCCCACTGGGCGATATTGGGCCTCATGGGCAGTCGCATGACAGACCTGGGCCCCTGCCCTTGGGTTGATGCCACCTGACCCTCAGGTAGGGCACCAGGCCCATGCTGAGCGGCACCAATCCCAGCCGGTCTCTGATGTTTCTAGAAGTGCTATGGACCCAGGTTTTCGTGAAATCACCCTATTTTTCAAAGTAGGTGGCCAAGTCCAAATTTTAAAAAGACACCAGGAGGAGGTCAAACCAAACATGTTCTATGGGGCTGAACCCCATTCCCATACGCCCTCCACCCCACCGCCCTGGAGGGGGGCCTTGGGACACATGGCTGCATCCTATTCTCCAGGCAGAAGCTGGGGCTGGGGTCTTTGGTGGCTTGGGGTGCTGGGTCCAGGGTGCAGGCCTGGCTGGTCTAGCTGCAGCCGGCAGCCCCAGGAAGCCTGGCCCAGGGAGGGGGTGCTGTGGGACCCCATGCGGGGACTGGGAGCTGAGGCCTAAAGCTGAGTCTTTCCCCAGGCCCAGAGGAGACCCCAGGCAAGGTGAGCCCTGGCCGCCCCGGAGCCCTGGGTGGTGGGGGGAAGGGCAGTGACCCACCCAGGGCTGGCCTGTGCCCCACCTCCCGCAGGAGAACCCCTTCCTCTGGAACGAATTTGCTGATGGGAAGCTGCTATTCTGCAACGCGCAACTCCTGCAGGCTGTGCGGGCCAACCAGGACTGGAGGGTGCGCGAGTTCTGGCGCGTGCTGGCCATTTGCCACACGGTGATGGTGCAGGAGAAGAACAGTGAGTGCCCCCCCAACCCTGGGGATGGCTGGGCCCGGGCTCCCCAGATGCTCTCCCGCCAGCTCCCAGGGCCCTCTCATCCCAACTAGAGAGCTCCCAGGCCCCCAGCCCGAACCCCACTTAGCCTCTGCCACTGAGGGTGTCCTGGCCTGTCATCGTACAGGGAGGAGGAGGACTTATGGACTGGGATGCAATCGCCCCTTTCTTTTATTGTACTTAGAGGTTATGCCGGCCCAAGAAACTGTCGTCCCGCAAATACATGTTGGGAACTTCCTGTATCTGTTTCCTCCCTGTGCTAAGCAGGTGGAGACAGGTGGGTGGTGGGTCTCCAACAAGGTCAAGCTCTCAGACCCCTGCCCGCCTTGCCCCGCCCTGGCCAGACCAGCTAGTGTACCAGGCAGCTTCCCCAGACGAGGAGGCACTAGTCACAGCAGCCCGAAATTTTGGCTACGTGTTCCTGGCACGCACGCAGGACAGCATCACCCTGATGGAGCTGGGGGAGGAGTGCGTGTACCAGGTCCTGGCCATGATGGACTTCAACAGCATCCGCAAGCGGATGTCAGTGCTGGGTAAGGGCCCGCGGTCCTGGGTGGGATTGGGGGTAGGTGGGGAGGGGAGTGTATGTGGGCAGCCAGGCCTCTTCCTCCACAGTCCGCAAGCCCGAGGGCTCCATCTACCTCTACACCAAAGGGGCTGACACAGTCATCTATGAGCGCCTGCAAAAGAAAGGCGAGACAGAATGGGCCACAGAGGAGGCCTTGGCCGTGAGTCCCTGTGGGAAGGGAGGGTGGAGGGGCAGAGTTGAAGACACAGGGGCAGGGGAAAAGAGTGTGCAGAGAAATGGCCTCAGGGAAGCCATGGACAGTTGGTCAGGTTGCACACTGTTCTGCCCAACACACAAACTCCAAGCTGCACTGCCCAGAGGGGACATCTTCTTTTGAGTCAGGCAAGGACACCCTGTGGGTGGGTTTTGCCCTGGATTCCGCCCTCTCTTCCAGCCAGGCCTAGGTTCCGGGACACACTCAGCCCACTCTGCCCCAAACCTTTCATCTCCAGGTGAAGCCCATTAGCCTTGGCCCCTTGCCAATCTTCATCCTTCTGTTTTCTGCTGTCTGTCATCTCTGCCCTGGTCTCCCTGTTCTCGAGGGGTTTCCCAGAACCCGTTTCCGGTGTTGCCCCAGGGCCCTTGCACATGCTATTCCCTGTTCTCCCTCCACTCAGATGCTCAGCATCCTTCTCTCCTCGAGGTTCAGCCCTCAGTCCCCACCTCCAGGGAGCTTTTCCTGCGCTGACCCTGACATGGGCTGTCCTGCCATGTGGGCCCAGTCCTAAACCCATGGGTCCCTGGCCTCACCCAGCACAGGGCCCAGCAGGGCTGTTTGTGGAAAGAATGTCCTCTGTCCCTCCCCTCAGGGGTCTCCCAGCGTGCTCCACTCTGCTGGGAGGGAGTGGTGGGGAGCAGATGTCTGGGTCCTGACCCAGAACCGGAGAAGTGCAGTCACGGCAGTGACCCAGAGCCCAGGAGCTCGGCAGGATGACTGGGCTCAACTGCCCACGGTATGGATAGGGAAACTGAGGCATGAGAGGAGGCGCACAGGCCTGTCTGGGGCACTCGACATGTCCACATGCAGCCACCCAAGCCCATGTCAGTCAGGAGCAGAAGCCAGTCAAGGGGCTGCCTGTTGGGGCAAAAAACCCAGGGCAGGGTTGGAGCCTAGGAAGGAAGAGCTGCAATGGGTGAGACAGCGCTGGGTCCTCCCCTGGGCCTGGAGACAGAGTCCCACAGGATCCTTTCCCGTGCCCCACCCCTACCTCAGTTCCTTGAGAATTGAGGCAGAGAGAGGGCTCCCGGGAGGACAGAATCCTGATTGGGAAGGGGTCTAGCAGGGCTTCACTGAGGGTCTTGCCTAAGGGTTAGAATTTGCAGCACAAATCATAGGGTGGATGTTCCTGGCTAGGGGAACAGGCAGGCTGAGATCTGGAGGCTAAACAGAGTGAGTGGGGTGTCTGTGGGGGGTGGGTTGAGACAGAGCGGGTGTGGAGCAGGGTGGCGTGTGGTCCCAGCCTCCCCCCGCCACCGGAGGACAGACTGTGTGGGTAGGGGCAGGTTGGGGGCCCAGGCAGAGGAAGAAGGGCTGCAGGGGTTCCCCAGAGTGGCAGGGGTGCCAGCGTCATCTGCCTGCCGGCCCCAGTCCTTTGCCAAGGAGACCCTGCGGACATTGTGCCTGGCCTGCAAAGAGGTGGATGAGGAGGTGTACGAGGAGTGGCGGCAGCGGCACCAGGAGGCCAGCATCCTGCTGCAGAACCGTGCCCAGGCCCTGCACCAGGTGTACGAGGAGATGGAGCAGAGCCTTCAGGTGGGTGGAGCCAGGGGCAGGGCGCCGCACCCCAGCCCCACCAGGGAGCTGGGTCCCTGCTCAGTCTGTCCTCGCCCACTCCCTCCTCCCCACCCCAGCTCCTGGGAGCCACAGCCATCGAGGACAGGCTCCAGGACGGTGTCCTCGAAACCATCAAGTGTCTCAAGCAGGGGAACATCAAAGTGTGGGTCCTCACAGGGGACAAGCAAGGTGGGTCCTAGGGTGGCAGCCCCCAGCGCAGGGAGAAGGGAGGCACGGGAAGGGCTCACCTCATCCCAGAGTCACCATCAGGTCCTCCCTGTTGTCTTGAGCTCACTGTAGCCCACCACTGTGTGTCCCTGGGAAGGGAGAACCGAGACCCTGGGTGCCTCTCTCTGGTGGGCTGATGCCATGCTGCGCGCCTCCTGGGGATTTGGCCCCCTTGGCAGCGCTGTTTGGTGGGGCCCTGGTTACCTCCCGGGGCTCAGAGAGCACTGGGCACCTGCCCGAGGCTGCCCAGCCACCTAGGGGCCAAGTTGGTCCTGTGGCTGTGGAGCCCTGGTTCTCCCACCCCCTGAGGCTTCTGGGGGGGCCTTCACTGGGCATTGGTGCCAACAGGGCTCCATTAGGACTTCTGTGGGCAGGAGGCACATACACTCCAAATATTTAGAATGACATGTAACAGCTCTGCTGGTGTAAAGACCAATCTCCAAGGTGGATTTTTTTTTTTTTTTTTTTGGCCGCATTGCCGGTCATGTGGGATCTTAGTTCCCCAACCAAGGATGGAACCTGGGCCCAGTGCATTGGCAACATGGAGTCTTAACCACTGGACTGCCAGGGAAGTCCCATAGGTTGGATTTCTGTATTCATTTTTTTCCTAAGAAGTTAAGTCACGTTTTTCTCCACCCCCCCCTCCCCGCCCCCAGACATTAAATCATTTTGTGGGGATCCTAGGCACTGAAATGTCTACAGCTGCCTTGACCTTGGCCCCATACTCACCTCCCTGCAGCCGCCCAGCCCCAGCCAGGAGGGGAGTCCTCTGTATGCTCAGAGCTGAAGTCTCAGGGCTGACTCTCATTGGCTGCCATGGTCACATGGCCTCCTCTGAACCAATCGCTGTGGCCAGTGGGAGGGGCATGCTGCTGTGATGGGCAAGATGGGTGGGGTTGGCCTCCAGGCAGTGGGGCCTCCCCGCAAGGGCTGAACTGGGCTGGTTTGCAGAGACAGCGGTGAACATTGGTTTTGCCTGCGAGCTGCTCTCAGAGAACATGATCATTCTGGAGGAGAAGGAGATCGTGTAAGAAGTGGGGATGGGGTGGATGATCCTGAAGGGGGAGAGGGGTCAGGGTGGGGACGGGACGCCGAGGACACAGCCATGGCCCTGGGGTCTGCCTGGACTGGCTCCTTGTGGCTGGGGTGTAGATGCAAGGAAGCCTGTGTGGCTGAGGCCTGGTTGGGCCCCCACCCCCACCCCCGTGCAGGCGGATCCTCGAGGTCTACTGGGAGAACAACAACAACCTGCAAGGTGGAGAAAAGAAAGAGCTTCCCCTGCAGTTCAAGATGGCCTTGGTCATTAACGGGGAGTTCCTGGTCAGTGTTAGGTCAGGGTGGACGGTGGAGCCCTGGTACCTGGGAGAGGGGCCTGGGAGGAGCTGCGGGCTGAGGCTGGGGCTGCTTCCACTGAAAGGCCCTCAGATGCACCATTGGACCAGCCAAGGTGACGGCCACCCCGAAGAGATAGTTCTCAGCTGGGCCGGAGCAAGGGAGGGTGCAGTCAGGTCCGGCTGGGAGGAGGGCACAGTCGGGGGGTGGGGCGGGGAGAGGGAGGGGTGCAGCAGAGTGACCCGCCCCTGTCACCTGTGAGCCAGGACCAGCTACTGCTGTCCCTGCGCAAGGAACCCCGAGCCCTGGTCCAGAACGTGAACGTGGACCCGTTGGAGTCCTGGCAGGAGCCGGGAGACGAGAGGGTGGACTTCCTGCAGGCCAGGCGCCTGTCCCTCATGTGGCGGACACTGGGGATCCAGCTGCGGAGCTCAGGGCTGGCGCCCCAGCACAAAGACTCCAAGACCCTCCAGAGCGCTGAGGAGCGGCGGGAGCAGGCCTTCGTGGAGCTGGCCTCCCGATGCCAGGCGGTCATCTGCTGCCGCGTGACGCCCAAGCAGAAGGCCCTGATCGTGGCGCTGGTCAAGAAATACCAGAACGTGGTGACCCTGGCCATCGGAGATGGCGCCAACGATGTCAACATGATCAAGAGTGGGTGATGGGCAGCGGGGCTAGGGGAGGCTGGCAGCAGGTGGGAGCAGCAGGCTGCGGTCCCTGGGCCGACAGGCTTGCATGTGCCTCTGCAGCTGCAGACATCGGCGTAGGGGTGGCAGGTCAGGAGGGCATGCAGGCAGTGCAGAACAGCGACTACGTGCTGGCCCAGTTCTGCTTCCTGCGGCGGCTGTTGCTGGTGCACGGACGCTGGTCCTATATGCGCGTCTGCAAGTTCCTGCGCTACTTCCTGTACAAGACGCTGGCCGGCATGATGGTCCAGATCTGGTTCGCCTTCTACAGCGGCTTCACTGCCCAGGTGCGCCAGAGGGAACTCCCTCCCCTCTTAGGGATGCTGTGTCCTTCCCGTAGCCTCCAGGAAGGCAGCAGGCATGCTCCCAACTCGGAGGTCCTTAGGGGGCAGAGCATGCCTGAAGCCACAGAGCAAAGCAGCCTTCAATCAATATCTGGCTGCATTAACAGAGGTATAGAATCTACATAAAGTGGGGGATGGTTCCGTGCCCAGCTCTGTGCTGAGCATTTTCAGGGATATTTGGCAAATTTGAGCTATTAAGCAAGGGCAGGACAGGTGCTCCAAATGTACATTCTTCAAGGGGAAAAAACAAGAACCTGAACTTCAGAGAAGGTAAGATTGTAAGGGCTGGGTCCCTGACTTCAAGATTCTTGACAGTATCGTGGTGAATACTAGATGTGCTCTCCAGAGTGTAAGAGGAGTCATACGTAGGGCAGTGATGTCCCCTGTGGTCTGAAAATAGACTTTCTTGAGACAAAATGGCCTCCCTGTCACCAATACCCAGACAGCCGAGAGAGAGCTTTACAAGAGCATTCTTCATAAATATATATTTTTGTTTTGCCTTTTATTGCTAGGTATTTTATTATTTTAGATGCTACTATAAATGGAATTGTTTCCTTAATTCCCTTTTGATATTGCTTATTGCTGCTGTATAGGAAGTGGTACCATGCGGTGGTTCAGATGGTAAAGAATCCGCCTGCCAATGCAGGAGACATGGGTTTGATCCCTGGGTCAGGAAGATGCTCTGGAGAAGAAAATGGCAGCCCACTCCAGTATTCTTACCTGGAACATCCCATGGACTGAGGAGCCTAGTGGACTATAGTCTGTGGGGTTGCAAAGAGTCAGACAAGACTTAGCAACTAAACAGCAACAATACCACTGGTGTATAGAAACACATTTTTGTGTGTGTGTGGATCTGTGCCCTGAAACTTTGTTGAGTTTGTTTTATTGGCTCTAGTAGTTTTCCTGTGAGTCTTTTGGGATTTTCTGCATGTAGATCACGTCCTCTGCAAAGAGAGACAGCTCTACCACTTGCTTTCCAATTTGGATGCTTTCTATTTCTTTTTCTTGCCTAATTGCTTTGGTGAGGACTTTTCCAGCACAGTATTGAATAGCCATGGTGAAAGCAGGCATCCTTGTCTTGTTCCTGATGTCAGAGGGCACGGTATTTAGTCTTTCTATGTTTGTTAACTGGAATTAATGTTCCTTCTCCCCCCACATATTTATTTGAATATTTACTCCTATCAGTATGGACTCACATATGTTCATTTTATTCTGTGCCTGTTGCTCATTTTATCTCCGATTTGTCCCTTTGCCCTGTGCCTGCTCTTCTCTGAGCATGTCCTCACTTTCTGGTGCTTCAAGAGCTTCCTGGCTCGTTTTGTCCTTTCCTGGTCCCAAGCCTGGAATGAACCATTCCCTCAAGGAATGCCAGTTGTCTTCACCAGAGAATGGTAGTTAGACACCAAGGTCTAAGCCCTTGGTGTGCTCATCACACATGGGATACCAGTATCCTCTCTGTAGACAGAGGCAGGAGATATACACACACTAACCTGTGTTTAGACACACATCTACACCTGTACTATATTGATCTATCTATGTGTATATGAGTTCACACTGATACTTCTGATTCCAGTCACCCCACAGAACAAGGCTCAGCTTAGCCTTTTCCACATGCTCATTTGTGACTCATCTCCAATGCTGAGAAACTTGATTCTGGTAAAAAAAATTTTTTTTGTTGTTGTTACTTATTTGCTCAACCCTAGAATGCACGTAAAGCCGTTCTGGGAACTGGAACTGATGGTTTTTTCACTAGTCTGGATTTGTGCATTCAGGAAGGGACTTGGTCTCTTTGTGAGATCTCTCCCAGCTCTGTTACCCATCACTGACTTCCTAAGTCAAAAATGATCTAGGGACTTCTCTGGCAGTGCCGTGGCTAAGTCTCCATACTTCCACTGCAAGGGACACAGGTTCTATCCCTGGTTGAACTAATATCCTGCATGATGTGCAGCATAGCAAAAAGAAAAATTTAAAACACACTCTGTAGCCATTTTCCCTCCTGTAAACTTTGTATTTAAGTCATCACTTGAAACAGACTCCAAGGTGCTACTTTAAAAGCATTGAAGTGAAAGTGAAAGTCACTCCGTTGCATCTGACTCTTTGCCACCCCATGGACTGTACAGTCCATGGATACTGGAGTGGGTAGCCTTTCCTTTCTCCATACCTTTTCTCTTCCAGTCTTTATCACTTCGTGCAGCCCTGATCTTAGCCCCAACCTTGATTGTCACTTGACTTTCCAAGTCACCTGGCATCCTCTCCAAGTGACAAACAAGCTTGGATGGGTCTCCTTAGGTAGAGATTCATTTCTGTCTCTGGCCATTTGGCTCTGAAGGCTCAGTGCATTCTCCCTCCCCTCCCCTCTCTGCACCCTCCACCTTCCCACCACAGCCTCTGTACGAAGGTTGGTTCCTGGCGCTCTTCAACCTGCTGTACAGCACCCTCCCGGTCCTCTATATCGGGCTCTTTGAGCAGGTGAGCAGCTCCAGGTCTTGCCTCTTCCTTCTCTGTACATATTTCTTCTCCTGGGGCCTGGGATGGGGTAGGAGCCATCCCCTTCTGGTCCCAAGAGCCAGCTTCCCCATCGTGAACTCACCAGGATGTGAGCGCAGAGCAGAGCCTAGAGTTGCCAGAGCTGTACATCGCAGGCCAGAAGGAGGAGCTCTTCAACTACTGGGTCATCCTGCAAGCCATCACCCACGGCACAGCCACCTCTCTGGTCAACTTCTTCACAACGCTGTGGGTCAGCCAGGACTCAGCTGGGCCTGTCAGCTTAAGTGACTACCAGTCCTTTGCAGTGGTCGTGGCCCTGTCCAGCCTGCTGTCCATCACTATGGAGGTAGGGGTGGCCATCTGCTTGCCCCTCCCCTGGCGGGGTGGGCCTCGGCAAGCACTAAGGTCTTTCCTGGCAGTGACCTGCCGCTTCACAGACCCCGGGAGCTGGGCCTCCATCCTCCCCGTGGAGCCCCACCCCACGGTTCCCTTCCCATCCCCCCTGCCTTAACGCCCCTTCCCTGTGTAGGTCATCCTAATCACCAAGTACTGGACCGTCCTGTCTGTGCTGGCCATTTTCCTCAGCCTCTGCTTCTACGTGGTCATGACCAGCCTCACCCAGAGCATGTGGCTTTTCAAACACTCCCCCAAGAACTTCCCATTTCTATGTGAGCCCCCAGCAGGGATGGGGCAGTGGTGGTGGGGAGCCCGTCGGAGCACCCTCTCTGCCCCTCTGAACCTCAGGCTCCTTGGCCATGCAGGTGAGGTAGGGGTGTGTGTGTGTGTGTGTGTGTGTGTGTGTGTGTGCGTGCAGGAAGTGTCAGTGTCTCCTTAGAATTTTCACCTCCTTTCCCTGGGGTGAAGGGAAGAGAAAGAGATAGGGTGCTGGAGGGGAGAGGCACTAAGCAGGTGCTGGTGAGGCCATAGCCCAGCCTGCTGTGATCCTGCCCTGTTGCCAGACACTGACCTCAACGTGCTGTCCCAGCCCCCCATCATGCTGGTGATCCTTCTGAATGTGTCACTGAACACCCTGCCTATGCTGGCCTTCCGTGTCATTTACCAAGCCCTCAAGAAGCCACAGCGCAAGGTGAGGGGTGGGGGTCCACACCACACATGGAGGACCCCAACAGCCAGAGCCTGTGCTGGGAACTGGGACTTGAAGGAGAGGCAGAGATGAGGCAGAAGCAGAGCTAGACACATACCCAGTGTCCCCACGAGGGACGAAATGACGGGCAGAAGGGCCCCAAAGTAGATGCTGTGGTTCCTAGGGTGGATGCAGTGGGAGCATAGCCAGACTTCCACCTGGAAGTGACTGGGGCTTGGGGGCCGAGGTGACAGAAGTGATTTGGAGCTGGGATAGGCAGAAGAGGGACTCGGGGTAACCCAGTGTTCATCGGTGGATGATGGATAAACAAAATGTGATATATACGTACAGTGGAATATTAGCCTTTAAAACGAAGGTGAGTCTGACACCTGCTACAACATGGATGAATCTTGAGGACGTGATGCTCAGGGACGGAAACCAGACTCAGAAGGACAAATACTGTCTGATCCCACTCCCTGGAGGTCCCTAGAGGAGTCAGATCCATAGAGACAGGAAGCAGATGGTTGGGCCAGGGGCTGGGGAGGGAAGGGAGTGTCAGTATTTCATGGGGAGAGAGTTTCCATTTGGGAAGATGAGAAAGTTCTAGAGATGGGTGATGGGGATGGCTGCACGACAGTGAATGTGCCACTGAGCTGTGCACCTAAAAATGGATGAGACGGTATGTCTTATGTTACATGTATTTTACCACAATGAAAAACGGTGGGAGCTGGGACTCACTAGCCCATAGTATCAGAATCTAGACGGATGAGTTGAAGCTGGGATGGGCCCCAGAGTTGACTTGGAATGGTGGACTAGGACGTGGCTGCAAACTGCCACCTTCAGCCACACAGGCTGGACATGGGGCTGCCCCAGGGTAAGCTCTGACTTTACCACCAGGGGGCACGCAAGGCGAGTATGGCTGGCCCAGAGTTAAGTCCCAGCGAAAGGACTCTGATTGGCTGGTCCAAAGTCAGGTCCCATGGAGGACTCTAGTTGGATCAACTTGCCTAGGAAAGAGCCTGGACAATCGATAGTGGCCAAGGACTCTGGCCCTCACTGGAGGGGCAGGTGATCTGAACATCAACATGGCTTGGGAGCCTGATGACGTCCACTCTCTCTTTTGCTCTGTAGGAAGAGGTAGAGAAAGTCACAAGTGAGGAGATCATCGCTGTGGAGCCTGTGCCCTGTATCCGTAGGGAGTCACCGGCCCGGCGCTCCAGCTATGCCTTCTCCCATCGGGAGGGCTATGCTGACCTCATCACGCAGGGCACGATTCTGCGGAGGTCACCGGGGGTCAACAGTGACATGCTGGTTGATCACACAATGCCACCTGATGAACCATCTGGGAGCATGAAGGAGTCCTCGTGGTACCCAAGGAAGATGTCATTTCTGGGGAGGAAGAGGCACTCACACCATGGGAAGGTGTCCTCTGAGGACATGCAGCCTCCCTCTGAGGTGAGCTCCTTGACCATGGATAGGCGGTCTGCTCCTCATCCCCAGCCTCTCAACAAAACCTGGCCATCTGGATCTTTACAGGAGAAGTTGCCATATTCTCCTGAGAGCCTCCCGCCAACTGAGATGCCACTGTCAGCTCTAGAGAGCCAAATGACCTCTGTTGAGAGCCAGACGCTGCCTTCGAGCCAGCTGTCCCTGCAGAGCCAGCCAGCATACCTGCCACAGGAGAAGACATCCCTCTGGAATATCCGGAAACTGTCCTGGAAGAACTGGCCGTACGTCTGGCAAAAGGAGCCTGAGCCCCGCAGGGAGGGGATATTGCCAGTTTCCAGCTCAAACCTTAGTGCTGTGATGGAAACTGTACCACCAAGTGCAAAAGGATCATCCATCAGTGAGCAGCCAATGGAGGTGGAGCCCTCACCTGTGGAGAGGGAGCCGTCTCCTATGGAGTGGCTGCCAGAGCCCAGTGGGGACCAAGCTGCACCTGATCTGGCAGAGCAGCTTCCCTGGCCCCTGAGGCATCAGTGACTGCTCAGGCATAGTAAGTGTCATCTAGCCAGCATGAGGCCATCCCTTGAAGACAGGGCTCCACCGGCTCTTCTTTCCCTAATAAATCACAGTCTGTCTGACCCTAGGACTCCTTGAGGCTCCCTCTTCCTGTACTTCTTTTTGTGATGCCCCGTGGAAGTCTTTTCTGGTTTAAGGAAAAAAAGAAAAAGAAAATCAAAACACTGTCCTCTAGTGGTGTAATGGGGAATTGCGGGGAAAGCTGGACTTCGTGGTTTTGTTTTTTTTCACCCTGGGACAGATTATGTGGATAAAAGCTTTATTGCTCTCAGAAGGGAAAAAGGTGCAGAGCAGACTGCTTACCAGTGCTGGCTTCCTGCCTGCTGCCTGTTGTCCTGTCTCAGCACAGTTTATAAGGCCCTGGCACCACCTAGCCTCTCCCTCCACCAGGGTGCCTTCTCCTTAAGCAAATCACTTGACACTTGGTGCTCAGAAGGTAGTGGACAGTGACACCTCAGAAGCAGAGCCCACAGGATCCTGAGACTCGGGTGGCCCAAAGGTTCCATGGAGGGTGGAGCCCTGTGGGGGTAGGACAAGGAGGGCTGTGTTCAGAGTGGAGAGGCCCACTTACTCTTTGCCTCATCCCCTTCTCCCTTCACAGAGGGTGGGCCCCATGCCTCCCCTTCCTGCGCCCCCCCCCCCCCCGCATTCAACCAATGCACAAGCCCAGGTGAGTGACTAGAAAATAATTTATTGGAGAAAAACAAAACAACAAATCCAGCACAGCAATGGTTCACAACGATGAGGATTTTTTTTTTTTTTTTAACTTTTAAGTCTGTCACCTGAGGGTGAGGTGGAGGGGTCTTTATTTGGATGACCCAAATTGTGTGTCCCCCGAAAGCTGCCCTAGTGTCCAGTCGTGATTACACACTCAGGGCCACGTGGCCTCTTGACCCTCCCTCACCCTTGGCAGAGAGAATCCCCCCACCAAAGACCAGCCATTTGGGGGAGGGTTCTGCTGGGGCCTCAGGAGGAGCCCAGGAACTGATAGGTTGGTGTGACTGTAACTGCTTTGGGCAAAGAATATGAGTGGCCCCGATTCCAGCCTGTGCAGGGGCTCTAGAACACACTCCACCCACCCCCATCCTCATTTCAGGTGGGTTGAATCTGCACCCCCAGGCCCAGCCCTCCAAACTCAGACCTGACTTTCAGGGTGTGAGGGACCCCCTTTGGCTACCCCACCCACCTTATCTGGGGCCTGTCCTAGAAACTAGGCTCTCCCCTGGTGGGAGCATGGGGCCTGGAGTCAGAAGTGGAGTCCCAGGCCAGGAGACTGCCCCAGAGCCCCTTTCCGTGATTTCTGGGGGTACCCTCTGTTTTCTAGGGTCCTATTGTGGGCTGGAAGGGGAGCTCCACAGGTGTGCACCACCCACCTCCCATGCCAGACGGAAAGGTGAAGTCATGCCCGGACAGGCCCTAGGAGGCTGGGGTGTCTGGGTGGGAGTCTGTGCAGGGCAGGTGCCTGCCTGGGGGGTGGGGGTTGCTTCAGGAGGGTCCTTTGGATCTGGGGAAGTTGGGGCACACCACTGCCCCCCAACCACCCTGGGCGACATGACTCAAATTGGCTGATTGTCTGACTCCTCTGAACAAGACACTTGGGAATTCATGCTAATGTGAAACCTTACCGGCCCCAGGGGCAGGGAAGTGGGGGACCCAAGGTGGCAGTGATGCCCACTGGCGCCCCAGGACCAGAATCCGGAGGGACTCGGCGCCAGGAGGTGGAGACGTGGGCGTGCAGGTTGAGTGCCTGTCGCCTGCCTTCTCCACCTGAGGCACGTCCATGCGCCGCCGGCTGGACACAGATCCTTGGAAAGGGAGAAAGTAACATAGAGCAGCGCCATGGAGCACCGAACAGCGCCCCTTGGGGCATGAAACACAAGATGCGACGCGGAATCCTGGGGCTCCGCCCCCGCGTGGCCCCGCCCACCCCCCCACCCTTCCGCCCAGTACATCATCTTCAAGAAAAAGTACATTAGTCATGCATCAAATCAAATTCCATTGCGTCTTTTTTTCACTTTTCTTCCTTAAATTA
The DNA here is from genome assembly GCF_029407905.1 of Bubalus kerabau. Lineage (NCBI taxonomy): Eukaryota > Metazoa > Chordata > Mammalia > Artiodactyla > Bovidae > Bubalus > Bubalus kerabau. The sequence goes on along the minus strand of NC_073624.1, from coordinate 212,975,992 downwards.
CATTTGAACACAGAACACATAGAATAATAAATAGTCTAATAAGACATGACTCCAAAAAACAAGAAACAGAACACGCCAGAGAACAGAAAGGTACCCCGCTCTCTCTCTCTCTCTTTCCTAAAGGACTCGTTGAAATAAGAAATCTGTAAACGCCGCCGGTCCTTCCTCGCGCTCTCCTGGACTCTCTCGCTCACGCTCCCTCGACCCTTCACCTCTGACCGCCCCTGACATTCACCGCGTCTCCCACGGAACTCACCAAAGAAACGACATACCATCGTCTGCAAAATTATAATTTAACGATATAAAGCTTCAAGTCACGTATTCCAAAAACTAGCTAAGGATTTTTTTTTAATCACATAAACTATACATTAAATATCTTGAGGTATTTCAGAGAAAATTGTCAAAAGGCTCGAAGGAGCTGTGCTGGAAGTGTCATTCCCTGGGTGGAGAATGGTCTTTGGTGTGTGACAACCGGCTGGGTAATTGGGTCGAGCGGAGGGGGGGACTGGGGGAGGGGGCCTGGCCAGGTTGGGGGTGGGGGGGTCAGGAGGGAAATGGTGTGTGTGCCAAAGCGCAAGTGTGCACATGTCATAAGGTGTTTGAGAGGGACGTATCTGTGACCAGCGTCAGTGAAGCTTAAGGGATTGATACCCGGAAGGGTCCCAGGTCAATTCCTAAGTGTCCAGCAGGGGAAAGACCCAGGCCCTGGCCTCTGACCTTTGGGCCTTGACTGCAGGACCAGCAAGTGACTTAACCTGCAGAGAAGCCCTGAACCCTGCTAGCAGCTGCTCTGGCCAGTGGGGTCCAGGTACCCCTAGTGGGTGGAGGGAGGAGCCGAGCCCACTCAGACCCCAGCGCCCAGCTCAGTGAGTGGCGTGTGCACAGGAGTGTGTATGTGTGTGTCTGAAGGGAGGAGTTAGTTGCTGAGCGGGAAACGGGGACTCTCAGGACTCTGCCCCAACACCCAAAGGTTCTAGAAGCATCACTCAGATCCGGTTGCTTGCTTGAAAAGCGGGGAGAACAGCGAGTCGATAAGGACGAGAGAACATCACACACGTCTTTGGTTCAAGAAAAAGGCACTCATCGACCTCGCCACCCTCTCCCTCTCTCCCTCCCTCTCTCTCATTCTCTTCTCTCTCTCTCTTTGTCTATCTCTCTCTGCTCTCTCTGGTGGGGGACGGGGGGTGGGGGGAGCACCTGGAGAGCGGGGTCCCGAAGCAGACCCTCGCTCACACCTGCTACCTGGGTGAGGGAATCTTAGCATCCAGCACAAGTCCTCGGGGGGTGGGGCGGGGGGAATCTTTGGTATCAGGCGTGATTTTTCCAATCACAGACATGAGCATTTGAGTGAGGTAGCATTTACCTGGGGAGGGGGAGGGGCATTTCACTAGAAGTGTCTCTTGCATTCTCAAAGGTGGGAGGGGGTGGCCACCTCCCTGGGAGGCGGCGGGGTCAGCCGGGTTTGGGTGCGGGAAGAGGCTCCTTCTAGCCTCCAGCTCTTGAACCCCCGGCTGGCGGGGAGCAGGCTCTTGGGATCCAGCTGCCGGCCAATCCTGGAGGTCACCTGGAGGAGGGGGGAGTGGGGAGGGGGCGTGCTTATCTTCATTTCTGACCCTTCCTTCCCCTTTGTCTTTTTTTTTTCTTTTGGCAAAAATCAGCAAGCAGATTCCACCTTGTTCATCCTCTTCTTTCTCTCTTTGGAGAAAAGGCAGGAGCACAGGTGCGCCCTTGCAGGCTCAGCGCCGCAGCCCGGAGCGCTGGCAGGTGGGGCAAGTTCCAGAGGATTCCGAGCCGAGGGTGGCGCCGCGACCCCAGCGCTCAGGAGCTCAGGTGCGCCCCTGCCTTCCCGGGGCCCGCTTCTCTGTGGAATCTGGGTGTTTTCTTCCGCTGCCTGGGGTTTGTCTCCCCCCGCATCATTCATCAAGGTGCGTAGCGGTAAAGTGCATCCCGGACAGAGGGATGCTGGGACAGAGGCCTCTGGAATTACCCGCTTGTTTGAGCTGCCGTCCCTTCCGGTCCGGGACTGGGTAGGGATGGGAGCTCACCGGTAGCCGCTGCAGGCAGGCCCCTCCCCAGACGTTAAGGCAGGCAATTCTTGGCACAAGGAGCCCTGGCCGTCGGGAGGGGCGGCTGGGTTCTTGGCTGTGGGGGCAGTTCTGCCAGCGGATCGGGGGTGGTCTTGGTGGGGGGAGGGGGCGGCGCGAGCATCCAGCTCCACGTGGGCTTTGGCGACTTCGGAAGAGCTGAGTTCTGGGGGAGGGTCCGTGGGGCACCGCTGGAGACGAAGCCTTCCTGCCTCCCTCCTGCGGGCGGGAGCTGGCGAAGGAGTGGCTATTCTTTAAATTCCTTTTTGAAATTACCCGGTTTCTGTTTCTAGTATGTGCTTCTTGACCCGCTTTCGGGACGACACGTAAGCCCTGGTTTTCCTCGAGGCCCCCCGGGCTTCCTGAATTGAAAGGGAGCCGGGGCGCTCCTTTCTGTCACCCCTTTCCCTCTCGGGGGGTGGAGGGCTTCCTTTGGCCTGAAGGGGATGGGGACGGAGGGAGGGGGGACCCTTTTTGTGCACTTGGGCTGGGGGTGTGCTGCGTCCCTTCCCTGGGTGTGGGGGCCCGGTCGGCAGCCCCTCCAGGTGCGCCCTGGGGCAGGTCTCCGGGCCGGCAGGGTGGGAGTCGGGGGTGGGGGGGCGGAATGTGGGTTCGGGGGCAGCGCCCGGGCCGTGGAGGCTGGGAGGGCGCGCAGCCGGGGCGCCTCAGGCCTTGGAGAAGGTGGCGGCAGCGCCGGCGGGGCCCCCGGGGGCAGCTCCGGGCTCCTCGGCCCAGCGGTTCATGCAGCGGCGCCGCGCGTTCATGAAGAAATTGCTGACAGTGTTGAGCTCCAGGCCGAGCTGCTGCGAGATGGTGACCTGCATCTCCTTAGACGGCCGCTTGTTCTCCTTGAAGATGGCGATGAGCGTGCGCCGCTGCAGGTCGGTGAACACCAGGCGCTGCTTTTTGGGCTGCAGCGCGCGCTCTTTCTGCTGCTCCTGCTCCTTCCGCTTGCAGGCTGCGGGCGAGCGCGGGCGGGGGGGCGAGAGGGACGCGGCGCCACCGCGCGGCCGGACGGGAGAAGACAGGCCACGTGTCCCGGAGCATCGAGACATCAGGAAACAGAAATGCGGGAAACGCGAGAGATGGAGAGACGACACGGGGACAGGGCCAAAAAGACAAGGAGACACAGAGAGCAGGAGGCAGCGGGAAGGCAGTAGGTCGATAGAGACCACCAGTAATGGAAGGAGAGGGGGGCAGACAGTCGTGGGCGGGGAACAGAGACAAAGGAGGCAGATGGGGGGGTAGGGGAGACAAAGAAGGGGACATAGTGTGAGCACACTTCCACAGGCACAGGTCGTCACGCCCTCCCACACCCTTTCTGCATTCTGAGCCCCTCCTAGCCTCATGTCCCCAAACTACCCCTCACCCCCCAAGAATCCTGACCTCAAGAGTACAACTAATATTGGTGGCTTTCTGCCCTCCCTCCTGCAGCCCACACCTGGGGGGATGTTGGGGGAAATGACCCGGAAACCCTACATGTGAGTTATTTGGCTCAGTGTAGACCTGAGTGAAAGAATTGGTTAATTAATACCTCTTTGTGGGGGGGGGGGGTTGCGTCACAAACCCCAGGAACATCCCCCTGGAATGATGGGGCAACTAGGTTCTCGGAAGACAGGTGACAATCCATGTCTCCTTCCCTGTTGACCTGGGGCCTGATCAGCTTAGGGATCCAGAATCCAGCTAACATGGTCATCCACTTGGTCTGATTCTGATCTCTGAGTCCCTACTCTGGCCTCCCTCCACCAGCAGGCTGAGACCAAGGCTTGGCACCCCTCAGGTCCCCCAGGGAACTTCTGGAGGTGGGGAATTGCTAGACCAACCCTCCCTCTGCCAGAACCACCTGGCCCAGATGACGGGGAAGGCATAGGAGGCCGCCCTACGGTCAGTGCTTGTGTGCTAAGTCACTTCAGTCATGTCCAACTCTTCTCAACACTATGGACTGTAGCCCTCCAGGTTCCTCTGTCCATGGGATTCTCCAGACAAGAATACTGGAGTGGGTTCCCATTTCCTTCTCCAGGGGAATCTTCCCAACCCAGGGATCGAACTCATGTTTGCCTGTATCTCCTGCATTGCAGGCAGATTCTTTACCACTGAGCCACTTGGGAAGCCCCCTGTGGTGGGTGGAAGCTTGCAGAGGAGAAGGGGCAGCATCTCAGAGTGGTGGAGCTAGGGTGGAGCCTATGGTCATGCTCCCCCCTGCACCAGCTCCAAAGCGGGCCCCTCCCCTCAATGCTGTGGGGCCAGTGGATGGAAAACATGATCTTCACCAGCCAAAGCTGGCTACCTCCACCTGGGGACTGGGGACATCAGCGAAAACTCCATCAGGGTTTCAATTCCTTGTCCACACACCAGTCAGGGACAGTGGGTGGTGGACACCCACCCCATCCTGCCTTCCCACAAAACACTTGCCCCAGTGACTCTGTCACCCCCAGAGTGGCTGGTGGCACAGGCTGTACTAGCAGGTCTCCGCTGCCAGCCCTGGTAGCCTGCTGGGACCACATACCAAGCTGGGGTTTTTTGGTTCCGGAACAGTCTGAACCAGATGACATGCCAGATCAATGTCCACACACATCCGTAAAAAATAAGTGAATGTCCCCTGTGCTGTGGCTCATTTCTCAGTGATGACAGCTCCCCCTCTCGCCCCTAAGTCCCCCCCTCCATTTGAACTGATGCACCACTTCCTTTTCTGGCTTCTTCTGACCTGGAACACACAGTGCTTCTAATTGGCTGTTTCAGGTTTCATAATTAAATAAGAGTGGCAGGCAGAGGTTACTGGACTTTTCAGAAAAAAGCCTCTAATGAAGGAGAGAGAGAGAAAGTGAGAAAAATGGGAGGAGGACTGGGGGCTGATGCTCTCAGAAGAAACAGATAAGATAGGTGCAATTAAAAGTCAGATTCTGGGAGGGGTAAGAGAAGAATACTGTATCCATGAAACAAGAACCGGATGCTGTTCAATAGAAAGGACCATGAAAGGGGCAGACAATGCTCTTAGAATTTAAGTATATTATAGCAGGAATAAAGTCAATGTAAGAATTGGGACATAGGAACTTCCCTGGCAGTCCAGTGGTTAGGGCTCTGCTTTCACCACCAAGGGCCCGGGTTCATTCCCTGGTTGGGGAACTAAGATTCCACAAGCCATGTGGCATGGCCAAAAAGTTAAAAAAAAGAAGAAGAAGAAGAAGAATTGGAACATAAAGCAAATATCCCTGGAAATACAAGTGGATGCAGAGATGAAAAATGAGGGAAAGATGATAACAAAGTTTGAGGATGAATGTGCAGGTTTGTCATCTGAGCAAGAGGCCATCCAAAACTAGAGAAAGGGAAGCCCAAACAAATTATATCAATATGATTAGAATAATGTGTGTGTGTGTGTGTGTGTGTGTGTGTGTGCTCAGTCATGTCCAACTCGTTATGACCCCATGGACTGTAGCCCACCAGGCTCCTCTATCCATGGGATTCTCCGCATCTCTTGTGTCTCCTGCATTGGCAGGCAGATTCTTTACCACTACACCACCTGAGAAGCAGTTGGAGGACATGAGAATTCAGTTTAAAACAGCTCATGAAATGCTCAGCTCAATAAATTAAAAAAAGACTCCCTGAGGCTCACCCTTGTGAAATGTCAGGGACCCAGGGTGAAAAGAAGATAAATGCTCCCAGAGAGGAAAGCCACATGCCATTTGGAGAACCAAGAATCAGAGTGGCTTTAGGCTTCTCAAAAGCTATGAGCCAGTGGAACAATGCCTTCAAAATTCTGAGCAAAATCTATATTCAGCTAGAATTGTGTGCCCAGCCAAACTCAAGCATGAAGGTAGACTAAAGATATAGTCAGACATTCAAGGTCTCCAAAAGTTGACTTCTGTGTACCCTCTTCTCAGAAAGCTATTAGAGGGCATGTTTCATCAACATGAGGAAGTAAATCAAAAAAGGAAGATGTGGGATTCAGGAAATGCGATTCAATCTAGAAGAAAAGAGATATCCCATATGAAGAAGGGAGACCCTGAAAGACAGCAGGACAAAGGCACCAGGGACAAGAGATCAGCCCAAGATCAGAGCCGGTGCACCAACAGAAGTAGAAAGGGGAGATGTCCTAACAGGTGTTAGTTTTGCCTTTTGTTGGAGGATGTGGGAGAGTTTGTGATAGGCAACCATAAATTCCTGGAAGAACAAACAGCTGTACAAGAAAGGAGACAGAAATCCTAGTACTGTATGAGGTAAAACCTAGGAGATGAACCATGTACCAGGCAGCATTTTGTATACAAAGTGGGGAGAGGGAACATTTATTCATGTTTTATCTGCATAAAGAAACTTTGATGGGAGAGAGAGGTTCAGGAGGGAGGGGACATATGCATACCTATGGCTGATTCGTGTTGCTGTATGGCAGAAACCAATGCAACACTGTAAAGCAATTAAAAATAAGTATTAATTTTAAAAGAAAGAAACGCGGAAAGGAAGCACCAGGAACCACCTTGACCTCTCATCTCCTTGGACCTGGCCAGCTTGTGAAGCTCACAAGAGGAGGCCACATCCCCATTCTTTTAAGGAAAAGCTGGATTTCGGGCAGCAACATCAGGGAAGAGTCAAAACTCAGCCCAGGCCTTTACATTCTTGCCACCTGTTGTGACCTTCAATTCATTCATTCATTCATGCTTTCATTCACTCAGAATTGTTCTCACAAACTCAACATGCATTTATAGGAAGGGCAGAGATACACTTTTCAGAAAGCCTGCAAGAGCTTTACAAGTCCAGGGCCTTCCATGTGCTGTTTTGTTTTTTTGTTTTTTTGTTTTTTTTCATCCTTGAGATAATTCCATAAGGCAAGGAGATTCTTTCCTACTCAGAGAAGGTACGCCACTTGCCCAGAGTCACCCAGCAGGTCCTGGCAGGGACAGGACAGGAGCCAGGGTTGACTGGCAGATGGAAGGGAGGTAAGATATGGGTCGCCTCTTCCTCACCCACCTCCTTCTTGTCCAATCCAGAGCCGAGTGGGGGCTTCAGAGGCGGAGGCTGGGGGAGGGGCCAGCCACAGCAGAGTCGTGAAAAAACTTCGCGTTTTGTCGATCACAGCAAAAAGAGGCTCCGCTCTCCCCCCGCTTCCCGGGCGTTCAATCTAATTACAGCTCCTCACAGCCCGGATCGATCCGGGCTCCAGTCGGAGCTGTTTACCGCGAGCAGCTTTTGTCACCGCTTCATCCCCCACAGCCCCCAGCGGCGCCGGCCTGGAGGCCCCTGGCCCCGCGGGGGTGTCAGTGCGGTAGGGGAAGCGGCTCAGAGCGGCTTCCTCCGCCCACCAATATCCCTTCCAGCACTCAGGATCACTCTAGTCCAGCCCCAAAACCGCTGCAGTCCCTGGAGGCAGCCCCAGGAGAAGGAGAGGACAGGGAATGGGCCCCTTTCACAGAAGTGAAAACAGAGGCTGTGAGAGGACTGACCAGGAAGTAGCCTGGGGAAGAGGGGCCGCTGGGAGCAGCCTGGGGCCTCCCCACCCACGGCCCCCAGACACTGCCCTGCCAGTTCTAGGCCTACCTCTCCCGCAATGATCTCCCCTGGGGACCACCACTGTGCTGTGCCTAGGAAGCCTCCTCCAGCATCCCCTCCACCGTCCCCTGCTCCCCCAGCGGCTCATCCACCTCCATTTCTTCCTCCCCCATCAGAGTCGCTTATCTGCCCTCCATCACCTCTGCTTCTGTCACCTCCACCATCACCATCTCCTCCACCTGCATCACTTCCACCTCCGCTGCCTCTTCTGCCCTCCTCTCCACCACCATGGTGTCCACCTACCAGCATTGCCTCCATTACTTCCACCTTCACCACCTCTACCAGCATCACCTCCTCCTCCACCATCACCGCCACCTATGCCAGCACCACCTCCGTCCACAGTCTACCTCCATTACCCCATCAACACCACCTCTGCTCTCATCACTTCCTCCACCTGCACTCCTAACACCATCCATTTTATCCCCTCCAAAACTGTCTCCTCCAATACCCTCACTTGTACCATCAAACCCCATCATAGGGCTCACCCTGTATGTGACTAGTACAGGGAGTACATAGCCCAGTCCCCTTACCAGGGCTTCCCAGCTTGTGGTGGGGGGACAGGGAGGGGCTCCAGACTCAGGCCCACACCACTAACCATGGTTGCCATGACAGCACAGGAGGAGCCAGCTGGGCTGGCTTGTGGGATTTTGGGGGGGGTTGTCTCTCAGGGACCCTGGGAGTCAGTTCCTTTACAAGGCCTGCTTCAGTCTCAACTGCAAAACTGGGACCCTCTGCCTCCTTCAAACATTTTTCAGTGTGCCGTCAGCTATCCGCCCCCTCCTCACCTCATTCAGCCCCTTACCCCCACTGTCTCTCTGTTCTCATGTCCTCCTGCTGCCCCAACTCAGCTCACAGCTTCGCAGCCACACTGGTTTCACCCCGGGCACAGTCCAACCTCAGGCCTTTTCAACTAGCTGCCACCTCTGCCTGCATCGCTCTTCCCCACATTTCTTCATGGCTCCCTCGTCTCCTTCTAGTCTTCACTCGAAGCTCTCATCTCATCTGCGAGGTCCATCCTGACCCCCCTCTCCAATTTAATTCTGCAAACTCTCTCCCTGCTCAGCTTTTTTCTTCCTTTTCCCCGACAGTATTTACCATTCTCTCAGGGAATGAAGGTTCTGGCTCCAACTTTCTCTCCTGTCCACCCTCCATGACCTCAGGGATGGAGAATCGGATACTCGGAGCCAGATTCCATGATCTTAGAGCATCCAGGGTCCCCATCTCATTGCTGTCAGTCATTTTGGAGTCAGGGATGAGGAGGGTCTGGGGCTGGCTCCTGGGAGTCCCAGAGGAGATCCAAGGGGATACAAAAGAGGCCCCTTTCCAAATTAGCCTGCTCCTATGGGGTCGCAAAGAGTCAGACACGACTGAGCGACTGAGCTGATCTGATCTAAGGGCACCCCTCAAGGGCTGCTGCTGCTGCTGCTAAGTCACTTCAGTCATGTCCGATTCTGTGCGACCCCATAGATGGCAGCCCACAAGGCTCCCCCGTCCCTGAGATTCTCCAGGCAAGAACACTGGAGTGGGTTACCATTTCCTTCTCCAACCCTCAAGGGCTAAGGGTGGGCTTTTCTATCGGTCCGGCCCGAGTTTCCCGTTGTGACCGGCAGGAGGCAGTGGTCTCCCGCCCCAGCACAGGGCGAGGTTCCGGGAAGCAGGGTCAGCCAGGCTGGGCCGCATCCCGGCGGCAATGGCAAAGGGAGGTGAGTGGGGGTCACCCTCAAGTTCCCTTTCATTTCAGACTCTCTGAGGCTTACCCGCACAGCACCTCTGTCCCTCCTGCCTCCTGCCGTTCTAGGAAGTTGCTCACCTCTAGGAGCCAAGGGGGCAGTCAGACCGACCACCCCGTGGGTTACTGTCCGGTGCCTGCCTCTGAGCCTGTTTCCTCACATGGAAAATGGTCTTAGTCATGAGCCCTGCCTTGCCAGGCTCTGCGAACGGGTTTAGCCAGAAAAGTCCTGAATAGGGTGATGGCACTGAGTTGAGGCTCTCAGCTCCCATCTGGGGGTGCAGGGGAGGGGCTAGGTTCCAGCCCCCACTTGCAGTGCAGCTGTGAAGTGCCTCCCCGCCTCAGGACATGCCTCAAGCCTCAGCACCTTCCCAGGAATCTTCCTGGAGAGGGGAGGGATGGAGAGGCCAAGGTTCAGAGCAGGGCTGCCTCAGCCAAAGAACTCCTACACATCCCTCAAGGCCCAGACTCAGTGGCCCTTGCCCCAGGAAACTCTTCTCCTCACCCTCAGCAGAGACCCACTTCCCTCCCCTGGGAACCCTCTGATGTCCAGCACAGAGTGGATCCACAGGAGGCTGTGGGCCGGCTGTGTCTTTCCACTGACTGACGCCCCTCCCCACTGTGGGTGGTGGGGGAATAGCCCAGACTGGAATACCCTGCACAGGGAGACCTGGTGGCCACTGCCCTGGAGGGCCAGGTAAGGCAGTGGGACCCCAGGAGCACCCTGTCTGCAGTCCGCCAGGGAGAAGCTGGGGCCCTGGATTCAGTCACCCCCTCAGTGGAAGGGGAGAACCAGGCCCCCATTGGGTGGAGCTGGGGTTGCACCTGTTAGCTCCTGTCTGACCCACCGCTGCTGCCTTCCCCCTCCTTCTCCCCAGACAACCCCTCTCCTTCTCTCCTCCCTTCCTTCCCCTTCTCCTGCCAGTCTCCCCCTCCCCTTCAGGCTCCTCAGCATCTTCATCCCTCATCCTCTCCCTCCTCCTTCCATTTCCTCCTCCGGAGGCCTGCTGTGGTCCACCAGGGTGACCTGGAGAATGAGTGGCCCCGCTATGCCTGTCCGGGGCCATCCCTAGCCCAGCCAGCTGACCACATGGGCTGTCTGTCCCTGTCTGTTGGATGTGCCTGTGTGAGGACACACAGGGCCCGGCCAGGTGGACAGAGGTGTGAGAGGGAGGTGGTGTGTGCAGTGCACTTTGCTGCACTGGGAGGGTGTCCATGCAGAGCAGACCACAAGTGTGAGTGACAGCAAGTGACCTATGATGGTAGGCAGAGCCGTGAGTGTGACAGGTGGATGGGAGGGACAGTGTGGGAGGGCTCAGAGGATGAGGCCGGTCAGTGGGCAGTACAGGAACACCAAGGGGCCAGCCAGACCTCAGCGTGACCTTGGCTTGCAGCTGGCCTGGAGGGTGTAGTGGACACAGCGTGGACATCAGATGGAGGGTGCTGTGTGAAGAGCCAAGGGCATAATGTGACTTCTGGGTGTGACAGCCAGTATGGGTGGCCCTGAGCCCATGGGGTCTGAGTGTACAGAATGCAGGATGGGCCACCGAGACCTAGGGCAGTTCTTATCTGCTCTTGTCCTGGGACTGCTAGCTGCCCCCACCCCCCACCGCCACCCTGTCCTTCCTGGTCAGCAGGCTCCAGGGGCCAAGTGGCCCTTCGCATACACTCTGTGGTTTACAACCCTGGTCCTGATGTCCCCATCCGTCCATGGAAGTGGGGGTCCCACCGTACAGCAGTCCAAATGCAGGCCAGGGTGGGCCTGCAGCCATCACTCCTCTCTTCACTAGCTCTTTCTCCACACACTTATCAAGCACCTACTGTGTGTGCTGTTTGGATAGCTTTGCTGGGGAAAGCAGTGAGTAAGATGGATGCAGCCCCTGCCTGATGTGATGCAGCCCCTGCCTGACACGATCTGATGTGATGACATGCTAGCCAAACAATCAGAGATACAGGGAGACCCATGGCTGCCCCGATGTGCAGCGGGGGTGGAGGCGGGTGTGGGTGGGCTATTTGTAGGGGAAGACCTGAGGCTGCCTGGGTCGGAACAGATCTGGGCGTGGAGGGTAAAATAGGAGGCCGAGCTTGACATCTGGGGACAACGGGGGAGAGGCATAGTGAAGCCCAGGGAGACAAGGCAGGAGCCAGGGTCGCACTAGAAGGGTGACACCCCCCAAGAAAGGCTGGGTTTGACAGGAGACAACAGCAGCCAGACAGTGGCCCCCAAAATCAGCGACCTAGGAGCATTGTCTCAGTCCCTCTGTGTGGCACTCTGTGCTGTGTTCAAGGTCTCCAAAGAGTTGCTCTTGTCAGCCCCCTGCCCCCCTGGTCTCGTACGTAAGCCTGTACCCCACAGTGTCCATCCACCTGGGTACAGGTTGGGGTATGGGAGAAGGAGCTGGATTCGCTGTCCCCTCCTTCCAGCCACCTTCTGAGCTCAGCTCAGCTTCTTGGAGCAGACAATTCAATACGGAGCCAGGTCCCCGGCTGGGATGATGACTGGTTTCCTTGGCGACACATCCCACCCCGGCCACCAGCTGCCCAACCCCAGATGTGGGGCACATTGATACACCCACCTGGTGGCTTGTCCCCACTGGGCTGTCTGCCTTGAGCATTCCCCGCTGGCCTCCTCTGGCCAGAGACAGTGAGTGACTTGCCCAAGGTCACACAGTGAGCCACTAGGAGGGGAGCTGAGCACATTCATACCTCCATCCTCTTTATCCATACCCTGCATCCCTGCAGGCCCCAGTAAGAGGTTCTCATGGATGGGGGGGGCGGAGTCATCTCCAGGGAAACGGAGGACCCTCTGGAAGCCTCAGAAGCCCCCTCTGCCTCTGCTGCCTCCCTGATCTCCACACCCGCTCCTTCCGTCCTCTCCTCCCCTGCCCGCCAGGTCTACACCTCCCATCTCCCAGCATCTGAACCACCTTGGCTGTCGCCCAGCCTCCCTCTCTCCCTCCCTCGATCCCTCCCCCTTCTCCTTCCCCTGATGGGATTTTAATGGCCGCATTTTCAAATTAGTTCTGAGCCTTTCAAAGACTTATCAGAGAAATGAGCATTTCCACTGGACTCTGGGCTGCCCCTGGTGTGTGGGGGGGAGGGGGGCTCCATCTGGTGGTTGCAATGCCTGTGATGGGGGACGCTGGGGGTGTCCAGGGGCAACTCTCATGCCTCGAACCCCCTCCCCATTCAGGCACTGTGGGGGGGGGGGTTGGGGGGGGCAAACCGCATCAGTGCGCACACAGAGCTTTTATTAAAAAAAAAAAAAAAAAACTGTTAACAGTCACAGCGGCCAGCAGTTGGAAATGGATTTGAAAAAGATGACAGGAAAGGAACCGGTGATAAGTAAAAGCGTAGAGAGGCCAGCGCACAAAAGGGAGGGGTGGGGGGAAGCGCAGAAAAGGGAGGGGTAGGGGAAGCATCTCAGTGATTGGCAAACTCAGCCACAAGTAAAGTCACAAGCGAAATGGTGGCGGTGCACGTGCGCGCTGCTGCCTGGGGCTGACCGCAAACCATCTGAAATCGCCCAGGTGTCCACCGGGCGGGGAGGTGGTTTAAGAAAGGAGGGAACGGCCAAAGAGAATATTACGCAGCTGGCAAAAGGGCCTCCGAGGCGCTCTCTTTCCTGATGTGGATGTTCCGTGTCAGGAAGCAAAAGCACAGGAGAACTGCGGGAGCGTGGGGGTGGGTGGTCTTTCGGTGGTATTTTTTTAAAAGAGGAAAAGAAAAGAACGTGCATTAGGGGTGCTGGATTAAGTGTCACCTCTCTTTAGAAGGAGAAATAGAAACTGGGATTTATAGAAAGGAGGACTTGGCGAATGTGTCCGCTGTTTGAAAAAAAAAAAAAAACACAGCGTTTTTTAAAAGAACAGGCTGGGGAGGCAGAAGGCAGGCAGAGGGAGCGAGCAGGGTCTTTGTCGAGGTTCCCCAACGCACTGGAGCTTTATTCTTTTTCCACTTTGTGCTCTAGCCGGCTGCGGATTCTAGTCTCCATTTGGGGAAACGGAAGTGCTCAGGGGACACGCATTGTCCACGGTCACCGACCCGAGCTGCCGAAGGCCAGTGCCTCCCTCTCTGGGAGCGCCCCTTGTCCCCCCGCGCTGAACCGTTTGCGTTCCAGGCGCAGCGACCCGACGTTCCGAGCGAGCGCACAGCCGAGCGCGCCAAGTCCGACGCCGCTCTGGGGCCGGGAGGGAGGCGAACCCAGACACGGCTACCCCTGGGTGAGATGTGATTTCCCCCCGAGTGGTGGGATGCGAGCGCCGCCGGTGACCCTGCTGGGACGCCGCGGGTGTGAAGTGCCAGTGTTCCGGTCTCCTTACACTGGGCCGCGCGCGTCCACCTCCCGCCGAGCTGTGGAAGGCAGGTGCATGCTTGATCCTTTTAAGGTTTGGGAGATCCCACGTCCGCCGCGGACAGAACGGCGGAACGCGGAGGCCCGGGTTTTGCCCTCGGCGGCTTGGCCGGCACTGCGGGGCGGCGGCGGCCTGGGGCAGCGGGAACCAAGGCACTGACTTCCTCCCCAGGGCACACTCGGTTTCGTAGAGAAGCATGAACCCTGCTGTATCTGCACCAGGCCCCCAATTGCCCACCCTGTCACCGCTAGCGGGCGCGACCTTCTCCCAACCCCCCAGCACTAGGGAGTAGGGGTGGGACAGCAACTGCCTGGAAGAGGGTGTGGAGAAGTGGTCAGGCGGCCCAGCTGGGGGTCCATGAATATTTCCTGGCCGCTCGCAGCGGTTTCAGGAGAGAGAAGGGGGTTCTTCCCCACACCCCCAGCGCCCGGTGCTGCCTCCGATCGCCAGACCCGACTTGAGCCGGAGACTGCGCTCTCTTGTCCTAGTGTGGGCGCCTACTCGCATCCCGTGAGGACCTACCCTCACATCCCCGTTCCTTTGCATCTCCGCTTAAGTTCCCCATGCGCCTCTACACTGCGTCCCGGGCACGTCTACACTTCCGTCCTTTCTCTCCGGCGGCCCACGCCAGTCATGGACGCCCTACTGGTCCGTTTCCTTCTGCCAATCTGTGGCTTGGTGCGTGTGACTCTTTAGGTCTAAGCCCCTCGCCCACTCCCACATCAGTCCAAAGAGCAAGACAGGAGGCAGGAGGGACCCTGCCCCAATCTCATCTTGACCCCACCCACATCCTGGCCCCATCCGCATACCGGCCCCACTCATATCTACACCTATTTGGCCAAGGGGAAACTGAGGCCGCAGGTGCCCCAGGACACCCCAAGGTCAGATGGGTCTCCCAGGCTGGTCCTGGCTCCAGACCAGCATTTCTCCTCCTCTAGGAGCACAGCCTTCCTTATTGATCAAGGGCCATATTTAATTAAAAACTTGATTCAAACCAGCCTAAGCTGCCCTGGTTAAGCCGAGCTCGCTGCTACACACAAAGACTCCAGCCATAGGGGCCGGCCTCCATCCTTACAGCAGTTCTGGCTTGCCGCCTCCCAGCCTTTTGTCCTTGGTGTTTCCACCCGCACTGAGGCAGAACAGAAAGTTGCCTCCACTTCTGGGATCTGGAGAGCGACCAGGCATGGTATTAAGAAGAAGAATGGTGAGCCCCCTCCAGCTGCGGAGAGGACTCCAGGGGAGGGGGTGGAGCCTGGAGACCAGCATGGAGGAGGAGGCGGCCAGAGGTAGGTTGCTCCGACTAGAGTGGTGATGATTGATAGGGGGCGTCGGGGCGTCGGAGGAGGCTAGGGAAAATGGCCCTGTCTTGGTGAGCCCGAAGGCAATGGCACCCCACTCCAGTACTCTTGCCTGGAAAATCCCATGGACGGAGGAGCCTGGTAGGCTGCAGTCCATGGGGTCGCTAAGAGTCGGACACGACTGAGCGACTTCACTTTCACTTTTCTCTTTCATGCATTGGAGAGGGAAATGGCGGCCCACTCCAGTATTCTTGCCTGGAGAATCCCAGGGACGGCGGAGCCTGGTGGGCTGCCGTCTATGGGGTCGCACAGAGTCGGGCACGACTGAAGCGACTTAGCATAGCATAGCATAGGATTTTCAGCTAAGGAGACTCAGAATAAAGAAGCCAAAGCCCAGCTCCAGGACCTCTGTGTGCTTCTCTGTGACGTGGGGGTGACCATCCAGTCTCTCAGGCAGGAATGAGTTCTCTGACCTGGGGTCCAGGGAGGCTGGACATTCAGTGACCCAAATTCCCCCTGAGGGCCGGCAGTCAGGAGAAGCAGAAGCAGGTGGCTCTGTGTTCAGCAGGAGGACACTGGGACTCGACCTCCACTCCCCCTCTACCCCACCCCCACCCCCTCGAGTGTCTCTGGTGGTCCCTGGCGGGGCTCCCATGGGCACAGGAGTCTGTCCAACTCTGTGTCAGGAGGAAAGTGCAGGCCTTCCCTCCTGGCCCAAGCGTCACCCAAGTGTTTGTAAGCTGGACCTGGATGTAACCTGGAGAGCCTTCCTCTTAGTCCTGGCTTCAGTCCACTGAGCTCTCCTCCCAGCCTTTGTCTCTGCTGGGCCCTGAGTGGGATAGGAGCCTGAGCCACTCAAGCCCCACTTACTGCCAGCTCCACATCTCCCCGCTTGTGCAGCTTCAGCAAGAGTGTCCCTTTCAGCCCTGGCTTGGTGGTCTGTAAAGTGGGCTCATTATCTGAACTGGCTTAACAGTCCCTCATTCCTAGGGGAGGGGGAGGGCTCTGAGCACCCCAGACAGCCCCCTCCGCATCTGACAGCCAGAATCACAGAACTTGGGTAGGGAGCTGGCACCACCCCACTTGGGGCTTGTGTTCTAGAAGGGGGGCTGGTGTGGGGGCCCCTGGCATTGTACCCAGACCCACAAGGCTCTGGTACCCACAGCCCCAGACAGTCTCCCCCTACTCCCTGTTTCTCGGGGCGGGGTCTGCAGTGTCCCCTCTGGGTCCCAGACCCCCTTCCAGCTCCCCTGCCCACTCTCTGTGGGTTCCACGAAGCACAGACTGCCGGTGGTGACCTGGGTCTTCCCTACAGACTAGGAGATGTGGTGTGAGCAGGTGAGGGTGAGTAAGCAATGTGGCCTCAGGGTGCAGGTCCTGTGAATGTGTCCTCAGGGGTTCTGGTGGGGAACGGGTTGATAAGAAAAACCTCAACAAGCACCTCGGAGGTGGCACTTGATTCTGTCCATTTCTCTGATGAAGAAACTGAGACTCAGACCCTTGCCCAGGATGAGTTAGTGATAGAACCCAGGTGAGGCCAGTTATCCAAGTTCTCAGCTAGGATGTCTTTCCTAAACGGTCTGTAAGAGGTATGGGCCCTTGTGGTTGGCTCAAGGTCAAGTTTTACAGAAGGTACATTGGCCTTTGGGGGATGGGGTGGGCAGAGCATTTATGGGGTTTGGGTAGTAGTCCTCCCAGAGTAGACCTCTGAGTTGAGTCTCTTCAGCCTAGGAAAGCCCCCACCCCACCTGCCCGCCAGCTTTCCAACACCTGATGTTGGATACAGAATGGGTGGGGGACAGGCCGGTCCTAGTCTGGGGGGAGGGGCAGTTAATGTGTCTTTTCCCCTTCCACCACCGTCCCCCCCAGACTCCCAGCCGCTGGTCACTGCCCTCACTGTGCCCACCAGCTTCAGCTCCAGAAATGGCTCCCTCCCTGCCTCAGTTTCCCGCACCAGGGGTCTCCCTCATCCTTCAGGGATTCTGGGTTCAGGGCTCACTAGTGAGCCAGGAGGAGGGGACCCTTCCTTCAATCGCCACCATCTGATATTTTATATATATTCTCTGATCAGTTACAAAAAATACTTTTCCTCCGGAGTTGCAATTTAAACAATATTTGAAGACGGCCGAAGTTATCGACCAGGCGGCGGTGATGAATTAGAGCCGGTAATTCGAATTCATCGACCACCCCGCCCCCGCAGAGAAGTCCGTCAGCCCCTCCCCCAGCCCCTCTTCCGTAATTACCGTTTGAGACGGAGTCTTCCAAGGGAGGGCTTCGAGAGGTGGCGGCTGGGAAGCTGCGGGGCTCTAAGGACCCTGAAGGTGGAGCAGGGTGAGACCCCACCAGGGCAATGGGGTTGGGGCCTTGCAGGATGGGCCGTCCCCAGAATCTCAGAATTCAGACCCAGAGCCTGTCTACCCCAGTGCACACATTTTACAGATGGATAAACTGAGTCGCAAAGAACAGATAGGTCTGGGAGCAACGGAGTGGGGAACCCTGAGGTCTACCTGGCCAGATTTCTTGGGTGCTTCAAAAGAAAGAAATCCCCCTTCAGTCCTCAATCCCAGAGGACTGCCGGCTCCACGTCCCCCTGCTTGTGCAGCTTCGGCAAGTGCGTCCCTTTCAGCCCTGGCTCAGTGGTCTGTAAAGTGGGTTCATTATCTGAACTGGCTTAAACAGTCCCTCATTCCTGAGGAAGGAGAGAGGTGGAGGAGCTGGGAGCCGTGAGGTTCCAGACGAGTGACCCCAGCTGAGGAGCTGCCGTTGGGAGCCGTCACCTCCCGTTTCCAGTCTCCTTTTCTGCCTCTTTGTCTTTTTTTGTCTTTCTCACTTTGTTTTTGCCACTGTCTCTCCCTACCTACCTCTGTGTCTTTCTGCCTGTCTCTGCGTGTGTCTTTCTCCGTCCTTACCGCCTCCTGGTCCAGGGCGGTGGGGAGGACACCCGGACGGGACGCCCACAGCAGCTGGGCCAAGAAGCGAGGCCGGAGACAGAGGCCCGCAAGCGCGCGGGGGCGGGACCCGGGCGCGGAGCTGCCGGTCGGTCCGGGGATGGCGGGCGGCTTTCGCTGGGCTCAGGATGGGGACTGGGGAGGAGGAAGGGCGATGAGTGCGGCCTGCCGGGGTCGGACAGTGCGGGTCGGCGGCCTGGAGGCGCCTCAGGCTGTCGCGTGCGGGGCGGCGCGTGGGGGAGAGATGAGCCAGGCCACCTCCCCCTAACCGCTGCGATTTGCCGCCACTTAACCGCTTTTCATTTGCGCAGCGACCGGAACTAAAGGCCTCTCCGCCTGTCGGCTCCTAATTACCCCACGGCCCAGCCACCTCTAACATTCTAAGCCCAGCCCCGCGCTCTGGACGCGGTCCTGAGGGCGCCCAAGGTGCAGCAGGTGCCCAGGGCCCGGTGCGCGGACCAGGCGGGCGGCAGGATCAGAGTGGGCAGGGGCCTGGGGAAACAACGGAAACAGGCCAGGTGTCGCGGTTTAGTGTCCCCTGGACCTAAGCATGTGCCAGGCCCTGCCCTCAGCCCCTGCATTTCCCCTAGGGGCCCCCAGACGGTCGCTATTCTGAGTCCCAGTCCAAATGGGGAAACCGAGGCTCAAAAAGGCGAGGAGGCTCTCTACCGCCACAAAAGTCAGGGAGGCCCGGCCAGGATGCAAGCGCGGGCCGCCCTCCCTCCCCTGCCGGTTGGCGCTGCTCTCCCGCAGCAGCACCCCCACGGGGACTTCTCCCCTGAGGTCTGCTATTGTAAGACGCCCTCATCAACCTCTTGGATGGCCCCGAAATGTGCCATTCGAATGCCACAAACGGGTTCTGTTTCTTACATGATGTGACAGTGGAATTAAAAAAAAGGAAACTGGTGTGTGTCCTTTGGGTACACATGTGTCAGACACAATGTCCCCGAAATACATGCTCTGGGGAGGAGGCCAAAGGTGGCCAGAGTGGCGGTAAGTCAGACTTCACCAGTGACCCCATTCGACAAGGGCCTCTTAGTATCTGTGGTGTCAGAACTCTGCCTTTGGCCTGCTCCCTAATGTCACCTGCATCACGCACACACAGCAGGCCATGACTGTGCATTGGTGTGCTTGAGTGTCTCCTGTGAACACACCTGTGTCACTGCATGTGTCACGAGGGGGGGTGGGGCAGGACAGAGTGGATCCTGTCCTCAAACAAGACCGTCCAGGTTCCTGATGCCATTTCTAACATTTCATTGCAACCTTCCCACGCACTTGGTCACTTGCCACATGAAAGGAGGATTTATTCCCCAATGTGGAGGATGAAGGAAGCCTATCGGAGGCTCAATCACCTTGTTCTGCAGAGGGGAAACTGAGGCACACGTGTAGGTGCAGGGGCCCCAGGTTGTCCAGGTGGCCTGGGGGAGGGGAGCAAATAACATGGACCCCTCTCCATCCCCCACTGGCAACCCAGTCTTCACAGCAGAAGGCTGCAGACACAGCCAAATCCCTCCCATCCTCCCCGCTCCAGGGGCGGCTGGTTGAGCCCTAGCCCACTCCATCCAGCCCCTCTGGCCCCTGTGCACAGAAGCGATCGATCAGGTGCCTGGGGCTGCTATTGTCCCCATGGCTAGGGTGGTTGCAGCCCCTCCCCAGAATGGCCAGGAAAAGACCCTCCCCACCCAAGCCAGGCCACCACGGTGAGAGTGGGGGCTCTCCTGCACTCCTCCTACTCAGCAGAAGGGGTCCTGGGCGGCGGCTGGCTGGGGGCAGGTGTGGACCCTGCTGTTGTCAGCTGGGAGGGAGAAGAGGGTCAATGAGCATCAGTGGGAGTAAGATGAGGAGGCAGAGAGAGGTAGAGGGGGAGCAGGACAGAGAGGACGAGGAAGAATGAGACAAGGAGGAAAATGTGGATCGAGCAAAGAAATAGATACCAGTTTGCCCCGACAGAGAGAGTAGAAAGGACAGAAACACAAAATGGAAAAGAGAGGCGGGTTCGGTGCGCGCACTCGAGCCAGGAGCAACCGCGCGGGGAGGGCGGCCGGCCGGCTGGGGTGTGAAGGCCTCCGGGCCGCGGGTCCCCCGGGCCGCCCCTCCCCCGCCCGTTCTCGAGTGACCTTTGCCAGCGGCCGGAGGGGGGAGGGGGCTATCGATCGCGGAGGCCCAGCTACAAAGAAGCGCGCGCTGGGGCCGGGGGCTGAGCGCGGGCCCGGCCCTGGCTGCGGAGGCGCCGGTGTTCGGTGCACGGTTCCTACACTCTGCCCCCGGAGCGGGAGGAGCAGTGAGGGGCCGTTCGGGGGGAGGAGGGTGGCACTCCGAGCTGAGAGCGGCGGCACGACTGGATCACACCCCCCCCCCCACCCCGCCACACACACACACACACACACACACATCACACACAATGAGCGACCCTGCTGGCAACTTGCGTATCCTCCAGCAGTCTGAAGGGACCCAGGGACCCCACTCCCAGTTCCTGGAGGGACTGAGCGCGAGTGTAGACTCCCGTAGGGGAGGGAAGGCGGCACAGTCCTTTCCCTCCTTTTGGTGACGGTACAGACGGGCAGGGGCGAAGATCGCGCTCTCACCTCCTGCAAGGGGGTCCCTAGCGGGCGGCGGAGTGCCAGGCCAAATGGGGAGGGGGCCGGGACTCTCCGCCGACGCACTGCCTGGTGCTAGGGAGCCCCCCGGCGCAGGACCCCTAGGGTCGGGCGGTGCGCGCTGAGCTCCTACCTGCCAGGCGCAGCGCCGACATGCGCTGGAACTCGGGCTCCTGCAGCCACTTCCACATCCTGCGGAAGGTCTCACGGCCCGATTTGAGCTTGCTCCAGGGCTTGGGGTTGCGCAGCAGGTCGGAGAGCGTGCCCTGCGAGCGGCACAGGATGCGCTGCGCGAAGATGGCCTGCGGGATGCTGTAGCGCTTCAGCTCCGCCGTGATGCGCTGCGCCACCTCCTTGGTGTTGATCTCCTCCGCCGCCGCGCCGGCCCCGGGGCCGCCGCCGCCCGCGGCCGGGCCGCCGCCGCCCGCGTGAGACCCGTGCGCTCCAGCCGCCGCCAGCCCGCCCAGCGGCGCCAGCAGCCCCGCGGTGCTCCCGCCACCCGCGCCGCCGCCGCTGCCGCCGCCTCCGGACAGCCCGCGGGCCAGCGCGTCCTCCGCGCGACCCAGCAGCGCGGCGTGCGGCTCGAAGGCGGCGGGCGGCAGCAGCTTGTCCCCTGCCAGGTGGCCCGGTGCGCCGTAGGCGGCCAGCGGCGGGGGTGGCGGCGGCGGCGGGGGCTGCGGGGCGCCGTGCAGCGCGGGCGGCAGCGCATTGGGCAGCGGCGACAGTGGCGACCCCATGGCGGGCAGCTCCTTGCCGTAGGGCCCGTAGAGGTGGCCCACGGAGGCGAGCGCCGCGCGCTCGTCGCGCATGAGTGTGAAGCTGCCGCTCACGCTGGCCGCCAGGCGCTGCGGCGGGGGCGGCGGGGGCGGCGCGGCGGCCGGGTGAGGGTGCGAATGAGGGTGGCCGCCGTGTGCCCCGGCTACGGCCGCGGCCGCCGCATGCTGGTGGAACTTGTCCGCCACGGCTGCGAGCGGGGGCAGGTGCTGCAGCGGCGTGAGCGTCGTGTAGGTGCCGCCCAGGCCCGGAGCCTCGCAGGCCATGCCCATGGCCGGGTGCAGCGGGCCGGCCAGCTCCCCGCGGAAGTCAGCGCCGCCACCCGCGCCGCTCGAGCCGCTCGCGCCCCCGGCGCCCCCGCCACCGCCGCCGCCGCCGCCGTCCAGCAGGCTCGCCATGCCGGCCACTAGGCCGGGGCGCCCGGGCGCCACCAGGCCGCGGTGCTGCGCTGCTGCCGAGCGCGCGTGGCTCGGGCTTAGCAGCTCGCCCGCCTGCGCGTGGGCCACGCCGTGCAGGCCCCCCAGGCTCTCCAGGCTCAGCTCCATTCTCGGCCGCCCCGCGCTGACTCCTCGCCGGCTCGGCCGCCCGCCCGCCGCGCGCGCTCTTCGGCGCCGGCCCGGCGCGCTCAAGGCCGCCGCATGGCCCCCGCCCGCTCCCCGGTGGCTGCGCGCGAGGCTGCCCGGCTGCGCGGCTTACGGCCCGGCCCGGCTGCGAGCGCGGCCACCAGGATGTGGCGGGGGAGCGGCCGCCGGCGCCCGGGCCCGGGTCTGACGTCAGCGCCCCCGCCCACCGGCTCCCCTAGCCGCCGCCTCCCGCCGACTAGCTCTCCGCCCGCCCTGGCCCCCTGGAGCGCCAGGCTGGCCGGAGTGGGCTAGACTCCGGGCTTCTGCCAGACACCCTGCCACTGCCTCCACCGTGCCCCCTAGGGATCAGTGGTACTCGGGGACAATGGACGGAGGTCGAGGACAGACTCCACCGAGGCGGGGCTGGGGACTTAGTCTCTGGGGCTCAGATTCTCTGTCTCTTCCAAGGGTCGTGAAGGTTACTTTCCTCCCCGGCACCTGTGAGTCCATCTTTAGGGAGTGCACCGGAGTGTGACTCAGTGGGGGCCTGTGATCCAGGTGTTGCCCCCTTCTCACACAGATCCCTAGGAGGTGGGCCCTCTGCTCCCAAACCTCCCTCTCTCCTAGCATAGGTCGGGAGTCACATCGTGCCCCCAAAGTTCTCTCTGGGGGGAGGGTGCTGAAAGGAAGGTCCTCAGGCTGATTCCCAGCCTGTGTCTCCAAGTGTCTGGATCTGCTCCCATGTGTAGGCACTGGGCCCTCAGTTTCCCCAGCTGTACAATGGAGCACCCGGCCTCAGGGATGCTAAAAGCTCCTCCTATTTCCAAGTCCTTCTAATTGCCTCCATCTCCAGCGTGAGAGCAGCTTGGGGGTGACTCTGAAAGAACCTCTGTCCCCCTCCAGATCAGGCAGGCCTGATACACATCCTCTTTGCTTCCCAGGAAGCCCCTGGTCAGACTCCACCCTCTCCCTGGGGTTTCTCTTTGGGGTGAGAGGAGGGAAGGTGCTCCTTTTCCTCACCACCTGGAGACAGATGAGGCCCAGGGACCCCTGGAACTGGGATAAATGAGGGAGCCTTCCACACTCAGAGATCCCCCCCCCCACTGTGATCCCTTTGTGGGAATGAGATGCAAGTCAGGAAGGGGAGTCCAGAGTGGCCAAGTCAGACCCCAAAAGGTGCCCCCAACTGAAGAGCAGGGTGTGGGGTGAGGAGGGATTCCCAAAACCAGCCCTACCCCTTATTCCTGCCCAGAGGATAACCATTGCCTTTTCCCAAAGCCGGAGGAGGAGGGTAGGGCTAGTAAGGTCTGTGATGGAGTCCCCCAGGACCCCCCACCTCAGCAGGGAGGGTCAGGGCTCTAAACCATGGGTGGAGGGCTGCGAAGGCCCTGTCAGGGAGCTCCCCCTCCATGCAAACCATTGGGCATGTCTCTGTCTCACCACCTTCAGCAGGATTGGAGGTTTGATTCTGGGAACTGCCACTGGACTTGGTGCCTGTGCGGTGGCTCCTGTGTCTCAGTTTCCCTTTCCCTGACTGGGGTGGGAGGAGGGGAGGGGAGGGTGCCTTCCTGCCTGCCCCCACTGAGAGCCTGGGCACATCTTTGCTGTCCACCATAGTGAGGAGGGGGCAGGCTGTCTCCCAGTGCAGCAGTGCAAGGAGGTTGAAGGACCAAGATGATCCGACCCCCAGCTTGCACGGTGGGGGGCGGGGGGGTGGGTGGAGGGGTGGGGATCAGACAGTAGAATGGCCTGAGCTATGTCCTGGGGTGGAACAGGGCACTAAAAAAAACACTGCCTCCCAGTGCCTTGTGCTTAGGACTTAGCATTTAGTAGCCACTTACTGTTTACCAGGCACACTCGTGCTTCACCGAGCCCCGAGGGGAAGTTGTGCCTCTATTCAGCGTCCACAGCAGGTCCAAGGTAGAGAGTGGTGGCTGTGGCTGTTCGGGGTTTTGTCCAAGTGCCAACACTGCCCCCAGGTCCTGGTCCACTGAATTTTCAATTCAGGATTTACATAGAATTTCAGGGACACCCATCTTCCAGGTAGGAAAACAGAGGCGGCAGAGAGGGACAGGTCTGAGCAACTGACTAACCCCTCCCCATGCAGATTCCAAGTCTGGGAGGTGGGTTCTGGCTCTGCCCTGCTCCAGCCACCCCACCCCCACTGTCTCACTTGCCAACAATCACAGATAATTAAAAATAATCGTAGGATCTAAAAATCAATCAGCCTTCATAAAATGATTGCATCCCAGGCCCAGCAAGCTCAAATCAGGCCGGGGTGGGGGGACCCACTGTGAGGGTGGGGTCTCTATGGGTGGGAAAGCAGAGATGGAGGAATTACCCCCAAAGTCAACTAAGGGGTGCTCCGTGGGGATCTGGAGCATGCAGCCTTTTACCTCCATCTTCGTATATTTCCTCCAGCTTGATTATCATTTTCAATTTCATAACAAGCTTGTGTGGCTGTTCTAACAGGGAAAGTATCCATTTTGAAAGAGGCAGACCAGCCGCTTTAAGATGAAGGGGCCTCCTCCCCTCCACTGCCTCCAGACACCCTAAACATCTCCTCTGGGCCGGGGCTTCCTGGTGGGGGGACCAGCCTCGTCCCCCAGGTACATGGAGCCCCCCAATCAGCCTGGACACTCCGACACCCCCAGAGGCGGGGATTCCGCACCTGCGGAGACTATGTTCCCCCTGGGAGACTGAGCAAAAATTTGCCACCCTCCAGAGAGAGAGAGTGGGGAGCCCCCTGGAACCCCAGAACGGGCTTCCCCCACCAGCAGCCTTTTAGTAATTAGTAAAATAGAATTGAACTGGCCGCGGACCGGCCAGTGGCTGGGGCCCTAATCGATCTTCAGTCATTAGGCAAATTGCGGGTTGGGGGAGGGTGGGCCAGATGGGGGCAGGGCGACCCCTGATCCTAGACCCTGCCCAGACCTTGGCCAAGTGGCAGAGGTCCTCTGGCCTCAGTATCCCCTCTAAGAAAATTGGAGTTTGACCCCTGGAACCCAGGTCTGCACCTGGAGGTGTCCCAACCCAGGCTGGGCTGCCTTGATCAATGTCCACCTTCTCTGTTCACAGCCCGGGAGACGCTGAGAAGCAAACCTCACATCTGGCTGACCTGAGGGCTTATGGGGTCCATCCAGTGGCTGGGAGGGTTAGCTGAGGTTCAGATCTCCTCCCCACTCCGGGGGAACCCAGCCTTCTTCCGGGGTTCCAACGCCAGGGTTCCTGCCCATCTCTACCACAGCTGGAATCAGAACCGTCCATCTCCTGTCTTCTTGGACAGGCTGAATTCCTTGTCGATTTAGCTCCCGATGGCAGCTAAAAATATGTGGGTGGGTGGGTGGGTATTATACACAAAAGTTTTCCCTTTCTGGGCTTCCCCTAGGCCCCTCCACTGTTGGTGGCTGATTCTGTGATTGGATTTGTCCCCCATGGAAATGAAACTCACCGACCGCTGTGCGTTCTTCCATTTTATTAGAGCGAGGTTTAAATAAATGGTGGTGATCCACATCTCTCTCCAGTCCCTCCCAAGCCAGAGACCCTTGTCAGCCCCCGGTACAGACTCCCAAACCCGCAGACGCCCCCCAAATTCTGGCTGTGCACACCTGACTGGGCCCGCGTGCTCCGCCCGACTCTGCGCCTTCGTTCGGGCCGGGTAGGAGGATTTTATTTAGATTGGGGGGTGCGGGAAGGGTGCTAGACTGTTCCCCTCCGGCCGGCGGTCCCGGCCACGCTTGGCTCACGGCGCCCCGAAGATCCCACTCTCGAACCGAGGTTGGGTGTGGGGACTTCTCAGTGCCGAATCTGGGGCGCCACGACGTTGGGGTTTCGCCGCTGACGGACAGAAGGTCCAAGGTTCCTGCCCACGGTCCCGGGACGCCCGGTCGCGCTGGCCCGCCGAGTGGATGCTCCCGCGGGCGTGTCGGCGACAGCTGCGCCCGATCGATCCCCGAGCCCGACCCGGCTCGGTTGCCCCCGCCGCGCCGCGCGGCTCCATCGAATCCTCATCGCTCTCGGGCCACGCCGCCCGCCGCGCTCTCTGCAAACACCGCGCTTATTTGCACCGGGGCACCGGGGCACCGGGGCTGGGAGTCCGCGGCCGGCGGGGGCTTCCCTGGGTCCCCGCGTCCTCCTCCACCTGCCCCAGCAGCTCGGCCTCCGCGGGCCCAGGAGTTCCAGGCGCAGAGAATGGAGAGTGTTCCACCCCCACCTCTACGACCCTGGGCGGGTGGTCGCAGCCAGGCCCCGATTGGCGCGCGGGCGCCCGGATTGTGTAGCTTGGGGACGCTCAGGCTGCCAGGTCTGGAAAGTGATCCTCGGGGGCTCGGGATTCCCAGGGCGCCCGAGGTCGGCCCGCGCTCTTGCCGCTTCCTCCGCCTGCCTTCGCTCCCTCTGCGAGCAGGGGATCGTGTGCAGGTCCGGGAGCTGGGCTGCTGGCCGGAGATTCGGACGCCCGTCTCGTAAACACGGAGAGACCCAGTTGGAGACGCAGCCAGAAGGGACTGAGCGCACGAATACGCCCGTCAGGCCCGAACCCCCGGTCACTCCTCTCCATCGCGATCACATCCCCCCGAAACCCTGGTAGTGAGGAAATTTGGAGCCTGTTCTGCGGTTTGCAGTCGGGGAAACTGAGGCCAAACCAGGCAGGGCGCGGGCGGCTGCCTCCAGAGGATGGTGGAGAGGGCGCCCCGCTACCCGCTTCCGCTGACCGCGTGTTCCCAGGCACCTCAGGCCGCGGATTTCCCCGCAGCAACGAAACCCGCATTCGGCGCCCGCTCCGGAGGGGCCGGGCCACCCCCGCAGCCAAGCTCGGGTCCTGACAGGGGAGAGAGTGGTCCCCCCGCCCCCACGTCCCTGGGCGACCCTGGGCGCCCTCTGGCCCTTCCCGGAAGGGTCTCTCCTTTGGCGACTAAAGATGTAAATGTGTATCTATTTAACCCACAACGCTTTCTTCCTTGCAGAAAGCCGGCCGGTGGATCTCGGAGCGGCGGGTGGCGCGGGGCGCAGTGGGTGGGTTCCGGGAAGCCCCAGGGTCGCGTATCCGGACCGGCTGCAGCAGGGTTGTTCCTGGGGGGGATCTTCGGGAGCCACCTCGGCCGGAGTCCAGTCATGGCCCTGGCTCTGCTGAGCCCCAGCATGCCAGCTTCGACCCCCGGGAGGGTCCTGCCCTGGGTCCCCAGAGCCCAGGACAGGACAACAGATGCGGGGTGGGGAGCACCCGCCTGGGAGAGCGCCCACTTTCCAGACGCAGAGGAGGCCCCAGCCGGTAGGGAGGACTCTGGCCCTCCCACTCTGGGAGGGTGCGAGTCCCCGCCCCGTGGGTAACCCTCGGCATCCGGCAAGGGAGCCTCGCCCTGGCCTGGCGCCCCATTAATGTGCCATTTATCTGAACACACCCGTGCCCTTTCCGCCCTGCCAGGAAGGGAGAAGGGAGGCAGCGGGGCTCCGCCCCATTCCCCACGGCTGTCCACCCGCTTCCTCCTTTCTGCCCTCCAGGTCTGTGTCCTTTGCCTGCACCCCTTTGGGCTGAGGGAACTCGGGAGACTTCAGAGGGACACTGAGATGCTGAGACGGATGCACGCCCCACGGAGCAGAATCTACAAGTCAGGGATGGAGGAAGGGAACTGACCTTCACCTGGTTTAACAAATCCCTCTGGGCAGCCCCACCCTCCAGGTTAGCTTCTGTACTTGGGAAGGGGAGACAAAGACTACACAGTTACTCAGGCGCCTGAGGTCAGGACTAGGGGGAGGGAGCAGACTTCCTGGAGGAGGGGACCTGGAGGCTGGGTTTAGTAGGATGTGCAGGAGTTTGAGTCAGGTGAGGTTAGTCTAGGGATGAAAAGACCCCTTATAATAATTTGGGGCAGAAGGGGATGGAGCAGTGGCAGGAGGCTGGCGTTAGCTCACAGGCCTTCATCAAGGAAATATTTGTTATGTAAGTCGAGGAGATAAGCTGGGATCTGACAGGAGAGGGTGGATGTCAAAACCGGGCCTTGAAGGCCAGGCTAAGTGGGGTTGGGCTTTCTGTTCTGGCTTGGAAACCCAGCAGGCAGGGGTCCCTGTGGCCTTTAGAACAATCCCTCCAGTCCCAGTCTACAAAAAGACACATCCTCCTGGATGTATTGGGGGTTGAATGGCTCCCCTCCCCTGAGGGCAGCCAGGTGGGGGGAAGAGCTGTTTGCTCCTGAGCCCAGCAGGTGAGTCACATGGGGCCACCGGGCTGGAAGGAAACTGTTTTCTCCTCCCTTCAGTCATCTGCTGCCTCCTTCCTCCCTCCCCAGATGTGGGGGTGGGGGCCCCAACTCTGGGGGAGTCATGTGCCCAGCAGAACCTGGTTCTACCTGCCTGACCATCCTCCACAATGCCTGCTGCCCACTGGGGAGGTGAGACTCTGAGGGAGCAAGGCTAACATCCCCATTTTTCAGATGAGGAAACTGAGGCAGAAGGCTGGTCTGGGGCTTGCCCAAGGCCCCCAGCCCATGAGCCAACCCTGGGCCGGAGTCCCAGTGTGCGCCCAGTGTGCTCTGTTGTGGACACATCAGTGTGTCCAGCTGGGGATAGAGTGGGTTTGGCTGCGGTGCTGAAGTCCTCACAGAATTTGTGGGGTGCGGGGAATCCATCAGACAATCCCAGTCCTTCAGACAATCCCAGGGAATCCAGGACCCCCTCAAACCCTGGCACTTGGGGGGCGATGACGAGGAGACTGGGAAGGATAGTCCAGCCTGTACTTTGGGGGCATCCCCTATTCTGGGACCCGCAAACAGGCAGCCTGGCCTCTGGTACTCAAGTTTGTAGGGCTTCTGCATCCTTCTTGGTGGCCCCACATCTGATCAGTCGGTCAAGGAACCAAGAAAGGACTCTTGGGCTCTTCCAGCAAAGACTACTGCTGTCCCTCCTCCAAACTCTCTCCAACTTGAGTTTTGGGGAGCCCAAGGGTAGGATGGGGAGAGCAGAGCCTGACCCAGACACCCTACATGAAAGGGCTCAGTTTCTTCTGCCAGGAAGGAAAGAGGGGGTCTTGATGCCCCTCCCCTCCCCTCCCCCACCTTCTCCTCCTTTCCAGTTTCCTCCTATTCCTCCCCATCCTTTCCTTCTTCACCTCCCTCCTGCCTTCCCCATTCTTCCCTCCTCCACCTCCCTCCCCACTTCCCCATCCTTCCCCGTCTCTTCTCCCCTCTGGCGCTAACAGCTGTAACTGCTGGTTAACCCACCTCCCTAACAAGCACCCTGGCCCTCAGCAGTCCCCACCGGCTCCCATGTAATTGTCTCCATAATAAATCCCTGACTTTGTAGGAACCCATGGCTAACTCCTCCTTACCTAACACACACACACACACACACACACACACACAACACAACATTTCCATTATTATTGAACTCCCTGTGTATCGGGGAGGTAGGAAGCCAGGCCCCCAGTGGCATGTCTTCCTGGGAAATTTGGGGGGGGAACCCCCTCTAGCTCCCTCCTCACCTGCTCACCCTCCACCTAGAGGGGAGGGGAAGATGCTCCTGTCAGGAGCATCCCAGGCAACAGCTCCCCAGGAACCACAGCAGTAATGGGAGGGGGAAGGGTTGGGGAGGGATGAGGGTCATCTGGTCGACCCCTTGCTTGTGTTCCAGGTGAGGAGTCTGAGGTGGAACCCAGCCTCTCAGCTGCCTGGGAAAAGCCCTCTGGAAGTCCCAGAAGCAGCATGGGAGACAGGCAGCAGGTGGACCATGTGCATCAAGCCAGCTAAGGCCCTCCGTGGCTGATTCGGCCCTGCCGAGGACTGGCCATTTCACAGGTAGGAAGGCTGAGCCTCACACTGACTGTTCACTGAAGCCACTGACCCCAGCCCTCACCAACCCCCCGTGAGTGCTCATTGCTCAGGGTCCTTGGTATCAGGGGTCACCCCCATAAGGTCAAGTGTAAGTTCTGGATTTGAACCCCAGGGTCCTCTTCCCCACATCATGGACCCTGTCAGAGCCTCAGTTTGCTTGTCTGTGGAATGGACACAAAGCATACACGGTATGAGCTCGGGCTCATCCAGGAGGTGCCTGTGGCTGGTGCGGCCACTCAGAGGCATCTGAGCAATGGCAAACCGGGTGCTGGGAGCAGAGAGCCCTGAAGCAGGGCCAGGAGGACCAAGCCAGGCATTGACCCTACATTGGTCCTGGGAGGAGGCAGGAAAGAAGGGTGAGGGGCTGGCAGAGGCCAGCAAGGCTCCTCCTCCCCACCCCCAACCTCCGCAGGCCTGGCCAGACCCCAGCCCCACTTCACAGGAGGCTCTGGGAGGCAGCGCCCGGCCCACATGGTGGATTTAGGTGCCTCCAGTTAGCCAGCCCTGGTTTTCTGTGTGGGTTCTGTGTCCCAAGCCCTTGATTTTCTGTTCCTTGGACCTTCCCAGGGCAAGGTGTTTTTTCCAGCTCCTTTCAATGGGGCAGAAATGACAGCAGGGAGGGGCAGGGGTCAGGGCCAGGATCCAGTATCACTAGGCATCATCAGAGTGTGGGCCTCATCTCACTGTTGCCCCAGTCCTGGCTGGGGGACAAAGCCGGGGTGACCTCTCCCCTTTGACAGGTGAGCAGCACCCCAGCTACCTTGACAACTACTGGGGATGTGAGCTTCAACCCCTGCTGATGGACTCTAGGAAACACACCCATTTCTCTATGCCTCGATTTCCCCATCTGATGGGGAATTTCTGTGAATTAATGCAAGAGAAGTGAAGGGCCTTTGTTCTAATGAGGGTGGCTGGAGGCATATTCAGGTCTGAGTTTGGAACCCAGGGCTGCACAAACCTGCAAAGAAGCAGGTCTGGAAAGGGGGCCAGGGTGTCTGAGGACTGCACCCCAAGAGGTCCCCCTTGAATCCCGTCTTGTCCTGCCTCATCTCCTCTCTGCCTAACACATGCGCTGCCCTCTCTCTTGTCTACTGTCTCTCTCCCCAGCCTGGGCATCTCTGAAAATCACAAACAGAAGGTTTGGAGAGCCCTGGTGTCCCCATCGCTCTGCTCAGGCCAGGGGCACACAGGAGGGAGGAACACTTGCCCGGGAGGTCTGCTTAATGCCACTTCAGTGGCAGCCGGGACCTAGGCAGTTCAGGAGAATGTAGTGCGAGCAAGAGGCCTGCCTTGGCTCCAGGACCTTCATCTTCCCTTTGGGGGGCTCTGGGAGGGACATGGTTTCTGGCCCTTGTCCAGAGGCTGGAGGATGGTCCCCAGCAGGCTGGTGCCCTGAGCGACTGTTTCCCTGAAGCAGCATTTCTGTCCCACCCGCAGATCGATGTGTGGGTGGAGGTACATTTGTGGAAGGTTATTTATGCTGGGGCAACCCCACAGTCCAGCTCTGGGTTCAGAATCAGGGAGAAGGTGACTGAGGGCAGCCTTGCTTCTGCTTCACCCCACTCCAAGGTTGCTTCACAGATCAGTCTCTGTGGGTGTCTTCATCAAAGGTGCCTGGTTCCTGCGTACAGCCCAAGATCTCAAACCCAGTCAGCCCCCTAGAATTGAGCCTGGCTTCTAATCCGGATTCTCTATTCCTCTTCTTAACTGGTGTCCTTGGGCTGGCTCTCACACCCTCTCTGTGAAATCATCCCCTCATCTGCAAGAGGGAGTTTTAGGGATGATAGAAGGAGAGAATTAATGTACAGTCCTTAGAAGGGTGCTTTGATGCTGAGCTGAGTGGAACTGTGGTGCTTCTCAGCCTGTTTGGGGTCCAGAAAGTTGAGTTGGAGGGGGTTGCAGAGAGGCAAGGCAGCTGGAGAAAATAAGTTAGAAATGAGCTCAAGAGAAGCAATGGCTGGAAGAGAAGTTAGTCCACAAAACCCACAGCAGGTGGCTCTAAACCCTTGGCACAGGTGGGCCATAGTACTGGAGCTGAGCTCCCCAGCAGACAATGCAAAAAAAGAAACAGTTACTGGTATGAACATTATCTATGGCCACAGCCACTTTTGTGGCCATTGCAAAGCCTAGACCTGGGCCTGTGTGCATGTGAATACGTGCTTAGCAGAGATCTAATGGCCTGAGGGTCTCCACCCACAGGTGTTAAGTCACATATAATCTCTTCCCTTGAGTATGACTGACATAGAATACAAATGTGATGAACGTCTGCCTGTGATTATGTAAGCCCCTGTCCCAGCAGATTCTCCTGTTGGCCTTGAAGGAGTGAGCTTCGGTGGTATGTTGGGGTTTCTTTTTTTTTGACTTTTTAAATTTTGGCCACACTGCATACCATGTGGGATCTTAGTTCCCCAACCAGGGTTTGAACTTGTGCCCCCCCCCCCCACCTGCAGTGGAAGTGCAAAGTCTTAACCACTGGACCACCAGGGAAGTCCCTGAGCTGCCAGGCTGTGAGGGGTCCCTGGAGGGGAGCAGGTATTGGGAAACAGTTAGCATGCTCATTACTGAAAGCCGGAGTTGGGGGGGGGGGGTGGACAACCCAGATTTCAGTCCTACAACCATAAGGATTGAATTCTGCCAACACTCATGTGAGCTTGGAAAAGGAACTTAGCCTGGCCAACACCTTGACTGTGGCCTGTAGGACCAGAGCAGATGACCCAGTGAAGCTGTGCCCAGACTCCTGATCTGCAGACCTTGAGATCACAGGTGTATGCTGTCTGAAGCTGGTAAGTTTGTGAAGATTTGTTATACAGCAATAGCTAACTGATACATGGTGTGACCTGCTCTTGCTTTCTGCATTTTGACTGGGCACCAGCTCAGGGAAGGTCTCCTGCTCCTTCATCGATCACACATACAGTTATCACTGGTGCTCACATTTATTGACTACCTTCTGTGTGCTAGGCTCTGTACTAAGCGTTTAATCCAGGTCACGTAGGTTTGTCCCCTCTCTAGTTGTAAGAAACAGAGATGCTCACCATGTTCGTTTTCTCTATAGGGAAACTGAGGCCTGGAGGCTGAAGTGAAGTCACCCCCACCCCAGAGCACATAGAGGATAAGCCGGACCTTGAGGATGTCTAGCCCCAGGGCCCCCCATTAGCCTGTCACAGTAGGTTCGGCCCTTGTCTGGATCTCACCAGTCACTGACTCCTCCCCTGGTGCAGTGGCTTTCAGTGCCCTGGAGGCGGGAGCAGTCTGGGTTGGCATCACTGAGCCTTCCATGGGACCATGATACATGCTTGTGTTTCAGAACCACTGAGAGCAGGTTCTGCTTCCTCAGGGCCCTGCACAGGCTCTGAGGAGGGCTTAGCACCCCATTGCCCCTCTTCCCAGAGGTCGACCTTCCTAGTCCATCAGGACTCAGCTGGTGTCACGGTGCTAAGGAAGCTCCCTCCCTTCTTTACAGGCTCATACTCCTGTGTCTGTCACAATGGTCTTGTCACAATTTGTAGTGATCTTTTTTCCTGGAATTTTTGAGTTAGTACCCTTCTCTTCCACCAGACTGAATTCCAAAAGGGCAGGGGTAAAAGGCTGCCTGCGGGTGGCTGTGGCTCCAGCACCCAGTCTGACATGTAGTAGGTACCATTGACCAGGTGACATTCGCGTGAGTGAGTGAGTGAACGGACGGATGAAAGGAAGGATGGATGGACAAATGAATGGGCCTCCCTACCTTCCTGCTTCCTGATCATCATGAGAGAAAGGCAGGCAAATTTCAAACAACCCGAAGATGTCTCTCAGCCTGGAGCCGCTGAAACACCAGCTCCCCTGGCAGGGCGCATCGACCCACCGTGGGGCGGGCAGGCGTCTGGCTTTGTGCAGGCAGAGGTGGGGAGCTCCAGGCGGGTAGGGGGCTGCGCCAACCCCCCTTGCAGCAATCAAAACACCCCCGCCCCATTCCTAGCAGTCTCTGCTGACACCCGGGCCTCCGCAGCTGAGCGTGTCTGTCGATGGGGGGCTGTGGCAGGTGCGTGTGTGTGTGTGTTGTGTGCGCGCGCGCGCGTGTGTGTGTGTGTGTGTGTGTGTGTGTGTAGGGTCCGTTGCAGCCTCTGCAGCAGCCGATGGAAAAGCCCTCTCAACACACAAAAGCAAGAAAGGCACATTAAGCCCATTATCAATATTTAGCCTGAAAAAAAATACAAAAAGCATTTTCTTCTCTGAAAAATTAATAACCTGGAAGACAGGGAGGCTGGGTTTGATGTCTGGCTAGTGGGGAGAAGGTGCAACTTTGATCCCCCCGCCCCCAGCAGCCCCCCTCAGCCCCCATGTACTTCTAGTCCTGGCCGAGGCACCCGTGGGTTCCCTGGCCACCCCCATCCTCCCCTCTCGGGGGGCATCCTCCACAGCTCAGTTCCCCCATCCTCCCCAAATGATTCACATTCACTTGCCTCCCTGCCTGAACTTCAGTTTGTCCCTCTGCTCACCCTAGGAAACTCCTACTCTATCTGCAGAACCCAGTCCCAATGCCCCCTACTCTATACAACTTGCCCTCCCCTCCCAGGTAGAACCCTCAGTGCCCTTCCCCGGCCTCCTGACCCCAGCATCCTCACTTTCCCTCAGGACTCCCAACCCCTGGGGTTCTCACTGAGGCTCACTCAGACACCCCTTCACCTCCCTCCCCACCAGCTGGGGGGAAGCTTCCTGAGATCCAGACCAGAGCTGGCCCTTGGGGACTTCGGCACTGCCCAGATTAGTGGATCAGTATTTG
Organism: Bubalus kerabau; assembly: GCF_029407905.1. Lineage (NCBI taxonomy): Eukaryota > Metazoa > Chordata > Mammalia > Artiodactyla > Bovidae > Bubalus > Bubalus kerabau. Next base: position 212,941,524 of record NC_073624.1, on the reverse strand, counting down.
GACAATGAAAAGCGCTTGTTTCTGTGGGCAGCAGCCCCACCCCCACCCCAGAGACCCTTTTCCCTCCCCACCTCTTTCTGCCCATTTGCCCGCCCTTAGGCCTGGAAAGAAGATTCTGGAATCTGGTTAGGGAGGAGGGGAAGAACCACACCCTCGTCGGGTCTCATTTTCCCTTTTCTTGAACGAGAGGTTGAATCAGGTTGGAAATTTTGGAATCATTTATTTACTCATTCACTCCAGCATTGCCATCTGTTGCCCGCCACTCCCCCACCCCTTGAGGGTGAGGCACCGTTCTCATTTTATTGAAGACAGGGAGGCCCAAGGGGGGGTCCTGTGAGGCATGACTCTGGGGGTCCTGGGCTCTGAATGCCTTGATCAATGAAGACCCTCCCATCTGGAGAGGAGGAAGGAGCTGTTCTTGGTGCTGAAGCTAGAACTAGAGATCTTCCGTGTGAAGAGGGGCTGTCCCCCACAACCTAGCCATCTGAGTTCCCTCCCCTGCCATGGGGGTTCAGACCCACATCCCCGCTTCCTGGGCAGACTGGACGAGACCAGTCATATTGGGTTGTCTGCCCTCCAGTTTGCTGCTGTCGCATCCAGAGGGGGCTTCCTCCAGCCCTGCACTCTTTAGGCCCCACCCTGCTCTGTAGCTCTGGTGCCCCCACCCCACTTTGCCCAGCCCCTCATGCTGTCCCCACAGGGCTGGGAGTACCAGGCTCTGCCTCCCTCTCTGCTGAGCAGAGGGACAGTTGAGAATGGTGGCATGCAGACACTGTTGGGTGACCCCACTCAAGCCCCAGTCCCTCTGTGTACCCTACCCTCCCGCGTCTCAAAGCATGAGCTCAACAGGGTTGCAAGAATCTGGAGCCTGGGCTCACATGGTCTGGGAGGGCTTCTTGGGGGAGGTGACCCCACCAGAATCTGGACAGAGGAGGGAGATGAGAATGGGTCTTCTTCCACCACTTCCCCCAACTCTTTAGCTGAGCTTGAAAGCCTGAGGGGGGGGGGTCATCTTCTCATCCTTGAAAGCCTGAGGCCAGGGATGCTGGGGGACAGCTTCTCATCCTCCTGGAGGGGAGAGAACGAAGTCATTAAGGGAGGGGATCAGACACACGGCTTTGGTGGGGTGGGGGAGGCGCTGACAAGAGGGAATATTTTATCGAGGCGGCTGCAATCTCTCTTCCAAGGCCAGCGGCCCCTCAGATATTGAGCATCGCTGTCGATGCCGCTAGCTGTAAGTGGAGGAAAAAAATCGCTTAATGGCCTGCTTGAGCAGGTGGGTGGGTGCCGGGTGATGGTGGACCCTTAAAGGGGCCTCTGTCCCCCCCTCAGGCTTGGGGGGCTCAGGGAGGAGGGACTCCAGACGGCTGCTAATAACCCTTGAAACAGTGATCCTGTTTGCTGAGTTCCTGCTGCAGAAGGCTGTGGAGTCTCCATTTATTTTAATCTTTTAATCACTCAGAGGTTCTTTACTGTACCCACTGTGCACCAGCACTGGACGGGAGACAGTGGTCAGGGCACCCCAGTCTGGGGCTGGCAGACCTTAAAGCATGACCCAGACTCAGGGAGGCTGAACGGGAGGGGGCAGGATGTTGGACAGGCTGCCTGGGGCCTCCTTGAGAACGGGATGTTTGCCCTGAGAGCTCTAGGTAGAGCAGGAGTTAATTAAGTGAAGTGGAAACAGCATTCCAGGTAGTGGGAACAGCATATTTGGTGGTAAGAGGAGGGTGGGCTTATGAGGGGCTGGGTCAGGCAGGGCCCGGCCCCATGCTGGTGGCGTGGCAGCCCCTGTTCAGAGGTCCTTCTATTAGGACGAGTGGGAGCCCACCCTCCATAGACATCACCCGGTTTCTGTACTCAATTGTGAGCATCTCTACTCACTGTTTGGCACCTAGCTTCTTCTTTTTAATGATAGACTCTGCTTTTTAAACATATTTATTTATTTATTTATGGATGCACTGGTTCTTTGCTACTGTCTGTGGGCTTTCTCTAGACGCGGAGAGCAGGGGCTCCTCTCTAGCTGTGTTGCATGGGCTTCTCAGTGCGGTGCCATCTCTTGTTGTGGAGCACGGGCTCTAGGGCATGCAACCTTCAGTATTTGCATCATGTGGGCTTGGTTGCTCCGTGGCATGTGGAATCTTCCTGGACCAGGGATCAAACTGGTGTCCCCTGCCTTGCAAGCTGGATTCTCAATACTGAGCCACCAGGGAAGCCCCAGTCTCTGCTTTTTTAGAATAGTCTCAGATTCATAGGAAAAATGAACAGTGTGTAGGAAATTCCTATACACACCCCCACCACACATGCTCATACTCACACTGAGCATCCTTTGCTATTAACAGTGGTGTGGTACACTTGCTGCAATTAATGAGCCAACATTAATACACTACAAGTAATTGTTATCAATTGAATTGTGTCCCTTGTGAGAAAGAGGGAAGTTCTAACCCTCAGTACCTTTGAATGTGACCTTGTTAGGTAACAGGGTCTTTGCAGATGATCGAGTTGAGATAGGTATTTCAAGGTATTTCAAATAGGTATTTAAAAATCTATTTAAATAGGTATTTAAAATGTCCTTTTAAGAAGAGGACATTTGGACATAGAAACACACACACAGGGAAAAGGCCACGTGAAGTTGAAGGCTGAGATGAGGGGAGGGATGCTTCCAGAAGCCAAGGTCACCAAGCATTGCCAGCAACCCGCAGAAGCTGAAGAGGGGCCTGGATCAGACACGACTCCATGGCCTCAGAAGGAACCGGCCCCACCCACACCCCGATCGTGCACTTCCAGCCTCCAGAGCTGTGAGGGAATCATCGTTTCTGTTGTTTAAGCCACTTGGTTTGAGGTCCTTTGTAAAGGCACATTAAAGTCCGTAACTTACATGACAAAACTAGACAGTGTATTAAACAGCAAAGACACCACTTTGCTGACAAATGTCCATGTAGTCAAAGCTATGGCATTTCCAGTAGTCATGTACGGATGTGAGACTTGGACCATTAAGAAGGCTGAGCACCGAAGAATTGATACTTTCAAATTGTGGTGTTGGAGAAGACTCTTGAGATAGTCTCTACAAGGAGATCAAACCAGTCAATCTGAAAGGAAATTAACCCTGAATACTCACTGGAAGGACTGATGCTGAACTGAAGCTCCAATACTTTGGCCACCTGATGCGAAGAACCGACTCATTGGGAAAGACCCTGATGCTGGGAAAGGTTGAAGGCAAGATGAGAAGGGGACAACAGAAGATGAGATGGTTGGATGGCATCACCAATTCAATGGACATGAATTTGAGCAAGCTCCAGGAAATGGTGAAGCACAGGGAAGCCTGGCATGCTGCAGTCCACGGGGTCGAAAAGAGTTGGACACTACTGAGTGACTGAAAACAACAACTTACATGAAGGCTCACTCTTTGTGTCGTTAAGTCCTGTGGGCTTTCACAGCACAATACTGTTCACCCACCATTATAGCATCATACAGAAAAGAATGGTTTCACTGCTCTAAAACCCTTCTGGCCCTACCCATCCATGCCCCTTCCCCACAGCCACTGATCCTTCTACGGTCTGCAGAGCCCCGCCTCTTCCAGACGTCCCAGAGCTGGAACCACAGTGTGGAACATTTTCAGACGGCTCCTTCCACTTAGTCATGTGTGTTTAAGGTTCCTCCCTGTCTTTCTGGGGTTTGATGGCGCCTTTCTCCTTAGTGCTGAGTCCACATCATCTGGTTGATCTGTCCACCTGCTGGAGGGCATCATTTGTTACGGGTTTGGGCAATTGAGAATAATCCTACCTTCAACAACCTCATGCAGGTTTTTGCGTGGACATAAGTTGCTAGCTTCTTTGGGGGCAGCCAGCCTTTGCACCAAATACATCTTAGGAGCATTCAATGCTGCTGCCTGGGTGACACTCACCTTTGGAACAGCTGTGTCGTGCTCAGAGCTGCAGGCACTCTGTAGGTGATTTCAACAGCATCTTATCCCGGGCTGTATTCCCTGATGGCTCAGATAGTAAAGAATCTGCCCATAATGCAGGAGACCTGGGTTCGATCCCTGGGTTGGGAAGATTCCCCTGTAGAGGGAATGGCAACCCAGTCCAGTATTCCTGCCTGGAGAATTCCATGGACAGAAGAGTCTGGCAGGCTACAGTCCATGAGGTCACCAAGAGTCAGACATGAATGAACGACTTTCACTTTATCCCTGGCTGTTCAGGCTGGTTCCAGGTTGTTTCTGGAACAATGCGCAGTGCTGAGAACAGGCTCTTGAATATGGCCACACTGTGTGTGCCCCTGTGGTATACACTTCTAGCAGTGAGAACACAGGCCAGGGGAATTTGTTTACTATTTACTGAGCACCTATCATGTTCTAGGCATGGTTTTAAGGTGTTCAGGACCTGGGGCGGGGAGGAAGGGGACAGATAAAAGTCCTTGTCTTCACCAAACTGTCATTTTCAATTTGGCTTTTAAATTTTTTGTTGGATGTTGGCACATTGCCTTCTGGAAAGATCCACTCAAATGGACGCAGTAGCCAAAAGTATGTAACTGTGAGCAATTGTGTGTGTGTGTGATGGGCCTGCAAGGGGGTCCTGGTGTCCCCTGTCCTCCTGGGATGATAGAGATGGAGGTGGGCGCACCTGCTTGAGGTCCCAAGAGGACGGGAGTAGCCAATAAGCAAACACGTCAATCACTCAATCCTTCGAACTGGGTTCATAAAGCTGCCAAATGGAGAGATGGCTTCGGAAATCCATGCGCCCGGCTGCATCCAGCAGGGACAGTGTTCTAGGACTGCTGACACCCAGTGGTGTTGGGACTTGGTGAGGCGGGACGCACATCCCAGGGTGGGGCCTGTTGTCTGGGCTTCAGTTTCCCATCCACCAAGGAGGCATCCACGATGCCCACAGCACAGGGTTCTGGCACCGGCACTCCAGACTAGTCTCCAGTCACATCTTCCAGGTCATGTTCTTGTGTCCGGTCATCTTGTCCTGGGCTCTGGGGACTGAGGGCCAAGCCATGCTTTTGGATGCAGGCCCTTGCCCTCAGAGAGCTCCCAGGGGAGGTGAACCTTTATGGAATGAGTGCCTCTCTGTGTGTTGTCCTGAGTGGTGAATCCTAGGGCTCCGTATAAGGGTCAGCTGTGTAGAGGGATGGACCCATGTCCCTGCAGCAGGAACCTCAGAAAGGAAGGCAGGGAGGCCAGGCAGAGACAGACCAGCCTCAGAAAGTTGGGAGCTGAGCTCGGGTGAGTGAGGAAAGCTAGAGGGGTGAAGGTGCAAGGCATATGGTTGCAAGCACACACACCTGTGTAACCTGTAACCACTCACACATGCACAAGGCATGTACTTGCACACGTATCTTCTCACACTTGCATAAATACACCTGCACACACTCTTACACATGATACACATGCTCACAAACACACACACAAATACATGCACGCATGCATCCATATCACACACACATACCCACTGACACCCACAAAGAATATACAGTCACACGCACAGAACAGCCTCTGCCTCCTCCCTCTCCTTACCTCCTCATACAGTGCGCACACACACACTCATACCTATTCATGTGTGCACACAGCTACTCAAATGCATGCAGATTTACACACTCAAGTGCACCCAGATTTGCACACACACATACACACACATGTTCTGGACTGCCAAGGAACCACTCACATATCACAAGCCCAATCAGCCATTGTCAAAACAGCCCAGCCTTTGATAAAATCCAGCTTTTTCATCTTGCACATGAATTGGCCAACCTCCACTTCCCTCCCCCACTCCACTCAATAACCAGGTTAAAATAAAAATTGAATTCCAGCATCTGCTTTCAAAAATAACCCCCACACACTCCACCGGTCAATGCAACCTTCCTCAGTTGCTAAGAGTTAGAAACGCAAAGGCCAGGGAAGGAGACTGGGTGAAGTATGATGCGAAAAATAAAATAAAATAAATGCAAAGCCAGGGGAGGCTGATGGCCTTGTAAAGTGTGTCTCCGTGCGGCAGAGAGGCTGGGGAGGCCTGAGCAGAAAGACCACAGTTGATTTTAGGTGGGAGAGCCTGCAGCCAGTAATTTTGCCCTTTTTTGTTCCCTTTAAAGTAGTTATAGAACTGAATTTAGAGTACCCCCCCTCCCACAAAACCACACTGATTTGCAGCTGTGTGTGTTGCGTGGGGAATTAGTTGAGATCATTTAAATAAACCTCTCAGCACTGGGCTTGGTCCAGGATGCATATTAAAACTATTGCGTATATTTAAATTTTTTAACAGTCCACATTTGCAGCAAATAATTCAATCCTGTTTTTCACCCTTGAAGAAATATTTTTTGCCCCATGTCAAGAACCCTACCATTTTATTATAAACAACGTCTTTATTTTTATAATAAACCTTCCTTTGACAAAATCCAGTTGTGCATTTTAACAAACCAAATTGACTGTTGGGTGTTTGGGGAGTTTTTTTTAAACTGGGAGGTTTAGGACACCTCACACTCTCCCAACCCTTCAAAATAAACAGTGTCTTTTCTGAAGTCCATACTCTTCAGTCTGGGCCTCCCTAGACTGCGAAAGTGGAGTGTCCTTTAAACAGGAAGGACCCACAGCATCCCCAAGTCCTTAATTTTAACAGTACATTTTCGTTTAAGTCATCGTTTTTCCTTACAGGGGGAGTGATCACGTAGGACCCAATGAGCACTGGATAAATGTTTCTGTCTCCTTTGGGGGTGGGTGTCTAGTGGTCAGACTGATGTGGCAGAGAGAACCCGACGCCCCAGAGCCACACTTTCTGGGTAACAGGCCCATCTTCATCCTATCACCTGTGACTCAGGCAAGTATTGAGCTCTTACCAGTCTTGGTTTCCCCAGTTAGGGAATGGGCCCAGCCAAGCCAGGGAGCGTAGAGCTCACCGATGCAGTCCGGAGCATCCTGGGGCCAAGGGAGCGCTGTGGAGGGTTCCTACTGCCGCCTCACCCCCTACCCTGGCTGTTCAGTCGCCCCCACCTCAGGAAGACGTGCGTCCCCGAGATAACACACGGGTCAATAAACTTTTTTCCAAGACGGGCCGGTTGCTCCATCCTCCCTTGGCCCCCTTCCCGCCTGCATCCCCCTCCCCAAGCCGGGAAAGGTCAGATGGGAGGCGGCATCGACCCGCGCCCGGAGCCAGGCCCCCGGCCACGCTGACCAACTGACCACGCGCCGCCCGGGACCCCCCGCGCGCCGCCGGCCAATGAGAGCGCGCCGAGCCGCGGTTGCCTGGCAACGGGGGCCGGGAGGAGGGGCGGGGCCGGAGAGCGATGGATCCGAGGCTGTCGCGATCAATCCAGCACCCGCGCGCATGCGCGGCCCGCTGCCGGGAGGGATACTGCAGCCGGCGCCCAGTGGCCATCGATCGCCGCGGCCCGAGGCGCTTAATAAGCTCGGAAAAGGGTTTAAGGGGAGGGGCACCCCGCCATCCGCCACCTCCTCCCCTCCTGCTGCTTTCAATAATAATAACAACAATAGCAGCGGTAGCAACTCATGTTCATCCAGTGCTTTCTGCTTGCTTGACCCTCCACTTAAAATCTCCCAACATCCTGGCCAAGGGAGCCAGTTGGTGCCCAGCTTCACCTCGGAGGTGCACGCAAGGGCCAGATTCTCCGAGGTAGCATCGTGTCCCCACTACCCATAGCATCGTGTCTCCACTACCCTGAGTGGCCTGGGGGCAGATGGGCCACAGCCTCAGGGTCCCCACCTGTACCAAGGGGTGAAGTAGAACCTGCCTGGTCTGGCTCTGTGAGGTGTCCCACAAAGCTCTTTGTTTCGCAGCTGATATCAGCCGTGTTTTGTTCTCAGATGGGGACCCCAAGGCCCAGAAAGGGAAGGTCATTGGCAGCTGCTATAGAATCACGGCTGTCCCATTCCTCCTCCTTGCTTGTCCCTGCCTCAGTCATCTTTTTCACAGTATTTATTGAGTATTGACAGCGAGCTAGGCTGTGCTATGTGCTCTGTACGTATAAGCACATTGGTTCTTCAAAATCCTGTGCGTTGTGTAACACATCCCCATTTTACAGATGAGGAAGCAGGAAATATGAGGCCAGCATGTCTGGAGGAGAAAGGCCCTTCTCCCCTTTTGAGATCAAGGTGTCACAGAGCTGTACTCACTCTTTTAGGAGGGTCCTTACAGGCCATTCCAGCTGCTGGTTGTTGTTTAGTGGCTCAGTTGTGTCCAACTCTTTGCGACCCCATGAACTGCACCACACCAGGCTTCCCTGTCCTTCATTATCTCCCAGAGTTTGCTCAAATTTATGTCCATTGAGTTGGCGATGCTATCTAACCATCTCATCCTCTGCTGCCACCTTCTTTTTTTGCCTTCAATCTTTCCCAGCATCAGGGTCTTTTCCAATGAGTCTGCTCTTCGCATTAGGTGACCAAACTATTGGAGTTTCAGCCTCAGCATTAGTCCTTTCAATGAATATTCAGGGTTGGTCTCTTTTAGGATTGACTAATTTGATCTCCTTGCAGTCCAAGGGGCTCTGTTGTTGGCAATCTTGGCATCCTTTGGCTTGTAGTCACCCCACTCACCCTGGCCAGGCTCTGCCTCTGTCTTCACAAGGCTGTCTTCTCTCTGTGTCTCTGTGTGTCTCTCCTTTTTTTCATAAGGACCCCAGTGGATTTAAGGGCCACCCTAATTCAGGATAACCTCATCTTAACTAATTACATCTGCAAATATTGTATTTCCAAATAAGTCCACACTCTAAGGTTCCGGGTGGACATGACTATGGATGGACCTTATTTGATTCACTAGGTGGGCATAGAGGCAAGTGGATATGAGGGGGTGGCCTTCTCCATGGTCTCAGGACTTTGCTCCATGCAACTGGCTCTGCACTTGAACCCAGGGAAATGCTGACTGAGGCCCAAGGTTTTACCAAAATGGGCTCATGTGACCACCAGCTGTCACATGGTCAGTGTCTTTCATTTCATCACTTGGCCATCTTCCCATGTCATTAAAATTTCTCCTCATAGAAAAACATGATCTGAAAGGATACATGCACCCCAATGTTCATTGCAGCACTGTTTACAATAGCAAAGACATGGAAGCAACCTAAATGTCTTTCAACAGAGGACTGGGTAAAGAAAATGTGGTACATATATACAGTGGAATATTACTCAGCCATTAAAAAGCATGAAATAATGCCATTTGCAGCAATATGGATGGACCTAGAGAGTGTCATATTGGGTGAAATAAGTCAGACAAAGAAGGAGAAATATCATATGACATCTCTTTTATGTAGAATCTAAAAAGAAATGATATAAATGAACTTACTTACAAAACAGAGACTCACAGATTTAGAGAACAAACTTATGGTTGCTAGGGGAATGGGATAGTTAGGGAGTTTACGAAAGTCCTGTACAGACTGCTATATTCAAAATGGATAACCAACAAGACCTGTTGTGTAGCACATGAAACTCTACTCAATGTTACGTGCCAGCCCGAATGGGATGGGAGTTAGGGGGAGAATGAATACATTTATATGTACGGCTGAGTCCCTTTGCTGTTGGCACGAAGCCACCACAACATTATTAATCAGCTATACCCCAATACAAAATAAAAAGTTTAAAGTTTGAAAAAAATTTCTCCTTCTCCATCATCTTTAGTATCCACCCAGCATTCCACCCAAGGAGGTGGCATCTCTTTATCAATACCCTTTCCTTGGGCAGCAAGTCTAGTCCCAGCATGTGTTCTTCTGGCAACATAGCACAGGGCAAGTGGAATGGGTTGAAATGAGTCTGGGATCAGAACATGGCTAATAGAGATTTCCCAGGTGCTCCAGTGGGTGAGACTCTGTGCTCTCAATGCAGGGGGCCCAGGTTTGATCCCTGGTGGGGAACTAGATCCCACATGCTGCAACCAAGAGTTAACATGCCACAACTAAAGATCCTGCATGCCACAACAAAGATGGAAGATACTACTTGAGACCCTGCACAGCCAAATAAGCAAATATTTTTTAAAAAGGACAATAGAGACCCCACACAGACACACACTGCCACACGTCTAAAACTGAATAAAAAACATTTAAAGTTTGTTACTCCACCTCATGGGAGGGAGTCAATGTCATTAAAAGAGACAGATGCTCAGAGGTGGGCATGGGCAGCCCTCACCATATTTTTTTATTTTCCGTTGAGGTGAAATTCTTATAACATGAAATTAACCATGTTAAAGTGTCTAACTCAGTGGTATTTAATTTGTACACACTGTTGTATAGTCATTACAATTTTGTTGCTCTGAAACATTTTCATCACCCCTAACTAAAACCCCATCCCCATTAGCTGCCACCCCTCCCTCTCCCTCTAGCCCTCCACCCCTCCACAGCCCCTGATCACCACTCATTTACTTTCTGTGTCTGTGAACTTGCCTACTGTGGATGTTTCATAGAAATGGAATCACACATTATGCAGCCCTTTGTGTCTGGCTTCTTTCTCTGAGCATCACAGTTTCAAGGTTCATCCATGTTGGAGTGTGTGTCAGCGCTTGGCTCCTTCTTCTAAGAAAAATTTTTAATTGTGGGTAAAATATACATAACAAAATTGACCAATTTAAGTACACAGTTCAGTGGCATTAAGTAATTCACACTGGTGTTCAACCATCCCCACCATCCAGCTCCAGAAATCTTTTCATCTTGTAAAACTGAAGCTCTGCCCACATGAAACACTGACTCCCCGTTTCCTCCCCCAGCCCCTGGCCCCACCATCTACTTCCTGTCTCTGTGGATCTGACTCCTCTAGGGACCTCCTGTGAGTGGAATCAGACAGTAGTTGTCTTCTGTGTCTGCTTCTCTCACCGAGCTTCACGTCCGCAAGGTTCATCCATGTTGTAGTGCGTGTCAGTGCTTCATTTCTATTATGGCTGAGTAGCATTAATACACAATAATTCTGCTGGATGGATGGGCCACATTTGGTTTATCCATCATCCGTTGATGGACACTTGGGATGTTTCCACTTTTTAGCTGCTGTGAATCATGGTGCTGTGAACATGGGTGCACCTTGGTGACTTTGACCTCATCAGTCCCCACATGGCAGGTCCTGGGGCAGTGAACAGACCCCATATGGAGTCAGGCCAACCCCACATGGGCCTGAGCCTCAGACTCCAGTTGAAGGGAAGATACCCTGTCTTGGACAGAGTGCCAGGTGTGGCATAGGACCCACCTGAGTCTGAATCCCAAGCAGTGTGACTCGGCAAGACACATCCCTGGGACTTCCATGGCGGTCCAATGGTTTTAAGACTTCCCCTTCCAATGCAGGGTGTGTGGGTTTGAGCCCCGGTTGGGGGGCTAAGATCCATATGCCTCATAACCTAAAAACTAGAACATAAACCACAGAGGCAATACTGTAACAAATTCAATAAAGACTTTAAAATAGTCCACACCCCCCAAAAAGATCTTTTGAAAGACACACCCTTGTTTGGGTCTCCATTTCCTTGTCTGTAAAATGGGGTCAAGGAGCTTCTTTCCTTCACAAGCACACTGCCTCTGGATGCAGAGTTAGTTTTCTATGAATGGTTCTTGTTGATGCTGTTATGATGGTTTTGAGATAACTGTTGAGTATTCTCAGGGCTACTAGGCCCTCAGAAGTCCACATCTCCTCTCTCAGCTTTTCCTCCCCACCTCCCCACCCCAGGGTGTCCCCAGCCCTCCAGTAGAATGTGAATGCTGGGCTTATTTCTGATTTATTCTGGGCCCCTGAAGAAATACATTTTCTTCAATTATTAATCATCGAGGTGTGAGAGATACACAGGAATGAAATTAGCTGCCTGACCTTTGGGGAGAAGGATGCAGGGGTGGGGAGAGGTCATATGGGGGTCCTGGGGGTGCTGAGACTTGGGGCAGATGAGGGGGGACCTCATGGAAGAGACCAGAAAACAGGGGGGCATATGGTGAAGGAGTGAGGGAAGGGAGCCACTTCACTTTTCTCTCCTCTATTTTTTTTTTTTTTTTTTTTCTCTTTTCTCTCTCCTTCCTGGGAACCAGTGGCATGCACTCACCCTGTGGGTGGGCTGGGGACTAGGTTCAAAGGCAAGAGGAAGCTGAATGGGCAGGACACCTAGGTGGGACTCAGTTTCCTTGGCTGTTGGAGGAAGATTCTGGCTTCATGTCCCCAAAGTCCCCAACCCAGTCTCTGCTACAAATGTCACCAGCAACCCCCCACAATCATGGCCATGGGACACAGAACCAGACAGTCCAAAGGAGGCCCCAGGGTTGGCGGTGGGGGTGGGGGGATCTGCCTGGGAGAGCTGGGGTGAGGTCTTGGAGGGTAAGGAAAGGTTTAGCCGGTGCACTGGGTGGGGACACACCTCCAGGCAGGAGGACAAAGTCCAGGAAGGATGAGAGGGCATAAGTGACCCTAGCAATGCAGGCTGGCTGGCATGGGGCTAGACGAGGAGTGGGACAGTTCACAGACTGCCCTTGGGATTATGCGAGTGCTGATGGGGAGGGGGGGTTCGGAACTGAGCTTGAAAGGTCCCCAGGGAACCAGTGGGGGGGTCAAGAGAGGAAATGGTGACCAATGGGCCCTGGGGGCGGGGCAGGGGAGGCCATGTCAGAACCGAGGCATAGCTTTGAGGGGGAAGATGCTGAACCATTCAGGCTACACCACATCCTCCAGGATTAAAGACCAAAGCTTCCACAAACACCCGCCACCCATCGTTCTTCCAGAGACAGGTCCCAGTCGCCTGTCCTTGCAGTTTTCCGAATGCCCCACATGGCCTCTGGCCTCCAAGCCTTTGCACTCACTGTTTCCTCTCCCCTGAGCTCAGTAGGAATGGAGACGCACTCCAAAGATGGGAAGAGATGCAGAACCCATAGATAGACTCGAGGAAGCCAGGAATTCCCGTCGGAGTAAGTGTGGCGACACCCACTTTATGGAGACTATATAACTGAAGCCCAGGGAGGCTGGTCAGAAAGGCAGGAGGGTCCCACAGCCCGGCAGTGGACCAGCCAGGTTTTCTGTCTTAATTCCGTGTCACCCACAACAGCCGGGGAAAGACTTGGCGGTGTGCATGTGCTCTGGGGGGCTGTTCTCCCCAGGCTGGGGGCAAGTGGGGGCGGTGTGCGGGGCTCTGAGCTGGGAGGCGGTGTGCGCCTTGCCCCTGTTCCCAGCCCACTGCGGCGGCCGCGCCGATCGAGAGAGATCGATGGCGTATTGAGCACTTTTCAAGCTTCGGTGATTTTCGTGGATTCAGTGTAAACCGTAGCCCGGGCTCCCCACTCCCATCGACCTCGGGCAGACTCGCCCCTCCCCACGATCCGGTGCCCACAGTTAGCTCCCGCTGCCACAGCTGTGCACCCCAACACCCCGCGTAGGACCGCCCCCTTTCTTGCCGCCATCCGCCTGGAGAAGATGAGGGCTGGGGGGGGACACAAACAGGGCAAGGGAAAGTGCCCTGTGCAGAGTCGAGGGGGGCCCCGGAAGGTGGGGGGCGGGGAGTGTCAGCTGGTTGTCAGGGGGTCCCTCGGGTAGGAGGACTAGGCTGACGGGGCTGGAAGAGCAGAGGCTGGGTCTCTGGCTCCCCACCCCTCTGAGCATCCCTCCTTGTCTGGAGTCCTGCCTGCACTTCCCCTCCCAGGCCTGGCCTGCCGCCAGCTCCAAGTGCAGTGGCTACTTCTGCTGCTTGTTACTCTTCCCTGTAGGTCTCCCCAGCCGGGCAACCCCGTGCCATCCTCTGCTGAGAACCACTGGTTGCTCCTGAGCCCTCAAGGAGTTTCCTCCCACAGCACCTGTGCAGGTACAAAAAATACTCGGAAAGGAAGTAACCTGTGCAGAATAATCCCACCTAAGCACTTGGGTTCATCCACCCATGTGCCCACCGGTGTGTTCATCCATCCACCTGCCCATCGATTTACTCAAATCACCCACCCATCCATCTTTTTTACCAAGACAGTCATCCAACATCCATCCACTCAGACAGTCAAAAAGCCATATGTTCACCAACATATCCATTCATCCAGTGACTCTTCCATCTTTCTATCCATCCATCAGTCCGTCCACCCACATGATCATTGATTCACCCGCCCATCCTTGTGCCCATTCATCCATCCATTTATCTATTCTTTTAGCCATCCATCCCTCCATCTACCCATCCACCTATTTGTCTATCCATTCTCCCACACATTACACCCCATTTGCTCTTCTACCCATCCATTCACCCACCTATCCATTCATCCATCCACACATTGACCAAACTTTTCACTCATCTTGCATGCATTCACCAACTCATCCAACCATAAATGCATCCATTTTTTTGTCTCTGTATCCATCCACCCATACAGTCAATAATCTATACATTCACCAGTATACCCAATGTCCCATCCATCCACCCATCCATTCATCCATCTATCCAACTATCTACTATTGATTCACCCATCTATTCCACCCACTCATCTATCCATCCATTCACCTACCCATTCATCCATCCACTGATCCATCAATCCATCCACCCACCCACCTAGCAATTCACCCATATATTCCATCCATTCATCCAACCACTTACCTATCTTTCTGTCCATCCACCCATTTCTCTGTCCATTCTCCCACACATTACATACATATTCATTCATCTGCCCATCCACTCACCCACCTAGCCAACCATCCATCCATCCATTCATCCACCAAACCATTCACCTGCCTACCCATGCATTTATCTATTCATCCATCTATTCATGCCACCATTTATCTATCCTTTGAGCTATCTACTCATCCTTCCTCCCATCCATGCAACTTCCACCCAATTTACACATCCATCTACCCACCATCCATTTACACTCATTCATTCCTTAACTCTCCTACTCATCCCCCATCCACTCCTTCCTATTTATCCATTGATTCATCCACCCTTCCACCCACCTGTCCATCCACTCACCCACCCATCTATTTATAAATTCACCCCTCTGTTCGTCTACCACGGGCATTTTCTATGGTCACTTCTGGGCTATCTTGATGCTGCCTCTCAGGAATAAAGGTGAGCCTGGCCTGGCCTCTGTCCCATGAGTTCCCAGACCCAGGATATCTTGCCCTGGTGTAACAGTGGTTCAGCCCAGACAAAGGACTGATGCTTACTGCCCCCATCCGAACAGCCCTCTCTTTTCAGGCTCCACCTGCACTATCATGAGCAAACCTCCATTGAAACAGGGCAGGGACAAACCTGGTGATGTCCCTCACCGAGCTTATGTTCTAGTAAGAGAGACAAGGAGAACAAACAGCAAAGAAGCCAAGGAATAGAATAATTTGCTGCAAGGCTAATTCTCAAGCACTTGGTTTCTGGCTGGACCCGCAGGTGGGGTCAGGTGTTTGCCTTCCTCCTCTTTTCCCAAGCCTAGGGGATGCAGTCAGGGGACCAGAGACCCCCAGGCCCAGGGCAGCCTTGAGGAGGAGGGGCAGCCACCGGAAGTGGGGATGGGGGGGCCGCCATGTCACAGTCAGAGAAGGAGAAGGCGGCTCTGAAATCCCCCTTCATAATTAATAAATGAAGAATATGGTTGTTAATCGATGCAGCTGTGAAGAGGGTATTGATTCCAACCTCTCGCTATTTTGTGTGTGTGTGTGTGTGTGTGTGTGTGTGCCGCTTAGATTTTTACACCTCATTTAGAACAAGGCTTCCCTGGGGAACTCTTAAAACCAAAAGATATTTGCAAGGCGGTGGAGGGGGCACAAAGTTGGGGCTGAGCTGGGAAAGTGGGGGTCGAGGGGGTGGGAGTGGGTAGGAAGCAAGTAGCAGTCGGCAGGATGGGAGAGGGGCCAAGGAAAAATTCTTTATCATCAAAGTTGCCGAATCACTGTGTCTTCCCTCCAAGCACCTATTTGAATATCTGATTGAGAATCAATTACTGCGGGTATTGGGAAAGGTCATTGGGAAAATTCACAGGAGACCATGGGGGAAGTTCGTGGGTAGAAAAATAAATCCCATTATTATTTTTTATTACACAAACACTGCAAGTCTGTGGTGGTGAAAACGTAGTCAAATAAAGATCATCCACCACCACTACCAAAAATATCCATCTCCTCCTTCCAGAGAGAAACCTTTCCAGATTTCTCCCATACAGACGCATACATTCCTGGAAACTAATGATACATAAATATTAAAGAATTTTGTAAGAATGGCTTCATACACTGTGACCGGCACTAAAGATTAGGACCTCTTTCTAATTAAAAAATAATAATATGTTGCCAGGGTGGGAAATAATTAGAAAATATTGAAAAGAACAGAGAAAAGCTAATTATTGGTAATTTCATTCCTTAGAACTGAAACAACTGTTCTCTTCCTTTAAAAAAATTTCCCAGGTTTAAGCAAACACAAAGAATGAGATTTTGTATTGTAGGATCATTTTAGACATATAGAAAAGTTTGTTACAAATGAGAAATTAATGCTGATTTATGTCTTATAGACTTGGTTTGGATTTCACCAGTTTTCTTGTAATATCCTTTTTCTGTTTCAGAACCCTATGCAGGAGTCCACATCAGGTGTAGACCTCTCTTATCCTGATCCATAATATAGTTCAGGGTTTTTCCATGCAGATATCCTTGTGGATATGAAGAACTCATTTTGTAACCAGGGAATCAAAATGCTGGTTTTTTTGTCCCCCCTGCCCCCACTTAATGGTAATATTGAGAATATTTTCAGGCCAGTAGATACCCATCTTTTCTATAAGTTTTGATAACTGTATTGTGCCTGCCAACATAACTGAATTTCTCATCCTTGTTTTAAAGATTGAGGTAAAATTCACATATCATAAAATTAAACGTTTTGAAGTGTGCAATCTAGTGGTTTCTAGCATATTCAGGAGCTGTGCAATTAAGTTCACTATCAAATTTCAGGAGAAACCCCTTTTCCATGAGTAGTCATTGCCCCAGCCCCTGACAGCCATGATCCCTAATCTCTGTCTGCGGATCAGCCTCTTCTGGACGTTTCCCATCAATGGAATCACATCCTGTGTGTCCTTCTGTGTCTGTTTCTCTCACTGAGGATCGTGTTCTCAGGTCCATCTTTGTTGTAGCGAATGTCAGTGCTTCTCTCTTTTTCATGGTCAAGTAATATTCGGGTATGTGGAGGGACAATATTGTTTATCTATCATCCATTGATGGGCACTTGGACTGTTCCTACTTAAAAAAAAATTATTTTTGGCTGTGCTGGGTCTTTGTTGCTGCACACAGGCTTTCTTTAATTGTGGCAAGTAGGGACTACTCTCTAATTGCTGTGCGTGGGCTTTTCATTATGGTGATTCTCTTGTTGTGGAGCACAGGCTCTAGGACATGTGGGCTTAAATACTTGCAACACACAGCCTCAGTGGATGGGGCTTAAGGGCTCAGTAGTTATAGCATACCAGCTTGGTTGTTCTGTGGCATGTGGAATCTTCCCAGACCAGGGATCAAACCCATGTGGCCTGCATTGCAAGGTGCATTCTTAACCACTGGACTAACAGGGAAGCCCTATTTCTGTTTTATAAATAAGTTCCTTTGTACCATGACTGAACAACAGCAACCAATTTTTAGATTCCACATTTAAGCAACATCATATGATATGTGTTATATTTTAGATTTACATATAAGTGATAAATCATGTTTGTCTTTCTCTTTCTGCCTTTCATCACTTAGGGTGAATATCTCTAGGTCCATCCATGTTGTGGCAAGTGACATAATTCCATTCTTTCTTATAATTAAGTAATATTCCACTGTATAGATGTACCACATTCTTTATCCATTCATGAAACATCACTCTTTATTAAGAATATCCCAGTTTCTCAGTCTGCCTGCTCCAGGCCTCTCCTGCAGAGAAGCTAATTAGTGAGACTGTATCAGTCATCAAATGCTATGATGCTGCATAACAAACACTCACAATACCTCACTGGGATATAGCAGCATGGATAATAGCAGTTGTTGCTATTGTTAGGTCGCTAAATTGTGTCCAACTCTTTGCAACTCTGTGGTCTGCAGCATGCCAGGCTTCCCTGTCCTTCACTGTCTCCCAGAGTTTGCTCAAATTCATGTCCATTGAGTCAGTGATACTATCTAAACATCGTATCCTCTGCCACCCACTTTTCCTTTTGCCTTCAATCTTTCCCAGCATCAGGGTCTTTTCTAATGAGTCGGCTGTTTGCATCAGGTGGCCAAACTATTGGAGCTTCAGCTTCAGCATCAGTCCTTCCAATGAATATCCAGGGTTGATTTCCTTTTGGACTGACTTGTTTGATCTTCTTGAGTCCAAGGGACTCTCAAGAGTCTTTTCTAGTACCACAATTCAAAAGCATCAATTCTTCAGTGCTCAGCCTTCTTTATGGTCCAACTCTTACATCCATAGGTGACTACTATGGTTTTCCTAGTAGGGACTTTTGTTGGCAAAGTGATGTATAGTATACTACAATATGCAACAGTGTATTCTGTGTGTGATTGGGGAGGTCACTTGCTGATCTTGTCTGGAGTTGGCTAGCTATCAGTGGATACAGGTGGGATAGTCTGGACAACTGGAGTGACTCATCCCCTCTCTCATCATACTTCCGGGACCAGAGTGTCACCTGGTGTCGCCAGTACACCTTAGGTCAGTCCCCAAGCGAGTCACACCCTGGGACAGTCCCCTCCCCTGAATGTGGGTTTGATCCTTAGTCAGGTAAACTCAGCAGCTGCATGCTGCGAGGTGCAGCCAAACAAATAAATAAATATTTTTAAAAATTTAAAAATGGGTGTTGTTGTAAGTCCCTAAGTTTTGGGTCTTTGGTCACCCAGCAAGGGGTGACTCACACATCTGAGCACAGGGTAGACATTGTCAAGGTGATTTCAAGTCTCTCCTTGGGTTGAAGTTGCTAATGGCCTCTTCAAGTCAAAGGATTGAGCCCTGCGATGGAGGGGTGTATGTACCCCTCCACCATCACTGCAAAGTTCCCACCAAGGAAGGACTCCAGATTGATCCAGACATTATTTCCAATTGTAAAAAACAAGTCAAAGAGTGCTACAGTTAATATCTCACAACTATTTCTAGAGCTGTGAGCCATTTTAGACACCATCCCCTCTAACCCAGGAATGCGCTTCCTTTGGTGTAAGGAGGGAAATAGAAAACCCGTATCATTGGACCTCCCTGGTGGTCCAGTGGCTAACTTCTGTACTCCCAAAGCAGAGGGCCTGGGTTTCATCCCTGGTCAGGGAACTAGATCTAACATGACACAATTAAAGACCCCACATATTACAACTAAGACCTGGTGCAGCCAGATGAATAAATACAGATTTAAAAAGAAAAAAGAAAACCCATATCATTCTATCTGTAACTGTAACAGCTCTGCCAACAGCAGCCTCCGTGGCTGAAAATGAAAAGGCACCTCAATTATGCACGTGTGGGAGCTCTGTCATGTCTGGCTCTTTGCGACCCTATGAACTAGCCCTCCAGGCTCCTCTGTAATGCTGAAATGGGTTGCCATGCCCTGCTCCAGGGGATCTTCCCGACCCAAGTATCCAGCCCACGTCTCCTGTGTCTCCTGAATTGTAGGTGGATTCTTTACCACTGTGCCACCTGGGAAGCCCAGTATATACTTTGATCAGCTTTTAGGCCAGTGATAGCATGACTTTGTAAGTATTGTCGTTTCACAATGCATTTTAATTTCTTGCAAAAATATGTAGTCCCCCGTCCCCAACTACTGGGCTCTTAAAACCCTGGCAACTCCCAAGCCAGCAGTGTATTCTGCCATAAGAACTTTTGAACAATTTTATTCAGTTCTTCACCCTGGGGAAAAGAATCTGATGGAATTTTCATCTGTATTGAAATGCCATTGTATGGATGGATATGGAGGAAATTGACATTTTTTTATATTCTTGGGTCTTTTCCTTCAGAATTGGAACATCTTTTCATATATTCCATGTTAATTGTCCTTCGATAGGTTTGTGTGTGTGTGTTTTAAGTCCCACATACATCTGAAGTGCCTGTGAGTTTCTTGAGTTTTTGTTCTCATTGCTGTCGTGAATAGGGCTTCCCAAGTGGCACTAGCGGTAAAAAACCTGCCTGCCAATGCAGGAGATATAAGAGACATGGGTTCCATCCCTGGGTGGGGAAGATCCCCTGGAGGAGAGCATGACAATACACTCCAGTATTCTTGCCTGGAGAGTCCCATGGACAGAGGAGCCTGGCCGGCTACAGTCCATGGGGCCGCAAAGAGTGGAACATGACTGAAATGTCTTAGCATGCACACGGTTGTGAATGGATTCTTTTTTCCTAATCTGTGTTCTCAAGGGTTGTCACCCATCCACGGAAAGCTACTGTTGCTTTTGCATATTTACATTGTAACTGTTGTGAACACCTTGGTAACACTTCATAAACTCTCTTGGGGTTTCCATGATACAGTGACAACCTCTGAAAACAGCAACATGTGAATTCCTTTCCCATTTCAGCTTAAGAAATCATACTGGTTTTACAGTCCCAGTTGATGCTGAAAGCTCAGCCTCTCTGTACACCTGCACCAAATCAAATCTCAAAGACAGAATTTTGGGTGAAGTAGGAAAGGATAGCCTTATTACTTTGCCAGGCAAAGGGGGCCACAGTGGGCTAATGCCCTCAAAATCATGTGTCCCCACTTGGGGAAGGTAGTGAGAAGTTTTATAGTCATTGTTCAAAGCGGGCATGTTCAGCTTGTGGCCATTCTTCTCATGAGCTCCTGGTGAGTTAAGTAGGAGTCAGCATCATCAACCTTCAGGTCCAGCTAGTCTGGGGTCTACTTGTTTGTGGGCTGCATACCACTGTTAATCATTAGCTTCTCTGATGGCTCAGATGGTAAAGAATGTGCCTGCAATGCAGGAGACCCGGTTCGATTCCTGGGTCGGGAGGATCCCCTGGCGTAGGAAATAGCAACCCACTCCAGTATTCTTGCCTTGAGAATCCCATGGACAGAGAAGCCTGGCAAGCTACAGTCCGTAGGTTGCCAAGAGTCGGACAGGACTGAATGAATAACACTTCTACCTGGATGGGTTTCAGTGCAAAATAGCTCAAAGGTATTGTTGTGTGTATCCACTATTGGGGAACCAGGACCTTGCCCCAAGGCTGTTCCTGACTTTGGTTTTCCCTGGTCTTGCGTCCCTTCCCTTCCCTAATTAGCAACTGCTTGAATCTGCCGTTAGAACTCAAGGAAGGTCATGGAGGCTGAGTGAAGGCTGTTTCCTATAATCAAAGAAAGGAGGAAATCAAAGGCCTTGCACCCAGGAGCCCCCTGGGCCCTGTGTGGTATCAGAGTGGGCATTGATTCAAGTGCTACCTGTCCTACCATTATGAACTATTTTGTTATCCTGCCTTATGGAGCTTGCCAGCACCTCCACGGTGTCGTCAACCTGCCCCGGTGATGTTGGTGAATTACTGTCCATAGAAGGGATTTACTAGAAGGCTTCATGGAAAAGAGAAGGGGGCATGAGCCTTCTGAAGGTCCTCACCATTCCATTCAGCCCTCTTGAGGTGCAGGCTTCAGGGATTTGGGGGAGATCTGGTGCAGGTTCCAGGGTTTAGTATGGACCTCTTGCCCATCTCCCTGTACCTCTGTGAACCCCTGCCCCTGGTCAAGGCACATGTGGGTCCCCAGTGAAAAAGGTAGATGATGCTACTGGTACACTGTTTCTTGGAGACTTCTGTGAAGGTTTCATGTGTTTAACAACAATACCAGAAGTCCTGTCCATTTATTCATTCACGTTAAAGATAGAATCACCTTAAAACTAAAAATAGAGTTACCATATGACCCAGCAATCCCACTCCTGAGCCTATATCCAGAGAAAGTAAATGAGTGAGTGAAAGTCACACAGTCGTGTCATCTGACTCTTTGTGACCCCGTGGACCATACAGTCCACAGAATTCTCCAGGCCAGAATACTGGAGTGGGTGGCCTTTGCCTTCTCCAGGGGATCTTCCCAACTCAGAGATCAAACTATAATTCAAAAAGACACATGCACCCTTATGTTCATAGCAGCACTATTTACAATAGCTAAGACATGGAAACAACCTAAATGCCCATCAGCAGGTGAATGGGTAAAGAAGATGTGGTGCATATATTATAATGGACTATTACTTAGCCATCAAAGGAACAAAACTGGGTCACTTGTAGAGATATGTTGATCTTCATCTCTGTTTCTGATTCAGAGTTCATAAAATGTTGGAATTTCCTAAGATGATCTAGAAACTGTCATACAGAGTGAAGTTATGTCAGAAAGAGAAAAACAAATATCATATACTAACCCATATATGTGGAATCTAGAAAAATGATATAGATGAACTTATTTGCAAGGCAGAAATAGAGACACAGACACGGGGAACAAACATATGGACACCAAGGGGAAAAGGGGGCTTGGTTGGAAGGGGAGCTTGGAGTTGACACATACACACTATTGACATTACAAGAACTTACCGTATAGCCCAAGAAACTCTACTCAGTGCTCTGTGGTGAACTAAATGGGAAGGAAATCCAAAAACAGGGGATATATGTATACATACAGATGATTCACTTTGGTGTACAACAGAAATTAACACATTGTAAAGCAACTATACACCAATAAAAATTTTAAAGTAAAAGAAATACCTAACTTCCATTAAAGCAAAAAAAAAAAAAGAGTGTTATTTTCCTGTTTTACCTAGAATCTCTGGTGAATATTAGTGGTGTCACGCGAGTGTATGTTCCTCAGTTCTTTGTCTCGTCACAAGATTTGGAGCGACGGACATTAAAGCCCTCGGTGCGTCAGCTCTCGGGTCTTGGACAAACTGTGCTACAGCTCTTAGGCAAATCAGTGTTACAGCTCTATTTTATTTAGAAGATAGCAGGAGAGTGAGAGAGAGAGAAAGAGAGAAAGAAAAGAGCGCACGCATGCGGGAGAGAGAGTCCATGAGAAAGCGCTTTGGCTCCTCCTTTTATATGTTTTTCCTCCACCTGGGTCTGCCCTATGCAAATTGGGCTTAGCCAGGAGTGCTGTTTGTTCTGTCTGAAGTCTTCACTCTGGTCCTCGGACCTTCCTTTGATCTTCCTTGTCTTTTAGCCACCGCCATTTTGGACTCCTTTTCCCTATTCTGCCTACCGAACAGTGGCATCTCCTGATGAGCCTTTGGTTCATCTGCTCCAATCTATTAGGACAACAAAGTCTATTTTTATCTGAATAGATTTTCCAACACTGACTAGCTTCTGCCATCCTGGAACCTGTCTTAATTGATGATGGTGGGATTGTTTTATTCCAGTATCTCTAGATTTACCTGGATAAGACTTGATTTTGTTCTTTTTGCTTTCATGGAGATGGGGGGCAGTCTGTGGATTCCTTTTTCATTTTATCTTTGGCAGGTTTAATATTGGGGCCTGCTGGTTGTTGTTGTTCAGTCGCTTGGTCATGTCTGACTCTTTGCAACCCCATGGACTGCAGCATACAGTCTATGCATGCTGTCCTTCACTATCTCCCAGAGTTCGCTCAAACTCATGTCCATTGAGTCAGTGATGCCATCCAACCATCTCATCCTCTGTCGTCCCCTTCTCCTTCTGCCTTCAGTTTTTCCCAGCATCAGGGTCTTTTCTTTTCCATCAGGGGCCATAGTATTGGAGCTTCAGTATCAGTCCTTCCAATGAATATTTAGGGTTGATTTCCTTTAGGATTGACTGGTTCCTGGCTGTCCAAGGGACACTCAAGTGTCTTCCCCAGCACCACAGTTTGAAGGCATCAGTTCTTTGGTATTCAGCCTTCTTTATGGTCCAGGTCTGACATCCATACATGACTATTGGAAAAACCGTAGCTTTGACTATATGGATGTTTGGTTGCAAAGTGATGCCTCTGCTTTTTGTTGCAGTGTCTAGGTGTCTCATAGCTTTTCTTCCAAGGAGCAAGCATCTTTTAATTTCATGACTGCAGTCACCATCCACAGTGATTTTGGAGCCCAAGAAAATAAAGTCTGTCACTGTGCTTGAAGGTACTTATATTGTGAATAACTAAAGACCCCTTTATAGCTCCCCTGGTGGCTCAGATGGTAAAGCGTCTGCCTGCAATGCAGCAGACCCGGGTTCGATTCCTGGGTCGGGAAGATCCCCTGGAGAAGGAAATGGCAATCCACTCCAGCACTCTTGCCTGGAAAATCCCATGGACAGAGCCTGATAGGCTACAGTCCATGGGGTCGCAAAGAGTAGGACACGACTGAGCGACTTCACTTTCACTTTCCTTTATATCTCTTGTCACTTAGGAAATTCCAGCATTTGATGAGCTCTGAGCAGGGAACAGAGACAAAGACCAAATGCATATTTATTATTACTAATTTCAGTATCACCATACCTCAGTCAAAAACTCTGTCCCCGTCAGTAGTCACCCCACGCCCTCCCCAGCCCCTGACAACCAGGAACCCACCCTCTGTGTTTGTGAATCAGCCTGTTCTGAATGTTTCCCATCAGTGGAATCACACCCCGTGTGTCCTTCTGTGTCTGCTTATCTCACTGAGCATCGTGTTCTCAGGGTCCGTCCACGTGGTAGCAAGTGTCAGGGCTTCTCCCCTTTTCAGGGCTAAGGGATGCTCCCTTGTGTGGAGGAACTATGTAGCGTTTATCCATCATCTGTGGATGGACACTTGGTGTGAACTGTGCTGCTATAAACATTCATGAATGAGTATTTGTTTGAACATCTCCTTTTCAACTATTTTTGGTAGAGACCCATGGAATCACCTTGAGGCAAAACTCTCTCATGTTTTTCCTTAAATGTTCTGCTGCTGTTGGGGTCAATTTATGTAATTTATGCTTTTTCTAGAAAATTATCCATTTTATCCCAGTTTTCAAGTTCATTAGCACAGAATCCTCCACTGTTTTATCTTTGTGCCTCCAAATAGCCTCAGTATTTATGGTTTCATAGCCTTTCTCTCATTCCTAATTCTCATTTGTGTTTCTTCTGACTTTCTTGATTCTATCAGCTGGTTTGTCTATTTTAGAGCATTTTCTTTTCTTTTTTATTTTCAGGGACGCAGCCATGGGGTTTATTTATTAATTCTGCTGTGTTCCCCTTTTCTAACTTGTTAATTTCAGCTTTTATCTTTATTAATTTGTTCCTCTGTTTTCATTAGCTCTGTTTTAGGGTTGTTGCCTTCTTGAGATGCTGGCTTTATTTACATTCACTGTCTTTTCCTTTAGCTACGGAAGCATTTAAGGCATTAGATTTGTACCTGGCCACCACCCATAGATTTTTAGTCAGGATAGTTTTTTTAGCATTGTTTCTCAAGGACTCAAATTGTTTTGATCACAAAATTACTACTTTTTCATGCTTTGGTACTGGTGGCTCAGGCTGTAAAGAATCTGCCTGAACCAAGTTCAGTCCCTGGGTCAGGAAGATCCCCTGGAGAAGGGCATGGCAATCCACTCCAGTTTTCTTGCCTGGAGAATCCCATGGACAGAGGAGCCTGGCGGGCTACAGTTCATGGGGTCACAGAGTCGGACACAACTGAGTGGCTAACAGTTATTGTGGTTGACAAATATGGCAGCATTCTTTCCACTGTAAGGAATGGATCAGGATTTCTTCAGGGCTCACAAGGTGCCTGGCTTTTTAAAAAAAATACATGGATATATTTAATATTTTATACACCTACATACACATATATAGGTATATGTGTATGTATTCTTGTTTTATAGAATTTTGGATGAGCCTTGCATTCCTTCTAATAAGTTCAAGTTTGTGAAAATTTAAACTTTATATTTGCTGTAGAAGGTTATCAGGTGATAATTTCATGTCAGCTTCTAAGAGTTTCAATAAAGTAAAAAATAAACACTAGTCTAGAATGTTATCTCTAAGTCTTCCTCTTCTTGACAAGATCTACAGCCTTAATATAGTTTTATAAATGTATTTCTTTACATTTGTTTTTGGCTGCTCTGAGTCTTCGATGCTACATGGGCTTTTCTCTAGTTGCAGTGTGCAGGCTTCTCATTGCGATGGCTTCTCTTGTCAAGCATGGGCTTAACTGCCTTATGGCATATAGGATCTTCCCGGACCAGGGATAGAACCCATGTCCCCTGCATTGGCAAGCAGATTCCTAACCAATGGACCATCAGGGAAGCCCAACATCCTTACTATTTCTTAAAATTAGTTTTTTTCAGAGTATAGTTGCTTCACAATGTGTTAGTTTCTACTGTGTGTATGTTAGTTGCTCGGTCGTGTCTGACTCTTTGCGACCCCATGGACTGTAACCCGCCAGGTTCCTCCGTCCATAGTATTTTCCAGGCAAGAGCACTGGAGTGGGTTGCTATTTCCTTCTCCAGGGATTCTTCCCAACCCAGGGATCGAACCCAGGTCTCTCACATTGTAGGGCAGACCCCTTACCGTCTGAGTCACCAGGGAAGCCTAGTTTCTACTGTTCAGTTCAGTTCAGTCACTCAGTTGTGTCCGACTCTTTGCACCCTCATGGACTGCAGCATGCCAGGCCTCCCTGTCCATCACCAACTACCGGAGTTTACTCAAACTCATGTCCATTGAGTCAGTGATGCCATCCAACCATCTCATTTTCTGTCGTCCCCTTCTCCTCCCGCCTTGAATCTTTCCCAGCATCAGGGTCTTTTCAAATGAGTCAGTTCTTTGCATCAGGTGGCCAAAGTATTGGAGTTTCAGCTTCAACATCAGTCCTTCTAATGAACACCCAGGACTGATCTCCTTTAGGATGGACTGGTTGGATCTCCTTGCAGTCCAAGGGACTCTCAAGAGTCTTCTCCAACACCACAGTTCAAAAGCATCAATTCTTTGCACTCAGCTTTCTTTATAGTCCAACTCTCACATTCATACATGACTACTGGAAAAACCATAGCCTTGACTAGACGGACCTTTGTTGGCAAAGTAATGTCTCTGCTTTTTAACATGCTATCTAGGTTGGTCATAACTTTCCTTCCAAGGAATAAGTGTCTTTTAATTTCATGGCTGCAGTCACCATCTGCAGTGATTTTGGAACCCCAAAAAATAAAATCTGTCACTGTTTTCATTGTTTCCCCATCTATTTGCCATGAAGTGGTGGGACAGGATGCCATGATCCTAGTTTTCTGAATGTTGAGCTTGAAGCCAACTTTTTCACTCTCCTCTTTCACTGTACAGCAAAGTAAAGTCAGCTATGTATAGACATATATCCCCTCTTTTTTGGATTTCCTTCCCATTTTTGGTCACTGCAGAGCATTGAGTAGAGCTTCCTGTGCTATGTAGTAGGTTCTCATTAGTTATCTATTGTATACATAGTATCAACAGTGTATACCTGTCAATCCCAACCTCCCAGTCCACCCCACCCTCCAGTAGGTGGCTGGCTTTTGATCCAGGGCCTTTAAAAGAATTCTGTCCTCTGTCCCAGGAGAGTCTGATATGTCTATTAGCTTGATCTCATCATTTAAACCACACTGATCCTTCCCTGACTTATTTTTCTGTGTATCCTTTTCAACAAGTACTAGGAGAAATGGGTTAAAGCCTGTTATGAGGCATCTACCCATTATTTCCTTGTCTTTCTAACACTATTTCCTTTATGTGACAGCTTGATGTCTTTAATATCCTTGGTACTTTTAAGTGCCTGACAGTTATCTTTCTGTGTGTTCCCTTTAAGCCTCTACATGCACAGATATCCCCTGGAGAATTGTTGGGCTTGATTGTTTTACTTTAATTTTGCCTCAAAAATGGAAGCCCTTTTGGGGGGCTGTAGATTCATACCTTTCTTCACCTGAGGAAAGTTTTCTTCTGTTACATTGTGGAATATGGTTCTGTTTGGGAACACCAGTGCTCTGTCTTATCTGTTTTTCCCCTCTGCCTTCTGGCATGATTGATCAAACTAGTGGCCACTTTGAATCGCCGTAATGTTGATTCTGATCTGTACCACATATGATGATAGTTTTGCTGTCATTAACTGACAGGCTTTGCTCTGCCAGCCTTCTTTTGATCTGAGTCTCTCATCTTACTTAGCATTTCGTCTTTCATCTTTTTTCTATAAAATCATTGACTTCTTTCTTTTCTTTGAGATTATACAGAACGTTTGTCTTCTGTTTCCTGGAGTAGATCTCTGGGCCACATATGTCCCTGTCTTCTGTTCATGCCAACAACTTAAACAGTCCCTTAAGGGCTTCCCTGGTGGCTCAGTGGTTAAAAATCCACCTGCCAATGCAGGAGACATGGGTTTAGTCCCTGGTCTGGGAAGACCCCACATGCTTCGGAGCAACTAAGTCTGTGCGTCACAACTATTGAGCCTGTGCTCTAGAGCCCGTGTTCCACAGCAAGAGAAGCCGCTCCAGTGAGAAGTCTGTGCTCCACAACTGAGCAGCACCCACTCTCCACAACTAGAGAAAGCCTGCTCACAACAACAAAGACTCAGAACAACCGAAAGTAAATAAATAAAATTATATATATTAGAAAAAACAGAACAGCCCCTTCAAGTATGGCTGTATCCAGCTTCTGACCAGAGCTTGGGGACTGCTTTGGGACACCTCCCTGTGGTCTGCAGAATAATGGCCCTAAAGATGTTCCTGTCTGGTCCCAGGATCTGTGGACGTGTCACCTCACACAGAAGAGGGGACTTGGCAGGAAGGATTAAGTTAAGGCCCCTGAGATGGGGATGATCCTGGATTTCCTGGGGGCCCAGTGTCATCACAGGGTCCTTTTAAGAGGGAGGTGGGAGGGACAGAGGCAGAGAGAGATGGGAGATGCTGGGCTGCTGATTGTGATGGAGGGAGGGGCTGTGAGCCAAGGATGTGGGCATCTCTAGAAGCTGGAAAATGAGGTAGCTAGTGCTTCCCAGGAGCCTCTGGAGGGACCAGCCCTGCCCACACCTGGATTTAGTCCTGTAAGGCCTCTGACCTCCAGGGCTGTGTCATTGTAAACATTGGGGAAAAAAAAAAGTGAAAGTGAAGTCACTCAGTTGTGTCCAACTCTTTCCCGTGGACTGTAGCCTACCAGGCTCCTCCATCCATGAGATTTTCCAGCAAGAATACTGGAGTGGGTTGCCATTTCTTTCTCCAGGAGATCTTCCCGACCCAGGGATTGAACCCAGGTCTCCTGCATTGTAGGCAGAGGCTTTAACCATCTGAGTGCATTGGAACAAGAAACTAAAGCCCTGGATTGCAGGAAGTACCCCCATGCTTGGGGAAAGGTGAGTCTGGCTCTTGCCCTAAGCCGAGGCAGGGAGAAGCTTCCTTAGCTGCACAAAGCTCCCTCACCCCCTGAATACGCCCTCCCATTAGGCGGCCCTCAGAGGCCAGGCCAGCTGAGGGGTCTCTCATAGGCCCTGGAAGTTGCCTCCAGCTCTGCACAATCATTGTTACAGGGCAACAGGCTCCCGGCTGTGCCCTCGCCCTATTCTGCAGATCCGGGTGTGTACTGGGCTGTGGGCTGGATGCTAGAGGCTGGTGCGGGGGTGGGGCATCATTTGACCTTGCAGACTGGACATTGAGGGACCGGCCAAGTGGCGGGGAGTGTGGAGAACTGGGGACCATGGGGGCCATTGGCCAGCCAGCAGCATCCATCTCCCAGGCCAATCAGCGCTCCCCGGCAGATCCATGTGGGTCGATGCAAAATTAATTAGAGTAATCAACTCGGCCGCAGCATGGAGAGCAGCCACACAGGTTTAGGCCACTAATTGGTGGGAGCTGACAGTGTGTCCCCTGTGTTTTCAAGGTATTAACACTCCTCCCCTCTCCATAGATTAATTACCTTTTTGCATCTTGTTCTTCATTCGTTGATCCTGAACCGGTCCTTCCTGGGGAGGAGGAATGGAGGTGGTGGGAGAGGGAGCAGCATAGTGGACTCTGGGCTCCCCCTGTCCCTTCCCCAAATGTGGGGAGAGACTGAGGCCCAGAAGGTAGCAGAAGGCTACATCCAAGACAGAAAGTGAAGCCCCTGAGAACCAACCAGGCCTCGAGGCGGTGGCCTGCAGCCCTGTTGGATGTGGGACTCAATGGGGACAGTGTCCACATATCCATCTGTCCATCTGGTCATCCATCCATGCGTATGGTCATCCATCCATCCACCCCCCACCCATCCATCCATCCACCATCCATCCATCCATCCATCCACTATCCATTCATCCATCATCCATCCACCATCCACCCATCCACCATCCACCCATCCATCCACCCAGCCATCCACCCATCCATCCATCTATCATCCATTCATCCATCCACCCATCCATCCACCATGCATCCATCCATCCACCCATCCATCCATCTATCATCCACCCATCCATCCATCTACCATCCATCCACCATCCATCCATCCACTGCTCATACATTAATCATCCCTCTATCCATTCTTTCATCCATCCACCCAACAATAGACTTATTCATTCCTTCATCCATCCACTCAATCACCTAGTTATCCATTCATTCATCATTCATTCATTCATCCCCCCAAATATCCCTCATCCATCCACAGACTCACCCACCCATTCATTTATCTATCCATCCATTCATCCACCATTTATAATGTGTTCTTGTATCCATCCATCCATCTGCCCATCCATCCATTCATCTATTAATATATCATCCATCATTCATCCATAGGCCCATCCATTCTTCCATCTATCCATAGACTCATCCATCTATCCACTCATCCTTATATGCACCATCTATTATATGATTTTCTATCTATCCATCCATTCATCTACTAATACATCACCCATTATCCATCCATAGGCCCATCCATTCATTCATGCATCCATAGACTCATCAATCCATTCATTCATCTACCCAGCCAGCCAGTCAGGCTTACCTTTCACCATCTATAATATGCTCTTATATCCATCCATCCATCCACCCATCTGTCCATTCACCCATTCATCTATTAATACATCACCCATCATCCATCCTTAGGCCCATAGATTTATCTGTCATCCATCATCCATCATCCCCCTATCTTTCCATCTGTCCAATCCTCCATCTACCCAACCATTTCTTGCCATATTGATGTCAACACTTATTCACATAACCTAGTCTGCCTACATGAGAGAAGGCAATGGCACCCCACTCCAGTACTCTTGCCTGGAAAATCCCATGGATGGAGGAGCCTGGTGGGCTGCAGTCCACGGGGTCACTAAGAGTCAGACACGACTGAACGACTTCACTTTCACTTTTCACTTTCATGCATTGGAGAAGGAAATGGCAACCCACTCCAGTGTTCTTGCCTGGAGAATCCCAGGGATGACGGAGCCTGGTGGGCTGCCATCTATGGAGTCGCACAGTCGGACACGACTGAAGCGACTTAGCAGCAGCAGCAGCATCAGTCTGCCTACATATTCACTTGCCAATCATGGCTTCATTCATTCCTTCATCCATCCATCCTCCTACCACCTAGACATTCATCCATTCCACTGTATACCTGTGAGCTCCCTTCCCCATCCTGTCACAAGGTCACATTTAATTGACTGCCTATGTGCCAGGCCCTGTTCTAAGACCTATTTTCTCTCATCTAGCCTCCACCACCCTTCTATGCTTTGAGCCGTCTATACACTCACCTGTGTCCCCATCCATATGTCTGCCTCCCCATCTACCCATCAGCATTTAGCTGGCCCTTCAGTGCAGGGGTGACTCAGAGCTAGGAAGGGACCCTCAGTCCTCTGCCCAGGGAAGGATGAGACTCAAAGACCTGGAGATGGAATCTGAGTGGTGGGCGTGAGGTAGGGGAGACGAGGTGGATGTTTCAACCAGTAAAGAGTCTTCAGATCTGGGCTCAGGAAGATGCTCTGGTCTTGGGGACAATGGCACACCAGCAGTATATTTTATTTCTTTTTTCTCCTTTTCTTTTTTTGTATGTGCCATGTGGCTTGTTGGACTTAGCTTCCCAACCAGGGATGGAACCCGTGCCCCTTGTGGTGAAAGCATGGATAACCACTGGACAGCCAGGGAAGTCCCAATACATTTAAAATTCTGAGCATGTTACTTTATTATATGCAGTGGCAAATGATATTTTCAGCCACGGCAGATAGAGCAGAGCAAAAAGACCATCATCTCAGTCCCTTCCCAAGGGACATGCATTACTGGTGTCAGGGGTCTCTTTGCAGACACAGGCTGGGGTTGTGCAAGCGTGTGTCACCCACACATGTCTTGGCTGATGCTCTCTTACTGCACGATTTTCCCTGGACCCCTGGTTCACACGGGCAATTAGAGATTTGCAGTGTCTAGACTGAGAAGCCTCCTTTCTAAGGTTGTTCAGGTTTATTTTGGTTCTTGGCAGCAGCCCACCCTGATGCAATGGGCAAAAACCACAGTGAGGAAATTCCCATAAGAGGAAATGCAAATAACCAATAACATGAAAAACCAGAATTCACGAATTAGAACCACAGCGTTCCGATGTGGTAGGATTCTGTTCACATAACGAGTGGTCATTTGTTAAAATGCATCAAACTACAGACCAAGATCTGTGCATTTCACTGCAAATACATTTTACCTCATTTTTTCCCCGTTAAAAATGTTTTTGTATTGTGGTAAAATCTACATGACATAAAACTCACCATCTTAACCATTTTTGAGCGCACAGCTCAGTGGCATTAAGCACATTCACATTGTCATGCAACTATCCCCACCATCATCTTCCCCCACCATCATCTTCCCAAACTGAAGCTCTGCTCCCATGAAACACTGACTCTTCCTACCCTCCCCCAGTCCCTGGCACCACCATCTACTTCGGTCTCTGTGGATCTGACTCCTCCAGGGACCTCCTGTGAGTGGAATCAGCTTTCTGTGTCTGCTTCTCTCACTGAGCATCACGTCCTCAAGGTTCACCCAGGTTGTAGCAGGTGTCAGAATCTCTATCCTTTCTAAGGCTGAGTAATATTCCACTGCACAGTTGGACCACATTGTGTTTGTCCAACATCCATCAGCGGACACTTACATTGTTCCCACCTATGGCTCCTGTGAATCCTGCTGCTGTGAATATGTGTGTACTTGTTTCAGTTGCTGCTAAGTCGCTTCAGTCGTGTCCGACTCTGTGCGACCCCAGAGACGGCAGCCCACCCATCCCTGTGATTCTCCAGGCAAGAACACTGGAGTGGGTTGCCATTTCCTTCTCCAATGCATGAAAGTGAAAGTGAAGTCATGCAGTTGTGTCCGACTCTTAGCGACCCCATGGACTGCAGCCTACCAGGCTCCTCCGTCCATAGGATTTTCCAGGCAGGAGTACTGGAGTGGGGTGCCATTGCCCAGTAGCTCTTTCCAATTCTTTTGGGTGTATACCTAGAAGTGAAATTACTGATCAGTATACAAATAACTGAAAAGTATACCTCAACATTTCAAGGGTTAAAAAATAACAATTCCCATGGCTGGCGTAGATGATGGCAAATGTACCTGCTGGGACGCAACTAAAGGATGTACATTTGGTAATGTTACTTTGGAGATAATTTGAGAAAATGTATCACCAGGGTCTTAATATTTGTCTCATGGTCTCTGACAAGTAACTCCTTTACACTGAGAGTGTCCTGAAGGAAAACTCCACGGTGTGTTCAAGTGTCTAAATTCAAGGATGCTCACAGCTGTCCTGTCTCCAACAGAAAAAAGATGGGAGCCATCTAAGTGTTCAAAACAAGACAATTTGCTCAACAAATGATGATACGGCTGCCCTCGTTGTCCAGTGGTTAGGGATCCACCTGCCAGTGCAGCGGACACAGGTTTGATCCCTGCTCCAGGGAGATTCCATATGCAGAGGTGCAATTAAGCCCATG
The DNA here is from genome assembly GCF_029407905.1 of Bubalus kerabau. Classification (NCBI taxonomy): domain Eukaryota; kingdom Metazoa; phylum Chordata; class Mammalia; order Artiodactyla; family Bovidae; genus Bubalus; species Bubalus kerabau. The sequence goes on along the minus strand of NC_073624.1, from coordinate 212,907,899 downwards.
CACCACGGCAGGACAAGCCACTGCAGTGACAAGCCCAATCAGTGCAACCAGAGAGTCGCCCCAAGCTGCTGAAACTAGAGAAAACTCACCTGCAGCAACAAAGACCCAACACAGCCAAAAATAAATAAATCTTTAATGAACAAATATATGATGATATATCTGTGTCCCAGTATTTCAGATGACGACTGCTGAGTATTTACTTAGGAAAACACTCACATACTCTTGTAAACTGACAAGAGAGCAGTGTCTTGGATGAACTACACACAGGAAGAAAAGATTCCCATCAACAGGAAAAAGGGTGAAAGGTCACACACAAATGTTTCAGGGCAGATGCTATAACAGTAGGAAGAGGTGTGAGTGTTCTCCGGTCCATCCATGTAACAAAGTCGCACAAACTGGATGGCTTAAAGCAACAGTATTTATTCTCTCCCGGTTCTGGAGGCCTGACTCCGAGATCCTGGTGTCAGAGGGCTGATTCCTTTTGGAGGTTCTGCAGGAAAAACCCAGCCTCTTTCCCCAGCTCCTGGTGTTGCTGGCAGCCCTTGTCTTATGGCTGCATAACTCCAGTCTCTGCTCCTCCTCTTCACATCACCTTATTCCTTGTATGTTTCTCTGTCTTTTTCTGTCACACCCTAAATCCAGAATGATGTCATCTCAAGACTCTTTCTTTTTTTTTAGCATCACACATCTTTTCAATAACAAGGTAGAATCTGGGGTTAGTTTGTGTAGCCGAGACTGGCTCATCAGCCTCTGGTGTGCTCAAGCTTCTGGTCCTTGGAGTGTATAAAGGGTTTGGTGTGTCTATGCGGGGTTACTGGGGCCTTGCTGAAATGCCTGTACACCTCTCAGCCCTAGGGAGGACCAGAGAGGAAGACAGGGCCACAGCCCATGGGAGAGTCCAGGGCCAGCTGGCCAAAGGTGAGGATATTGCCCCGGCCTTGAGGATGCAACTCTGGGCACAGAGCACACACCTTCAGTTTGGGCACCTCCTAGACACACACATCATTGGCTGCAGCCCCCATGACCACAGCTATCTTGCCTGTCCAGCCCAAAAACTTCATCTTCTCTATCATCTGGAAAAGGGACCAAGGTGGACGGCTGGTGCAGCTCACAATCTCTTCAGTACAACTTGACTGAAAATGGAGGTGCTTGGTCTGGCCTGTTCAGCTTGACCAGCAGCCTTTGATAGGCGTGCTAGCTCTTGGGCTCCTTGCAACGAACCTTTTGGTCCTTGTTATGGTGGATGTCAACCCCCATGACGGCACTTCCTCAGTCAGGTCTGGAAAGCATCTCAAGACCCTAACTCATTACATCCGCAAAGACCCTATTTCGAAAAAAGGTCCCATTCTGAGGTTGCGGTGAACATGAATTTGGGTGGGGGGCGACAATGCTATATTCAATTTGTGACAGATGGATGGGACAACTTTTCTTTCATTTTCTCTCCCTTTTATCATGATTGTCTTAAATGACTAAGTGCCGAAAAATTGATGCTTTTGAACTGTGGTGCTAGAGAAGACTCTTGAGAGTCCCTTGGACTGCAAGAAGATCAAACCAGTCAATTCTAAAGGAAATCAATCCTGAATATTCACTGAAAGGACTGATGCTGAAGCTGAAGCTCCAATAATTCGGCCACCTGATGCAAAGAGCTGACTCACTGGAAAAGACCCTGATGCTGGGAAACATTGAAGGCAGGAGGAGAACGGGACAACAGAGGATGAGCTGGTTGGATGGCATCACCAACTCAATGGACATGAGTTTGAGCAAACTCCAGGAGATAGTGAAGGACAGAGAAGCCTGGCATGCTGCAGTCCCTGGGGTCACAAAGAGTTGAACAGGACTGAATGACTGAACAACAAATGAAAATAAAGCCTATGTTATTTTAATAATATGAAATGATATCTCAGGGAGTTCCCTAGTGGCCAGTGGTTAGGATTCAGAGCTTTCACTGCCAGGGCCCAGGTTCCATCCCCGGTCAGTGAACTGAAATCCTGCAAGCCATGCAGTGTGGCCAAAAAAAAAAAAAAGAAAGAAAGAAAAACCTATATCACAGATTTGATGTTCTATTGAAACAGAGTTGAGGAATGGATTGTGACTTCTGGGCAAATGGGTGTCCAGATGAAGATTGGTTTTCTGGGGTGATGGCTGGTCTTTGTAGTACTTTTGATTTCTGCACTTAATAAGCCCCTAAGTATGGAACCTCACTGGAGAAGGCGATGGCACCCCACTCCAGTGTTCTTGCCTGGAGAATCCCAGGGACGGGGGAGCCTGGTGAGCTGCTGTCTATGGGGTCGCACAGAGTCAGACACGACAAGTGACTTAGCAGCAGCATGGAACCTCACTTCTGACTTTGGGTCTACACTGTTTGCCGCTTCCCTCACTGTCACTTCTCAGCACATGCAGATACATCTCCCCTTGAACTCGCAGCCTGGAAGCAGGAACTGAAATTTTGTCATGATTGTTGGTGACTAAGAGGCACTAGGACCTGAGTGAGTCTCTTTTGGACAAACATGCCTGTGTGTTCATGTTGGGATATTATGGGTACCGCATTTGTGTCCTGGAGACTGAGCAGGTCCTTCCCCATTTTGGGCTCCTGTCTCGTGTCCAACCTCCCTCTCGTACCATTTCAGGCCCAGCCACTGCTTCTGTTCCTCTCCCAGCTGAGCCAGAACTCAGAAGTTTGGCTGAGTCCCTTTTCCATTCCAAGCCTCAGCATTTATCTCTCTGAAATGGGGATGGACAGCAGGACCCACCTCTGACATGGCCACCTTGAGGAGTCTGCATCTGATCATAAGAGCAATAGGGAGTCAGTGAGGGTCTTAGCAGGAGAGTGGCACAAGCTCATTGGCATGTCAGTCCCTCCAGCTGCTGTGAGCAGAAGGGTGTAGGTAGAGGGAACTGCTGGGCAGAGTGCCCATGGTGGGGTCCATCCACCAGCTATGGGGACGTTGACCCCCCAGCTCCGCAGGCCAGCACGCCAGCCGGGGCCTCTGAGGGAAGGAGCAAGCTCTGCCCTTCAGGTCACCCCAGGAGCGAGTGCCCCAGGGGGCTTCTTCATTTAGTCCTGTTTCTGTGTAAGGATTTGTTATCCTGTGGGCCTGAGGGAGTCAAGTTGACAGAGAGAGAGACATGTGAACTGCCGCTCTCTGGATGTCTCTCAGTGCCTTTCTGTCCCCACCCCTCCCCCTTCTCTCTGTTTCTGTCGCTGTCTCTGGATCCCCCCAGACCCTCCGGCCCTCCCACACTGGGAATTTATGAAATGGCTTTAGCGGGATGGTGGCCAAGTGTCTGCCCAGAGGACCCGGTGGTCTCATCCGCTCCTGTCCAGCTGGAAAGGGGAGGTGGACACCTGAAACCACCATCCTGGTGTCTACGTGTGGGCAGCCAAGGCAGGAAGCCCTGGGAGAGCCCCCAACCCAGGACACTCGACACCCTTGACTCTGGCTTCCTGAGGGCCCCTGCTGACTCTCACCACCCGTGGCTCTGGGGGACCTCTTCAACACGGGCAGGCCACCAGCACAGAAGACAAGGTCAGAGGGTCCACCACATGCATGCAAGTGTTCACACGTGTCTACACAGACCACACCAACATCCACACCGGGGCACAGGCTGGCTGGATGTCTACACCAGCCACTGGCCAGCAGACACACTGATGCTCCCACGCAGATGTGGGCACATGTGCACCCTCAGCTGCGCACATGTAACGGCACACACACACATGCGCATGTGCTCAGTCCATCCCCCATCCCACTCCACTGCTTCCCGCCCTCCCCGTCTCCTTCCCTGCCCGCTTCGATCAGGGCTACAGCTCCTGCAAACACCACACCGTGAGGGAAGGCATCGATCTGTGCTATCGAGCCTTGGGAGGGATGCAGTGGCCAGGCCTGGCTGGGCTGGGGGCTTCCAGAAGCCCGGTCACACTATCCCCAAGGAACTGGTTACTTGGGTCTCCCGGCCCAGCCCCTACCACTGAGGGGAGTGTCTAAGCCCCATATTAGGTGCTTAATAAATGCTCCGGAGATCAGCCAGGCCCTGCAGAGCCTGTCTCCCCAACTAGGGTCCCCAGATAAAATCAGGAGACCCAGTCACATGTGAGTTCTGCTGAACAGTGACTATTTAGTATAAGTGGGTCCTGGGTGCAGAGTGCTGATGACGACTGCGGGGATCCAGGCCCCCATCCTCAGATGCCCTGGAGGGGCCTCCCCGCACCCACCCCAGCGTGTGGGGAGCTGGAAGGCACAGCCCCTGTGGTCCCCTGCAGCCAGGACATGCCTGCAGGCAAGAGTATATTAAAACTTGCACGAAAAATGTATTTGTTGCTTCTCTGAAATTCAAATCTCACCAGAGATTTGTGTTTTTTTTCCCTCTCTAGCTGACACTCTGGCTGACAGACTCCTGTTCCACTTCCCAGATCCTCCCCTGATCAAGATACTTCTCTGTGCTGTGCTGTGCTAAGTTGCTTCAGTTGTGTCCAACTCTTTGTGATCCTGTGGACTGTAGCCCATCAGGTCCTCTGTCCATGGGACTCTCCAGGCAAGAATACTGGAGTGGGTTGCTATACCCTCCTCCAGGGGATCTTCCCAACCCAGGGATCAAACCCATATCTCTTATGTCTCCTGCATCTGCATGTGGGTTCTTTACCACTAGCACCACCTGAAAAGCCCCAAGATACTCCTACAGGAGGAGAAACTGAGGTTGGGCAGGGGCAGCAGAGGGAGGAAGGATTTATTAGAATGACATGTAGACAATATGGGCAGAGGGGCAGAGAGGCCATGAGACCCATGGCCTTAAGGGGCAAGGACAGAGCTGGACAAGCACAGCCCAGGGCCAGGCCAGAAGCAGGGTTTCAATCGGGAAATTCAGAGAGGGGCAGTCAAGGAAGGTTGCCTGGAGGAGGGGGCACTGGAGCTGGAGGTGGAAAGAAGTTGGAGTTGACCACTGGTGGGTTGGACCTGTGGGCCAGATTAACCCCAGCTGCACAAGCATCTGCTGCACCTTCCTCGACTCCCCCACCCTCTCCCAGAGGAAGGAGAAGTTCTATGCACCAGCATTGGCTGCTCACATCCATATCGTCCTTCTCCCTTTTCAGTGGCCCCTATTTCCATCCCCAGGGATTAAGGCTGGGTGGTCCTGTGACTTTAATGATTCAATCCAAGCCTTGAAATGCTTCAGGGACCATGAGGGATGTGCCTCCTTCCCTCTCCCTCTCTCTCCTTTCCTTTTTCTCTGTCTCTCTCCCACTGAGCTTGAAGGAGGGAAGAGGCTTCTGGCCATCATCTTTGGGATTTTGGTAACCAAGCTGTACTGCTGGATCAAGCCTTACCTGCAACTGCTGTCTTTGACTTTCAGCTCGTAGATCCACTCCACAGTTCTATTATTGGTGCCCCTGGAACCCAGCTTCCTGTTCCTCACACCCACAAGCATCTGCCTGCTGAGGAAACCCTGCTCATCACAGGGAATGGGAGTCATTTTCTGAAATTCACCTCCACATTGCAGACAGAGCCCTGAGGTTCCAAAGGGTTGAGAACTCAGTCAGGGCCCCACTAAGAGGAAGATTCAAACATGCACGAGGCAGGGAAAGGACGGGGAGCTGATGGGTCTGCTCATTTGTAGCACAGACCCCCACCCTGTAAAGGACAAGGGTCCAAACAGATGGGGCATGATGTACCAGGCCCCATGATGATCTCCAGGAATGCAGATCACGGCCAGAATGGGATTTTCCCATGGAGATCTCATGGCTTTTACAGGAGGGGAACTTGTTCAAACTTGAACAAACCCTCTGCAGACGAAGGACATTCAACCAGGGCCAGAGTAGGGGGCCCAGGTCCATGAGGAGGTGAGCCCAACTCACCCCAACCTGGACTAGGGCTCCTGAGTGTGATTTCTGGGAGAGATTTCAGATTCTAGTTTAGATTCTGAGAGGGGGGAAAAAAGAGAGAGATACAAAGAAGGACAGAGATTGAGAGACAGAGAGGGACAAGGAGCGATAGACACTGAGAGAGACAGAGACTGACGGAGAAATGAAGATTAAAAGAGAGACGAGAAGGACCTCCCTGGTGGCTAAGACTCTGCACTTTCAATTCAGGGGGGGCGGGTTTAGTCCCTGGTCGGGGAACTAAGGTCCCACATGCTGTATGGCCTATATGGCCAACAAATAAAAATAAATACATAAATATTTAAAAATAAAAGACAGACAGAGACCCACAAAGACTTATGCAGAGAAGCAGAGACCAACAGGAAAGGAGAGATAAAGAGATGCAAAGACACAGAAGACAAAGAAACGCAGAGACACGGGGAGAGAGACAGAGATAGACTCACGAATGAGAGAGCTGCTGAGCGGGGCTAAGACCCTGAGCACTGGCCACAGAGGGGCCAGCCACACCTGCACATCTGGGCACCGCCCCCTCTCCCCCCGCTGACACCTCCCAATTAGAGGAGAGAAATCCCCAGTCTGTCTGCCTCGCCAGTTATTGATCTGCCTTCGTGGCTGCGGCTTCGAGCAGGCAGGCCCCAGGCGGCAGCCTCCGTGCTGGGCCCCAGCCTCCCTCCATGTATCAATATCGTTATGATGTACACGGTGCACCCCCTAGACTGATGGGCTCAGCCCAGATACCCCCAATACTACTGGGCAGGTGGGCAGGGGGTCAAAGGGGATCCACCTGGTCCCTGTCCCTCAAGAAGAGAGGCCCCAAGATTCTCGGTCCCCCAACCCCAAGCCGCTGGGCTGCTTTAGGCAGCCATTTCAGCCTCTCTGATCACCTGAGGGGTGTCCGTAGGGCTCCTTCCTGCCCAGATTCCAGAGACACGGAGCCCAGGCCTCCTGCAGGTGGCCTCTCTGCTCTGGAAAGGGAGGCTCTCCTTCTGAGCCCTCCCAGGTGTTCTCCATGTGGCTCAGCAGATCCAAGCTCAGGCATCAAAGCCAGGAATCACTGGATTTGACTCCGGGGTCACATGGGGCTGGTCAGCCTGGGCCTCCAGGCCAGTCCAGTGGGGCAGCATTCTGGCCACATGGGTTGGAGCCACAGCAGCAGCAGAATCTGAGAAGCTCCTGACAAGCGAGGCCTTCGGCTCTGGCTGGCTCTGATCCCCCATCTCCGTCTCTGGGGAGCAAGACTGGGCAGACCAAGGAGAGTCTCAGGGCACAAAGGTGAAGAAGACCACCAACCCCTCTCAACACCCAAGGCTCCAAGACTGGAAGTGGGTCCCAGATCCCAACCTAGACCTGCCAACCACTTTGCAATCACCACATATTCTTATTCTCAGAAAGTTGCTGTGGGGGAGAGGGTGAGGGAAGAGGGGACCCCTTCACAGAGAGAGCACTGGGGCTGGACCACAGCCTGCACTCCACACCCTGCCAGGCTGGTCCCGGGACCTTCAGGAGCCCTGCCCACAGGCTCCAGTCTATACCCCTGCACGGTGCCATCAACCACTTGGCTCTCTGGAATTTCCCCCTGCTTCTCAAACGTGATGCTCAAGCAGACAAACTCCGGGACCGGGCAAGGTGCTGGGCCTAGCCTGGGGCCCGTATGGCCTCTGGGTGAAGGGTGACAGTCCCACCCAGCCCCTTCTCAGCAGCCGGGTCCAGATGATCTCGCCTTGAACCCTGGCTCCTTCCAAGCCTGAAGTGCCTCTGTGGACACCTCCCGCCCCTGTGGAAGGCAGGCGCTGCCAGCATCCTGCAGTAAGCCCACGCACTTGATGCGGAGGGTGGGTGTCCATACCTGCAGGGGACTGGCCTGATAGGCTGAGAGGTGAGCCAGTGACCACGGACCTCCCCTGTCCACCGTCCTGTGTATGTGGTCCACGAGGAGAGGATGACCGGCCACCGGCCCAAGAAGGGGTCAGGAGGAGGGCCTCCGTGGTGGGGGTGGGGGTTCTCACCACCCAGGCGGCCCCGGGGTCACGGGACTTGGCTCTAAGATACCCATAAAGGCTTCTTAAACAGTCTGGTCTTAGCCAACTCTCATCTCCACTAATGCGTAAAAATCATTAGGTACGGGTCCCCAGACCCCGGTCGTAAACCGGCAGGTCCCTGGGGCCTGCGCCTGGTCGGGTGAAAGGCATCAGTCCGGAGGCTCGCCCACAGCCCCCCGCGCCCCCGCCCCGCCCGACCCGTGCGCTAGGAGCCTCTTCTCAATCGATTTTATGAAAGCAGTTAGGGGTTCACAGTGTTTCCGCCAGCGCTTTTATGCCCCTGTTTAAAAATTCTTAATTAAGCAGGTTTTTTCTGTTTACACTTGAACTAATTACACTTTTAAAACCAACAATAAAACATTAGGCCCAGGCTATTAAAGGCTTCGGTGGAGGCCTGCGATGCGGCCCATCCAAGCAATTCAGGAACTGGGTCCTTCCGCGGCAGATAGGGGTGCCGGGTGGCAGGCGGGTGCCCGGCTTCGCTCAAGAGGGTCCCTGAGTCTTATCCGCCTTCCTGGAGGGTGGGGTGGGGGACAGCAGGCAGCCGCCTGGGGCCTGGCTTCCTCCCGCCCCCGCCGCTGACGGAGCTATTGATCGCCTGGCCTTCCCCATGGCCCATCCTTCCGGAGATCCTCGGCACACCAGGGGCTGTGCCAGGCGGGGGCCTGCGGAGCACGGGAGGCCACAGGGGCCCAGCCCAGCGCCAGAGTCATAGGCTTGCACAGGGAGCTGTCCTGGCCAACGGGCCTTTTGTGCAGGCTCAAGGGCACCATTCTGTGTGGGATAAAGCCCTCAGACCTCTGGTTGTCCTCTGTAGCTCTGTCTGAGCTCGACTCAGTCACCAGGCCACCCTTGCCCCTCACAGCGTGGACAGCTCTCCCCTGGTCGCTTACAGTGTCTCCACACACCCCAGAAATGTCCTGGACGGTGGCTCCGGGGCTTCCTCTCAGGGAAAACTTTCCCGACTCTGCAGTTCCCTCTAGACTAGCCAGGCGGCCACCAGGAGGACTTCCACACATGATGGATGACTGCCCTGTGGGCAGTGCAGCTCCGGACCCTCAGGCCTTCTGGCTGGGGGGCGCTTCTTCTGTTCTTCAGTCACCAGGTGACCTCTGGCAACACAGGGGCCTCTTTGAAGGCGGCCCGCAGGGCCACAGGGCCCACTGGGGAACTTGGCCCAAGCCTTCTGGGACCCATGGAAGGTTCTAGGCCCATGGGCCACTGCATTCCTCCCCTGGGAGCCAACTTCACTGCCCCAGGCCCCCAATTCAGCCAGCTTCACTGGCCTCAGGGTCCTTCTAGTGTCCCCATCACCAATGGCCTAGCAGGCTACCCACCTCCGAGCTAAAGATGCTATCCACTCAGCCTCTTCCACCTCCACGTTCAGGCCTTCCCACATCCTCCTTCCTGCCTCCTGATCTCCCTGGGAAGGGCCCCCTCTTCAGTTCCCCCACAGCCTCACCTCTTCCTGGGCCCCCAACTCTGCTCTCACTCCTCTGCACCAGGCTCCAAAGGGCCAAGAGTAAAGAAGTTCAGCTTTCTGGGTCAGCCGGTCTCTGTCAGGACAGCTCAGCTGTACTCTGGTAGTGAAAGCACCATAGGTGATGTAGAAATGAGTGGGCATAGCTGTCTGCCAACAAAACTTTATTGAAACAAGCCAAGGCCCACATTTGGCACTCAGGCCATAGTTTGCTGATTTTTGGTCTAGACCACCCCCAACACTGACCTCAGGGGGCTCTTTCTCACTCACAGATTCAGTTTAGACCCTGGATCTAAACATTTTCTTTGCCTCTTCATTGGTGGGGCAAAGGTCCCACTCTTCTGACTTGGCTTGGAAGGCTCTTCAGCCCACCTCCATCACTGCCGCCTTTTATAGCCATGCTTTGTTTCTCACTGATGGTGTTTTCTCTGCCCTCCACATTCATGGCCAGGCAAATCCCGACACTTTCCTCAAAGCCCCAGCTCCAATGTGCCGTCCTTTGTGAATCCTCATCTGGGTCCCCAGCATAGCTTTTGATCATACCTTCTTCTCTGGCCTCCCTCACCCCAGCCCTTACCACCTGGGCCTAAAAATATCTGTGTCCAGGCTTGTCTCCTCCCAAACTCAGGGAACCTTCTAAAACTATGTCTTGACTAGTGGGAGTATTTCATTGGAGCCAGCCAATTGTGTAGTGTCTCCTCCTCATGACTGTGCTGATTGGTCCAGAAATGGGCATGTGACCCAAATTGGCCAATAGAAGTCCTTCCCTGGGATTTTTCAGTTAGAGGTAGTAAGGAGGAATCCTTTCCTCTGTTGCTGAGAAAATAGAAGGCTGTGTGCTTGGCACCATGGGGACACTTGCAGGGCAGCTGGGCTGGGAGAATGAAGTGGGATCCTCTTTCAATCAGACGACTTAAAATTAAATTACCATCACCACTAATACACAGTAGGTATTTCACAGATGTAACAAATACATAACCACAGTTTCCTTTCCTCCCCAATTCCTATCACTATCTTGTCTACCTTACATTCGAAACGTTCACTTATTCCTTGAGTGTCTCTCCCACTAGACGCCTGTCTGTTCACAGCCGTCTCCAGGGCCCAGAATGCAGGACCCAAAGCATAAGGGGTGGGGCTTTGCTGCAAAATGAAAATGCAAGACAACCCATTCTGAAAGCAAGAAATCAAGTGTTGTTCAAGGTGCTAAAACACATAGCTTTCTCCTTTCTCCCTCGGTGTCTCTCTCTCTCTCTCTACTTGTCATAGCTTTTTCCACTTGCGATTCAGTGTCTTTTTAAAAAATGTATCAATAATTACTTAATTTTTGTTTTTTCTTAATATATATATTTTATTCAAGTGTAATTGACTTACAGTATTTCAGGTGCACAGCCAGGTAATTCAGTTATACATATATGCATATTATTTTTGAAATTATTTTCCATTATAGGTTATTACAAGATATTGACTATATAGTTCCCTGTACTATACAGTAAATCTTGGTGGCTTGTCGGTGTCTTTTAAGTAAAAAAATATTACAAGTTTGAATGGTCAACAGGAACATGACCATTTATTGTGTGCAACACAGATCGTACACACAGATACCAGATTGCATGTCCTGTAGGTGCAGAATCACACCTACAGATACCACACCGACTGGATTTCACACCAGAATCACACCAAAGACATGACGGATTTCATAGACTGTGCATGCATGTTTTGTTCGCATCAGAACAGATGAAACAGCCCCAAACCTGGGTGTTTTCATCTCACACTGGGTATTTTCTTCTGGACATGGAAATATTCTGCCAATGCTGCAGAGGCTGGTGGTGCAAGCAGGGTGGCAGGAACTTGGGGGCTAGTGGTCCATGTGTGTGTCCTGAGCTCATGCCTTGCTCCATGGTCCCTATGGATGTCACTTACCAAACACAAGGTCAGAGATCAAATGATCAAGAATCTCAAGATGGTGGCAGCAGAGTGTTAAACCAAGCGTGGAGGCCCGGGAGACTGCATAGGTCCCCTGCCTCCAAAGTGGGAGACTGCATAGGTCCCCTGCCTCCAAAGCTGGCCCTGCTGGAGAGCCCTGGTACACAGCCAGTACTCGCTAAATGCTTTTTGAGTAAGTGAGTGATGGGAGGAAGTTGGAGATCATCTAATCCCAGGGGCACAAAATGTTCCTGCAGTCTCAGAGGCTATGAATGGTGTCCTGGTTGCAAGGTAGGCACGGGATGAGGGAGGTTGAATGCAGGTTGGGGGGTGTCCTCTGTGATGGTCTGAATAGTGGCCCCCAAAGACATCCACCCCTAACTGCCAGGCCCCAAGGACACGTCACCTCGTGGGGCAGAGGGGACTTTGAATGAGAGATTAAATTAAGGCCCCTGAGATGGGGATGACCCCAGATTCCAGGGGACCCAGTGTCATCACAGGATCCTTATAAGAGGGAGGGGGGAAGGTCAGAGGCAGAGAGAGATGCTGGGCTGCTGGCTGTGAGGATGGAGGGAGGGGCTGCGAGCCAGGCATGTGGCACCTCTAGAAGCTGGAAAAGGCCGCAGCCAGTGCTCCCTTGGAGTCTCCAGAGGGAGCAGCCCTGCCCATGCCTGTGAGACCCATGTCAGAGTTCTGACCTCCAGGACTGGATCAATGCATGTGGTTTAAAGTGCTAAGTTTGTGGTGTTTATGACAGCAACAACAGGAAACTCATATGTCCTCAAGCAGCACCCCCACCTGGAGTAGATGACCCCACTTTCATCCATCCAAACCAATGAAAGTGTGAAAGTCTTAGTCGCTCTATCGTGTTCGACTCCTTGTGACCCCATGGACTGTAGCTCGCCAGGCTCCTCTGTCCATGAGATTCTCCAGGCAAGAATACTGAAGTGGGTTGCCATTTCCTTCTCCAGGGGATCTTTCCGGCCCAGGGATTGAACCCAGGTCTTCTGCATTGGAGGCAGATGTTTTTACCATCTGAGCTACCAGGTAGCCTTGTGCAAAGTGATTGTCTGAAAAAACATTGTTCTGCTGCGGCATGTAAAGATTTGAAGCCCCAGTCTGACCCCATCTGCCCACTTGTCAGATGGGGAAGCTGAGGTCAAAGGGGGAGTGAGAAGGTCTGAACAATGGTCTGGCTGAGCTGGGCTGGGCATCCACCTCATCATGCCTCTTGGTTTCACAGCCCCACTTTCTCAGGTGGCCATTGCTCCCCAGAGAATGAAGGTGAAATTCAGGAGCTGTGATGGGGCATCCCCTGTGTAAAACAACTTGGTGGTTCCTGAAAAGAAACAGAATTGCCATGAGATCCAGCAGCCGCACTGCCACGGGTCACCCAGAGGAATGGAAGGCAGGGCTCAAACAGAAATCTGGGGACCTTTGTTCATAGCAGCCAAAGGTGAAAGCAATAGAAGTGATCACCAGCAGGTGACAGATAAACAGTTGTGGTCCCTCCACACACGGGAGCGTCCCTCAGCTGTCAGAAGGAGAGAAGCCCTGACACTCGCTACTGCGTCGACAGACCCTGAGAACACGATGCTCAGTGAGAGAAGCAGACACAGGAGGACACATAGAGTGTGGTTCCGCTGATGGGAAATGTCCAGAACAGGCCGATCCACAGACACAGGGGAGGAGTGGTTGTCAGGGGCTAGGATGGCAGCAGGTAGGGGTGGCTGCTGATGGGAACGGCTTTCTTTTGGGGTTGTGCAATATTCTGGAGCCAGAGGTGGTATTTGCGCACCACTGTGAATGTACTGAAAACTAGTGAATTGTTCACTGCAAAATAGTTAGCATTACCTGAAGTCAATTTTACCTCAACTTTAAAAAATCCAGAATGGCAACCTGAGGCTGTGGCTGCCCTGCGGGTGGGATCGCAGAGCCAGGGGGCGACGATTGTGTAACTTCCCAGGGATCCGGGGAAGATCCCAGCTCAACTACCCTGTCTCACCTCCTCCCTCACCATGCCAGAGGACTCCAGTTCCTCTGCCTCCAAAACTTATTTCTCATTTTTTTTTTTCCTGTCTGCTTCTTAGAACCATTCTGATCTATGTGAAACCTGTGATATCTGTGGCAGAAACTGGGGGCTGGGGATTTCGAAAGCTAAAGGGAACTATCAGTGATTTCCAAGGGGGTGCCGGCATGCCCAGAAGTTAGGGATGCGACATCCTGAGGGGAGAGGAGGCAGAACCTTAATGGAGAGGGTTGCCCCACAGAGACCCGTCCAGTGGGCCTCAGGGACACCCATGGGGGGCTGCGGGCCTGAGTCTAATCCCCTCTCCCACCCCCCACCCACGTGCTCTGGATCCTAGGAGAACTGGTTTTCAGGTGGGGGTGGGGATGGGAGGATTGGGGGGCTCTCCGACCAAGGAATATTTCTCCTTTTCTGCCCAGTTTCTCCCAACACGGGGGCAAGGCCCCCCCTTGTATCTCAGCCCACCACTACTGCCCACCGGAGCCCCACCTTCCTTCTGGGCCACCTGGGACACGTTAAGGACTCAGGTGTGAGCACTTGGGCAACGATCAGCATCTCACCTCCCAGGGGGCCCTGGGAGGGACCCCAGCTGTGCACAATAAACAAGCTGGTCAGCCTGGAGCCTATGGCGTTCACTCCCAGCCTGACATCAGAGTGGCCCAGCCACCCTAGGGCTGCCAACGAGACACCAAGGTGGAGGGGTGGCCCAGGAATGAATCTGCTTCCTGGGGGTGGCACCCAGAGAGGTCAAACTTTGGAGGGTCACCTGTGTCTAGCATGACCCGGGGCCAGGGCAGTCCGGGAACACTGTGGGGAGGGGCTGTAGGTCAGTGTACCGCCCCCTCTGCAGGATGGGGAGGGGACAGTGGGCAGTGCAGGCAGGGTGGAAGCAGTCCCAGCTTTGTGCTGAGTGGATGTGAATTCTGGGCTCACGGGGGTGTCAACCCAAAGCAGTGAGTGGACCCAGGGAGGGAGGGCCTGAGGGCAGGGCAGAGAGCCATCGGCTCAGAACGTTGAGGGACTGGGCTGGGGGAGGTGGGTCCAGGGCCTGGAGTCGAAGGATGGCAGCCTCCTGGAGACAGGCAGGAGGTGGGGGACACTGGCCTGGGTGGAGGGCTATGACTGGAGACGAGGAAGATGGGGAGTGGCAGGGGAGAGGGGGGACTGTCAGGGGCCGGCATCCGCAGTGGTCCAAGCCCCCTGCCCGTGTCTGGCTGCCAGCATCTCCTGCTCAGGCATCTTCCCGCGTGGTGGGGGAGCATTTCTGAGAAGGGGAAGGAGTCCCTCAGGGTCTCGGGGTTTCTCAGAACTGTCTCCACCTTTTCTCAGAATTGCCTCCCCCAGACCTATCCCCGGGCCCCAGCCTGACGCACATCAAACTTCCACTGCAGGCTCTGGGGTGGAGGTGAGCTCCCTGTCCTTCTGGGGATGCAAACAGCACAGAGCCAGGGGCCCAGCTCAAACATGGCAGGCCAGTGAGCATGACCATTTCAGAGCTGGGAAGACCGAGGCTCACAGGTACACAGACCTACTGTACATTCAGGGAGTTTAGAGAGATACTGGTCCCCTAAAGGGAAAGAGCAGCCCCTCCCTTCAGCCCCTCCCTGCCTGCCTGCCTAACAGCTCTGGGGACACACCCAGGGGAGGGAACCTGACCTCCCCTCCAGGAGGCGAAGTTCTAATGGAGGTGGAGCTCATTTCACATGGGTCACCTCTTCCCTCATACCCAGTCCAGGGCTCCAACCTTCAGAAGCCAGCCTCTTGGCACAAACCATGCCCATTTCACAGGGGGAGAAACTGAGGCTCAGAGAGCCCAGTGGCTGGCCTCAGGCCCCTGGCAGACCAATCGGGTGGGACGTGGATGCAGGGCTGGCTGTCACTGGGTGTGTCTGCCCAGGACCCCACTCAGCCAGCTGCACCTTAACCATCATTTTTCAAAGGCATCGTTTTTCTCTTTCTGCCAAGATTCTTCCTGCCAGGCCCAGAGAGGAAGGTCAGTTGGCCCAAGCAACAGGGTTTGCTAGGAAGCCCCTCTTGGCTGCACTGGACATGTATTATTATTATTATTATTGGTATTGTTTGTTTGGTGACTTTGGCCACCTGATGCAAAGAGCCAACTCATTGGAAAAGACTAATGCTGGAAAAGGTTGAAGGCAGAAGGGGGCAACAGAGGATGAGATGGTTGAATAGCATCACCAGCTCAATGGACATGAGTTTGAGCAAATTCAGGAGTTGGTGGAGGACAGGGAAGCCTGGCATGCTGCAGTCCATGGGGTCACAAAGAGTCAGACATGACTGAGTGACTGAACAACAACAACCAGATCCAGATGGGGAATCTGAAGCTTGAAGGAGGCGCCCTATGCTGATCCTTCCCCTGGCTGGGACTTTGTCTGCAGTCTCCCCAGGGTGGAGCTCATGCCAGGGGTAGGTGGGTCACTCCCAGCCTCCCTCCCCTGCCGGCAGAGCCCCTATTAACAACCTCTTTTCCAGGCCAGTCCACATGAAGCCCCATTGTACAGAAGGATGGATTGAGGCCAGCCAGGTGGAGGACCCGTCTGCCCTGAGTGGCTGTTTGGTGCTGAGCCAGGAGAAGCAGCTTGCTTCCAGACCTGGCCGAGCTCACAGCACAGCAGACACGGCCGGCGGACACACAGGGCTGGGATCCCAGCTCAGTGGCTGGGCCTGAAATATGTTTATGAATAATAATTCCAGGCAGCCCCCAGCCACTGAGATCGAAGCCTTCTGTCTGGGCTCTGGCAGCTGTGAGGGGTTGGGACAAGGAGCCACCCCTCAAGTCATGCCTCTCCCCTGGGCAGGGGGGGTAGGGGGGGGGTGGTCTTCAGGGATTCTCCAACCCCCTCTTAGAACAAACCCTAATCTGGCCACCTCTCTCCACCTTTGTACCCCTATAGGCCATGGCACCCCTGTTTCCTGCCTGGACCTCAGTCCCTCACCTCCACCCTTCTTTCCTCCTTCCTGGGACAACTCCACGGGGAACTAGAAGGATTTCCAAAAAGACAACTGCATTGTAGCCCCTAACCTGCTGAAAGCTCCTCCCACTGCCCCCGAGCTCCTCGTGGTTCCCTCCCTTCTCAGTAAAACCCATATCCTTGACTGCCCTGCCCACTTTCCACCAGGGTTTTAGGGGTCTTCAGCTCCCCACCCCCAACTCTGCCTCCACACAGCAAGCTTCTTTGCTGTACCCCCCCTCAGGGCCTTATGCACACATGCAGAACCGAGTCTTCTTGTCACCCAGCTAGTCCCCTTCTCCTTCCTCAAAGTCCCCCCCTTCCCTAGTGGTCCAGTAGTTAGGAGTCTGCGCTTCCACTGCAGGGCGCATGGGTTCAATCCCCAGTCGGGGAATTAAGATTCCACATGCGCTGGCCTCACCACCAAAAAAAAAAGTCCTCTCCTTGCGGAGCCCTCCCTGTCCCCCAGGCAGAGCCTCCAATACCCCTTAGGCTCCAACCCCTCCCCATCCCGTTCCTCCCTCGGGCCCCACTCTACCCCACAGGCCTAGCAGCCCGTGTCCAGCTGTCTTCCACGAGCCTCCCCGACTTCTAGACAAGACTCCGGGATCTCAGTTTAGTCTGTATTCTTCCCCTGTCAGGAAATACTGCTCTGGGCTCAGAGAGGGGTGACCCTGCCAGGCCGCGCCCCATAGTGGTCACGCTCACAGAGGCCACGCCCCGCGTAAATTCGGTGTGCTGCAAAGCCAAGTGAAAAGTGAAGTCTCAGTCGTGTCCTACTCTTTGCGACCCCATGGACTGTAGCCTACCAGGATCCTCCGTCCATGGGATTTTCCAGGCAAGAGTACTGGAGTGGGTTGCTATTTCCTTCTCCAGGGGAATCTTCCCGACCCAGGGACCGAACCGGAGTCTCCAGCTAACCTGGAGTCTCCCTCTAATCTGGAGTCTCCCGCTAACCTGGGTCTCCCGCACTGTAGGCAGACGCTTTTCCGCTTTACCGTCTGAGCCCCCAGGAAGTTTCCAGCTGCAACTCCAGGCCCTCACCAAATGCCCCACCTCACTGTCTTCCTCCCAACTCCAGAATGGCTCCAGGTTTAGGGTTTTTCTTGAACCTCTTCACACCTTCCACAGTCTCCACCTGCGATCTGCCCTCAGCCACCCCTCCTCCTTAGCCCTTCTGCCAGGTCTCAGCCCAATGCCCCCATTTCCAGGAAGCCCTTCCTGAACCCTCCATGGTTTTCTAAGTAGACATTCATTTGTTTGTCTCTACCTCGGAAAGAGGACCACTTCCCACATTCTCATCATAATGTTCCCACTGCCCAGACCCGGGGTAGTGGTGGGGGCGGGGGGTGGAGGGGTGGGGTGGGGTTGGTGCCCAGGAAGTTTTCATGATACCTTTGTGTAGACATGCAGGAATGTAGGGCCTCAGTTCCCACTCAGAGGGCTCCTGGGGACCCCTGCCTGGCCGTTTGGCCTTGGCAGGGCAAAGGAGCTGCCAGCACCCTTCACGTCCTAGGATCCCTCCACCCTGTTCAAGAGCACTGACTCCAGAAGACTTGGGGTGCCCTCTTCCTTCATCTGAGTTTGGGATACAGGGTCTCCTGGGGGATTCTCCAACCCTCCCTGCCCCTCTCCCAATACAACTGGTGCATAACCAATGCCTCAGGTTATCACCCCCAAAGTCCCAGCCCTTGGAGCAGGAGACACCTTGAGACATGGTTAAACTACATCCTGGAGCTTGATGCCCAGTTTACATGGCCTCTTCTGCCCTCAGCTGACACATTCAAAAACTGGAGTCTTGTAGCCCTTCACCAGGATTAAATTAAGTGATACTTAGCCCCAGGATTGGAGAAGGCAATGGCACCCCACTCCAGTACTCTTGCCTGGAAAATCCCATGGATGGAGGAGCCTGGTGGGCTGCAGTCCATGGGATCGCTAAGAGTCGGACACGACTGAGTGACTTCACTTTCACTTTTCACTTTCATGCATTGGAGAAGGAAATGGCAACCCACTCCAGTGTTCTTGCCTGGAGAATCCCAGGGACGGGGGAGCCTGGTGGGCTGCCATCTACAGGGTCACACAGAGTCGGACACGACTGAAGCGACTTAGCAGCAGCAGCCCCAGGATGGCCCCATGGCCCACTGGAGCATTACTATTACCTTACTCCTTCCTTTGCAGGCTCCTTGCCTGCCTCCCCTCATCTGAGCATCACCCCATTTCACAGATGTGGAAACTGAGACCCAGAGAAGGGCCACCCCTGCCCAGACTTCCCTGGCCGCCTGGGCCTGGTTGGAGAAGATAAAGCCGTGAGCCGTTATCAGCCAGAGCAACTTGACGGATGAGCCAGAGGATTCCTTGCTGCCGTCCAGCAGCCCATCGATCGGGTGCTCCAGCCTCCGTGGCCAGCCACGATTAATTTATGTGGGACTGGAGAACACTAATTAAGTCTGTTTAAAAGGAAGTTAACTTTAATGCCCTGACCGCCCACCTTGTGCACTGTCCGAGTGGCCAGGAGTTTCCTCGGGCGTTGTGGAGACCCCAGACGTGGACCAGCACTGGTCTGCCACACACGACCGGTCCACTCCTGGCCCTGCAAGCCCCAGCCGTTCCAGCTGTTCACCAAGGTAGTGAAGGCCCTCCTGGGTGCACCAAGGGGTCCTCCGCTGGCCTGGGAGGTGGGCCCAGCCTTCTGGGCGTGATGTGGGCAGAACCACCACCCCTCGCATGCCAGCTCCAGCCCTGTGCTGTCACCTCTGAGCATGAGGCCAAAGGCTGGTACACAGTAGGTGCTCAATTAATGCTCACAATGTCACTGATTCTCAGTGGAGCTTCTAGCTCCCACTTGCACCCAGAGTGGAGTTATAAATCTGGGAGGCAAATCAGGGGCTGTGCCCTCCCCGGCTTGAGTGCCCCCCACCCCACTGCAAGCCCTCCTCCTGCAAGAGAGCAGAGCCCTCAATGGGTTCTGGAACCTCAGCTGCAATCTGAGCCTCGCTGTTGGGAAGATGCCCTGGAGGAGGGCATGGCAACCCACTCCAGTGTTCTTGCCTGGAGAAGCCCATGGACAGAGGAGTCTGGCAGGCTACAGTCCACAGGGTCACAAAGAGTCAGACACGACTGAAGAGACTGAGCACAAGCACACATTTCGCCACAGCCAGGCAAGATTTCTAAGAAAAGAAGGGCTTTCCAGACCTCTGCACCTTTGCAAGTGCTGGTCTTCCTACCAAGAATTCCCTTCCTCTTCACTTCCTCATCCTTCAAGTCCTCACCCAGGTCTGGCTCTCAGCCCCTCCCTGACCCCCTGCCCTACCCCCAGATCTTTCTCCCACCCTGACCTCCATGGGGCTGGGAATGACTGTGTCCAGCTCTCTCTCCACCCCATCTGGACTCACCAGCTGGGGCCCCAGGTCACCCAGGGATCAGAGAGGTGCACCCTGGGGGGTGTGAGTGAATGAATGAACTGACCAGTTCTCACCACACCCTCGCAGTGAGATATTCTCATTGTTATTGTCATGTGTGCCTGCCAGGGAGGCCTGCTGCTTTGGCTGAACCTCAGTTTCCCCATCTGTATAATGGGCACTGCAGCCATCAGAGGCCAGACCAGAACCAAGATAGAGGCCACAGCTGGGAGAGTGGAGGGAGCTGCAGGCTGGCCTCCCCAGGGCCCCTTGGACAGGCCCACTGAGGGGACCAGCTGAAATCTCACACAGTCCTGGGCTTGGTGGTGGGGGTGGGGGGGTGGGGGGTGCTGGGCTGGAACTCAGCCTTCAGAGCAAGCAACAGACAGAGGGGGTCTGGGGCTGCCAAGACAGGGAGGGTGTAGGCCTCAAGACATGGCCCTGTGGGCAGCAGGGAGGTTGTAGAGCAGGAGCGGGCCCTGGATGAATGACTGTTAGAAAAGTCTTGAGTGGGAGGTTTCCTTGGTGGTCCAGTGGCTAAGACTCCATGCTCCCAATGCAGGGGGCCTGGGTTTGATCCCTGGTTAGGGAACTAGATCCTGCATGCTGCAGCAAAAGAAGCCACATGCCACAACTATGACCCAGTACAGTCAAATACATAAATATAAATCTTTTAAGAAAAAGAAGTATCTTGGGTGAGACAGATGGAGACCAGGATTTCAAATCCTGGCTTTGACACTCACCTGCTGTGTAACCTAGCCACACGGTGCCTCGGTGTCCCCTTGTGGAGAAAGGAGACATGATCATGTCCATGACACACTCAGGTCCCTGTGGCCAAATAGGTCAGCCGAGTGAGTTTGGCAAGCTTCCCAGATGGCTCAGTGGTAAAGAATCTGCCTGCAATGCAGGAGACCCAAATTCGATCCCCGGTAGGGAAGATCCCCTATAGGAGGAAATGGCAACCCACTCCAATATTCTTGCCAGGGAAATCCCATGGACAGAGGAGCCTGGTGGGCTGCAGTCCATGGGGGTCACTAAAGAGTCTGACACGACTAAGCACACACACACACCACCAGGCTCTTGGTGGAAGAAGAGGGAATAAAATCTGCCCCAGGCCAGCAGGGACCTAGAAATTCCTCAGGGGCGAGTTGCCACACCTCCCTGGAAGAGAATAAAGCTGCAAACCCTGAAAATCACAGAATCCCGAGATCCTGATATCCCCAAATCCCCGCATTCCAGAGTTCTGAGATCCCAGAATGCCAGAGAATGGGATGAGCAATAAGATGGGTACCCTGGAGTCTGTACACCTTCTACACCCTCATTCTTGTGTCTTTGCCATCTCCGTGCGGATTTCAATAATTACTTTCTTTTTCTTTTTTTTTTTTTAACAATGGCAGAGTCCGGAGCAAGGGGATTGGAGAGCTTTGTGATGTGGATTTCCTGTCCCTGGACCTGTTTCAGAGACTCCAATCACAGTGTCTCAGAGTTGGGGGCCCCAGAAGCTGAGCCCAAGACCAGCTGAGTGAGGGCAGGTTATGCAGGAGGCCTCCTGGGAGGGAGCTGGAGGGACACGCCCCAGAGTGGTCACTACCAAGGACAAAAGACAGGACTTATCCATCAGGATGTGGAGGGACATCGTCCCTCACCTCTGGTCCCTCCAGAGCACAGAGGGGGCCCCAGGCTCACTGGGGACAGACAGCTGCAGCTGTGTTGAAGTGACAGGGGCCCCAGCTCCACAACCTGAGCCCCCATAGCGTCTGCTGTTGGGGGGAGGGTGGCATTTGCTGCCTGTCACCCACACTTTGGGACAGACAAGGTCCCTTCCTTCAGTGAGGTGAGGTTGGCAGGGAAAATAGAGGACAAACAGATAAACAAATCACCAGGACAGGGTCATGGGTGCTAGAGATGTGACGGAGACGCCTCTGGGTGGGGGGGTCGGCAGGGGTCAGCAGAGACAGATGCATCTGAATTTCCTCTGCAGGGCACTGGAGAGCTATAGACTGCTCTTGAGCAGAGAGAAGAGGAGTGTGATCTGATTTTTGTTCTTGAATGTTCCCCCAACAAGTCCAAGTCTGCAGGCAGGCCAGGAGTGAGGGAACGATGCACCAGGCAGAGGGCACAGAACACACAGGGAGCAAGCCAGCCTTGAGCATTTTAGCCCGTGGCTGGCTGGTGGGGCTGCACAAGGAGGGCCAGAGAGCAGGGGCGTGTCCTGAGGGGTCAGCATGTCCTGAGGGGTCAGCCTGAGTTCTCCCCACCCTCCCCAATTGCTACAGGGCCTCCAGGCAGCTCCCCTCCTGCTTCAGCCTTGCTCTCCTCATGGGCACAGGCATGTTGGTGTAACCCTGAGCTGCTGGGACATGTCACCTGTACATCAGCTCCCGGGGCCCCGGAGACCCCTAGACCTAGGCCCGAGCCCCTTGCCTGCAACCCTGGCCCCACCACCCACCGGCGTCCCCTCTCAGGCAACATCTTCATTACGGAGCCGAGTTGTTTAAATAAATGAATTAATATTGACGAACCATCAGTGACCTAATAAATGATTAGTTAAGGCGCACATACATCACGCCGCGGGGATGCCGGGAGCCCTTAATTACTGCTTCTGAGGGGCCAGCAGGGCCATGGCCACTGCCCTGCACCCCTTCCTGGCCCTGGGCTCCTTCCTGGCACCCCATTCCTCTGCATGTCAGGGACTGGGCAGGAAGGCAGATTGTGCTGTCTCTCCATCCTTCTCCAGTTCAGATATTCATATGGCCTCAGAACAGCCTCATCCCAGCCTCCTGGCCTCCTCCTATCCCCAGGGTTCCTTCCCTCCCTGCGCCCAGACAGCCTCACCCCTCCATCACTCTAATGCCTCCTGGGGTTCCCCAGTGAACTCAACAAAAAGACTGCAGACCTCCCCACGGTCCACGGGTTCCCGCAGCCCAGCCAGATGGTGTCACAGTCTCCCTCCTTGTCCCACCTCCTACCTCACTGCTGCCCCCTCCAGACCCAGGCCACCCTGCTCACCTCAGCCTGCAGCACCTGGGATGGATCTCGAAGGATATGTGGGGTGGGACCACCCCAAGCCCAGGCCCAGAGGCAGCTAGGCGGACACCCAGCCCCAGGGGTGCTAGCCCTCCTCTGGTACAGCACCCCTGACTGCCACTGCCCCAGCAGGATGTGAGTGGAGGGCCTGAGGGAGGCATCATGCCTGAGGGACTGGTGGATTCATTTATTCTCTCCTCTCCCACCATCCGGTGTCTGCTTACCATGGTTGCCTGGGACCCCAGACTGAAGGACACAGCCAGACAACAAACTCTCCCAGCCTGCATTCAAGTAAGGGCTGAGCCAGTCTCTGGCTTCCCGGAAACTCAGCCCTTTGGGAGTTTACAGCCGGGTAACACTGTCCAGAGAGGGCAGGGGCTGGGCCAAGGCCACAGGCCCAGCAGCCTCAGACCCCGCTCTGGGAGGGGCGGGGGGTGTCTGCGGAGCTTCTCAAGTCGTTGTGGCTGGGAGGTTGTGGGCTGTCCTCTCTTGCCCCCAGAGGCTCTTCATGTCCCAGAGGCTCTTCATGGCCGGGGGCTGGGAACCTGGAAAGGCCACGGCCACAGGCACCTGGGAGGGCCTGGGGAGGGGGTGAGCCGGAGCTGAGAGGTAGGGAGATGTGACTGCAGCCAAGCCCAGAGACAGGGAAGCAGAGAGAGGGGCAGAGAGACAGAGGGACAGGGAGAGACAGATGCAGAGAGACACAGGTTTACGAAAGGGCACAGGGAAGGCATCTGGGAGAGGCCCACACTGCACTTTGCAGGGGTGACTCCAGGAGGACAAGTGGGCCCCTCACCCCTCCTGTGGCCCAGCCCCCAGGCAGTCCTTCCCATGGTCACCCCTGGGCCTTGACCCTACATTTCTAATTTATTAAAAAAAATAAATTTTTAATATTTATTTAAATTTTTAAATATTCATTTTAATTTATTTGGCTACACTGGGTCTTAGTTAGGGATCTAGTTCCCTCACCAGGGATGGAACTGGGCCCCCTGCCTCCGGAGCTTGGAGTCTTAGCCATGGGACCACCAGGGAAGTCCCCCACCTGCATCTATTAAGTGCCTGCTGTGTGCGTGTGTGTGTGTGTGCGCGCGCACACATATGTGTGTGTGTATATGTGTGTAGAGCCCTTCTGGTTGGCTGGTCTGGGGTCCCCTCCCGCTGTGGGAGGGCAGGGGCATGCTCCCTTCCCTGGACCTCCTTCTCCTGAGACCCTTCCCACAAGGATCAGGCCCCTTCCCTGTGGGTGGTCCCAAGGTCACACTGTCTGGTTGTAGCCCACACCTGGCTCGTCCCACTTTTGCCTGAACTGTCTCCTGGCTCCTCCTCAAAACTCTGGGAGACACCTGGGCCCCTCCCTGGCTCTGGGCCTTAGTGTCTCCACATTCAGAACCTCAGGACAAGAGATCAACTCCTTTCCTCAGAGACAAGCTGAGGGTCAGAAACAGATGGATCTGGGTTTAGAATCTCATCTTCTCAGCTCTATGAGAAAGCCCCCCACCTCCGTGACCCCACTTCCTAGTTTGTAGACCAGGTTGGTCATATTTCCAGCCTCACGGGGATGTTGAGGGGATGAAGGGGGTAGCTGGGGCATACAGTTGGCACTCAATAAATGCTGAGAATGATTGGATAATAGAGGTTTTCAGAATGATGAGGCTGGGAGGGTAATCAAGAAATGACATCCAAGGACTTTCCAGTGGTCCAGCGGCTAAGACTCCACACTCCTAATGCAGGGGGCCTGGGAACCAGATCCCACAGGCTGCAACGAAGACCCAACTCAGCCAAATAATTAAATACAATTTTTAAAAAAGAAGCTGCTGCTGCTGCTGCTAAGTCGCTTCAGTCGTGTCCGACTCTGTGTGACCCCATGGACGGAAGCCCATCAGGCTCCGCCATCCCTGGGATTCTCCAGGCAAGAACACTGGAGTGGGTTGCCATTTCCTTCTCCCATGCATGAAAGTGAAAAGTGAAACGGAAGCTGCTCAGTCGTGTCTGACTGTTTGCGACCCCATGGACTGCAGCCTACCAGGCTCCTCCATCCATGGGATTTTCCAGGCAAGGGTACTGGAGTGGAGTGCCATTGGCTTCTCCATAAAAAGAAGCTACATCCTGTCTAAACTGTTATTTAATTTGCTGCTTGATCCCCCGGGTGGGAAGATCGCCTGGAGGAGGGTATGGCAACCCACTCCAGTATTTGTGCCTGGAGAAGCCCCATGGACAGAGGAGCCTGACGGGCTACAGTTGGACATGACTGAGTGACTAAGCACAAGCACGGTTACCATTATTGCTAAGTACTATTATTTAGTCAATTGACAAACGTTCACTCTAGGAGCATTTGGAACTGGGCTTCAGGGCGCCTGCAGGGTGAACGTGGGTGGACACAGGGATCCGCTTTTACTGCAAGTCCTGCAGCTGCGCTCAGGTGAGGGCGGTGAGGGTTGCGCCTGTGCACACAGTAGGTGGTCAAGGAAGTCACTCATAGTCTCACGCAAGTGGGCAGGCTCGGAGGAGTGGAGCTTTCTCCCCAGGCTTCAGAATTTGGTGATGGAGGTGGCGCCCCAGCCACAAACTTGGTAGCCCATCAATCCTTCCCACTCTTTCTTCCCTGCTCACCACCTGCTCAGCCCACATTTGGGGAGGGGGTTGTAAATCTGCCTCAGACCAACCCACCAAGCTCAAATGCCTCCCAGAGGCCTTTGGGGTTGCATACAAAGTAGGGTTGGTGGAAGGGCTTGTCCCCACAAACTAGTCTCTTCCCTTTATAAGTGACTCACCTGGGAGGTGCCCCAGGAATCAGAGAGGAGGGGGGCGATTCGCGGGGAGGGAGGAAGCAGAGTGTTCTGGCTCAGCCCCTGAGGTTTGCAAAAGCTCAGGCCTCAGTTTCCCCATCTGCAAGATGGGATCATAGATTCCCCCACCCCATACCAGTTGTCACAGTGATCAGAGTGGACTCTGATAAAGGCTTCGTAGGACAGCGGGGTTGATTATTTATGATAATAATACTACTCAATGACGTTTTTCTATACAGTGACTGTTGAATTCACGCTCCTCGCATACATGAGGCGCTCAATAAATGTGCTGGACAAAAGCGCACCCCTCTGTGAGCCCCAGTTTCCTACTCACAAAACGGAGGAATCGATTACCCACCCCTAGTATCTGGAGCACAGGGCCGCCGGCACCCGGGAAGCCCCCAGCATCGAGCCCCGGAGACCCAGCCCCAGCGTCCTTCGGGGAGCCGTTTACAAGAAGCCTGCTTCCCCCAACGCGGCCCCCGCCTGGCTGCCGTTCCCAGCCGGGATAATCTAATCGTGTTTCCAAGGCTGCAATCGATAACCCCGAGGCCGCGCCAAAACGAGTCTCTTAAAGGGCCAGCAGCCCCGGCCGGAGGGGAGGGGGTCCCCAGCTGCCCCCTAGTGCCTGCCGCAGGGTGGGAAGGCCTTGGGTAAAGAAAGTCTTTTGCATCAACAGAGCGCGTCGCAGAGCCCCCACCCCTGAGGCTGTGTGGTTCTGGGCCAGCAGCCTGACCTCTCTGAGATGGAGGTGGTTCCTTTGGATAGAGGGGCCCAGGAGGCCCACCGCAAAGCCCCTCCACATCTTCACCTCCCGGATGGGGAAAGTGAGGCTCGAAAAGAGGAGAACACGAATGAGGTTATGTTCTGTGCTGTACTGCACCCCTAGCGTCCCCAGTCAGCCTGCGGAGGGCCCCCCACCCCCACGGCTCCCTTGGCCCTGCCTCGCTTCCCCCAGGGGCCAGGGCTACCTGTGCCAGGATCTATACAAACGCATTTAGTGATCAATGTTCTCACAGGCCAGGTTCATCGACCTGTGCCCAGGGCCCCCTGTGGCCCTCACCCCTGTGGCTGCTCTGCTAAGCTGTCTCCATGGCCGCTGAGGAAGGGAGAGAGCCCATTCCTTCTGTCGTGTTTGGGAAACTTCCATGGCCTGATCCCAAAGGGGAAAAACCTAAAGGCCCCTGGGGGTAGACTCTTCAAAGCAGTGATGGTAGAATGTTCTAGAAGTGGTGATGAGAGGGGTATATTCTAGAAGCATTGATGGTGGGCTATTCTAGAAGCTGTGGCAGTGAGCTATTCTAGAAGTGGTGATGGAGGAATATTCTAGAAACAGTAATGGTGGGATATTCTAGAAGCTGTGACAGTGGGGTATTCTAGAAGTGGTGATGGGGGGAATATTCTAGAAGCAGTGATGGCAGACTGCTCAGTAGCAGTAATGGAATCTTCCAGAAGCTGTGATGGCAGCCAACTCAGGAATGTGGACTTGCCCAGCGTGCTGTGGACACAGCCCTGGTTTTCAGGGCCAGCTGTGACCAGGGCCCAGTCAGATGTCCTTGTTATTAGCTGCAAACTGGGACAATGACTGAGCCTTCCTCCAGGTCCTCGCACGTAGTGACTAGTGCTGGGAAGAACAGGCCTGGGAAAATCTTGGAGTCAGTATGTGCCCAGGGCTCACTTGACCTCTTACTCTGCTGACCACACCACCAGAGACCCTCTCTCCCTCTCCACGCCTCGCCACCACTGCCCTGGCTGAGGGACCCCTGTCCTAACCCCACAACATCCCTCCAGCCCAGACCCCAGGCCTGACCCCACTTCCTTGTCACCTTCCGGGTCCAGGGTCGGGGCTACCCGGCTGAGAGGAGATTGATCCAGCCACTGACCCCATGGCCACTGTTGCCAAGGAGATGGCCCCCTGTGGCTGGGGGTATGGCCAGGCCAGGGGTTACCAAGGGACAGAGGGAGGGAGGAGAGGGAGGTAGGGATAGAGGGAGGGGACAGACAGGCAGAGGGAAGGACAGAGGCACAGGGGAGAAGCATAGTAGAGGGATACACTGCTCATATCAGAACCTCCTGGACAGCTTGTCAGCTCTGCCAACCGCTGCAGGGCACCCAGGAACTGGCATTCACCCCTCCCTGGAGTCCACTTTTGCTGCACCACCAATGGGCTTTTGTCTGTACACTTGGCCTGGACCACCCGCGATCACCCTGCCTCCATGGGAGCCTCTCGTCCATTCACCCCCAGGAGACCAGGTGAGGCATCCTAGAAGAGGGACCAATGGAATAGGGCCCTACAGAATGAACAGAAGTTTGATGAGTGGAGAGGGAACCATTAGGGAGAGTGATGGAAGTGGAGAGGACGCGGGGGAGGCCAGATATCAGGCAGGCTCCGCCATGGTGGAGCTTCTCCAGGGCTGGCTGACAGTGGCTGGGTTGTCAGAGCACGGCATAGATTCCCATAATCAAGGGGACCGTGGGTCGTGTCCTTCTGCCAGTTTCTCAGGTAGGTGTCCCTGGGATGCCAGAAATCAGGGGTGACATCACAGAGTATGACTCCTCATGGGGGACAGGCAGTAGCCAAGACCCAGATTAGGACAACAAAGGAAAGAAACGAGCTTTCCTTGTTCTTGGACGTGGTGGAGGGCAGCACTGGCTGGAGGTGACATTGAGCTGGGGACATGTCAGCAGGGTCCTGGGAAAGTTGGGCCAGAAAGAAAGGCCACAGCAAAGGCCCAGATGTCAACACAACCAGACGCTCCCTGTCTCCTTGTAGGTGACATGTGACATCTGCAGGTGACACGGAGCCTGTTGACCACCAGCAGGAGGAGATTGGGTGGAGGCCTGAGAGGCAAGAACGGGAGAGCAGGGAGGGGGAAAATGCACGTCAGGATCTCAGGGAGGACCTGTTAGAGCTGACAGCTGACTGGTGGGAAGGCATCCTGCTGGGAGCAGTGTCTCTGAAGGGGGACTTGAGTGTGGGCTGTGGCTGTAAGCACAGGTACATGCATGTGTGTGTTAGTCGCTCAGTTGTGTCTGACTCTGTGACCCCATGGACTGTAGCCCACCAGGCTCCTCTGTCCATGGGATTCTCCATGGGGGTTCTCCTCCAGCGGATCTTCCTTACCCGGAATCCGGGTCTCCTGCATTGCGGGCAGAGTTTTTACTGTCTGAGCCAGCCACCAGGGAAGCTCTAACATGGAGATAAACATTAACATCCCTGAGCACACGTGTGTATGTGTGTGCCCCATCACAGTGCACACACGAGCATGCACATGTGTAAACACGCAATAAACATGCCAGAATATGTGGACACGTGTTTGCCAGGCCTTGCGCATCTGCAGAAATGCCGGGCAGTACGTGGAGACGTACAGGTAGGACCCCGCTCGAGGGCAGGCAGACAGATCGATGCACAAAGGAAATGTGGATGTCTGGTTATGACTATCCCATGTGCACACGCGTGGATAAACAGGCCTCACAAGTGCAAACAAAATTATGCCCGCCTGTGCCCGGACGCGCCAGGTCCTGAGCACACGGTACCCAACCAAGCTGTTGCAGGGCAATGTAAACACGTTCGAGCACATGAACACGCCAGCGTGCTGGTAGGATCGAGCGCGTGAGCACAGCTGAGAGCTGCGTACACGCAAGCACAGTGCGCTCACACGTGCTATATCCCAACCGGGCACGCGTGAACATCGCAAGCGCAGCGAGCACTCAGAGCCCACCGGCGCCGGGCACGCGCGTGCGCAGACGGCCACCGCGCACAGCAGGCCTCCGCTGGTTTCTGGGCAACGGGCGCCCCCTGGTGGACACTGGCCCCGGGCACCCCCCCCCCCCCCAAGTGCGTTTGTCCCGGGCAGCGTAGGGGAGTCTCCCCAGTCCCGCGCTCACACCTCGCATCGGGTCAGGCCAAGGGTCTGTGTGGACATAAAATGTTCAGATTAGGGTGACAATAGAACGAGAAGGTTTGGAGCAGTCACAGGCCTGACGGGAGGGGTCTGGAGAGGGTCAGGACAGGGCAGCAGGGTCGGGCCTCCATTTCCTTCCTCATCATTGAAGCCTCTCCATCCTGCCCATTGCTGCCCGCGCCCTCAGGCCCGGAGACTCTGGCCCGCCTCCGTATCCCTGCAACCGGGGACTTCCTGGGTCCCCCAGCGCGCGATGTGCTCCTTGGAGTGGGGGCTCCGAGGCGGGAGGAAAACCTCAGACCCATCTCAGGGCACCACCAGGTGGCAGCACGCGCCCAAGTGCGCACCTCTGGCCTGAACCGCCGCAAGGACCCCAAGCCCCCAGGGTCCAGCCCCCATCCCCGCGGCCAGTGGGAGGGGAGTGGTCTGAGGGGGGACCCTGTGTGACCCCGAGCACGCGGCCTCTCCAGCCTGTCCCTTGGTTTCCCAGTTTCGGGATGGGGACCTGGAGGTGACAGGGCTAAACAGGCGAGTGGGCAGGGTGGCCTGGAGGGCCACAGCAGAGGTGAACTTGTAGGGAAAGCAGGAGCACCTGGCGGGGGAGCAGCATGTGCAAGGGGGAGCTGAAAGGAGTCCTGAGGCTGGGCTGAGAGAGCCTAGGGCCACAAGTGGGGTCAGAACGCTTGCCCCCCGACCGGGGCTGCGGGGAGTTGGCAGGGCCGGCGTTGGGGGCGGGTGGGGGGGAGTGGGGTTTCCGGCCTGAACTCAGGAGATGGAGATGATGCTGGATCCAGAGTCTATGACGGAATGCAAAGATTTTACGGCAGAGTCTGATCCTCAGTTCTCGACTTTCCCACCATGGGATGCTCAGGATAGAGCTCTCGAAAGAAAATTCCAGACTCCCCATTGCCCTGCTGCCCCCAAGGTTGATGCCCCAATTTCAAGAGCAAAGACACAGAGACTGGGGGACCCCACCCCTGTGACCCAAGGGGCAACGGTTGAGACGGAGGGACCGGGGTCCTGTATCTGGGGACCCAGGCCCCCCCCTCCTCACTCCTGGTGAGGAATGCCCCCTCCTCACTCCTCAGCAGTTCCAGCGTTTCTGCACCTTTAAAACAATGTGGCAGAATTAGCAGCTCTACCCTCATTAATATGCAAAAATGCAAATCAAGGGGTGATCAAGCCACAGCCCCCTGGGGATATTTCCCTGGTGTTGGAGTCTATTGTCAGGGAGGTTTCAGGGGATGGCTGTACTGGCAGACGTTGGGGAATGTAGTGACTGGGCAGTCAGGGCCCTGGGGAGGCAGTCACCCTGCTCCCTGCTCACCCCTAGTGCCCTCCTGGCTGCCTGCACACTTCCGGGGTGGGGGAGGGGTCTTCACATGGGGCGGTGGGCAGATCAGTCTGCTTCGTGACCTGGGGTTGAGGACCCAGGAACTTGGGCTGAGGGTTGCCCCAGGCATCAGGGCCTTTGCATTGGCTGGGCCTCTCCCCACCCCACCCCATCCCCCTGCAGGATCACTTCTGGCCTATGTATCCCCTCCCTGGGACCCTCTAGTGTCACTAAGGTAAGGGAACTCCCCCCCCAAGGACAGGTTCAGATGCCTGTAAAGTGGCTCCTTAGTGACTGTTTCTTCCCAGATTGGCTGTGGCCCACCCCACCCCTGGCCCAGAGAGGGTGCCCACAGACTTTGCATCTGGGAAACTTGCCCAGGGTCCCCCAGCCCACAAGAGGGGTGTCCCAGGCTCCCCATCTTGGGAGGGATAGAGACCACAGCGGGGGTGCTGAGGTGGGGGTCCTTCAATTCACGTGATCACAGCCAGCAGGTGGAGGTAAAGGGGAGATGCTAATGACCTGAAATGGGGCTAGTCCCCCAGCTCCGATGAGAGACAGATAGACAAAGAAACACAGAGAGGCAGAGACCGAGAAAGACAGAGACACACACAGAGGGAGAGGGAGAGACAGAGGTAAAGAGAGAAACAGAAAGAGAAGAGACAGAGGCAGATAGGCAGAGAGAGATATAGAGACAGAGGCCAAAAGAGAGAGACAGAGAAACAGTCCCAGGGCAGCCCCACCCCGCAGAGGTTCCTAACTGGCACAGGGCCAGGCGCCAGCTGCTGCTCCCCCTCCCCCACCTCCCACTCACACTCTGAGTGGGGGTTGGGCCCCAGGAGCCCCAGCTGCCGCTGCCACACACACAGGCCCCAAGACCCGTTAGGCGCCCCACCAGCTGCCCTAGGACCCCACAGCCCCCTGAGCAGAAGGAAATGCCTTTGCCCTGGTGGTGAGGGGCTGGGCAGAGGTGGGGGGGCGCTTCTAAGTGCCTCTCCCTGTCTGACCTCTGGCCTCTCCCTCTGAGTCTCGATTTTCTCACCTGTGAAATGGGGACCACTGTCTTCCCCAGCCTCTCCACTGGGTGGGCTGGACTCTGGGGACAGCCTGGGGGATGGGGGGCATTTGCCCTGCAGGAACTGGGAGGGGGACATTGAGCAAGCAAAGCTGACAGTCTTGGGGATGGATGGGCTGAGGAGAGAATGAGGGAGAGAGGTGCTCTGGGCCAAGAGGCCAGCCATGCAAAGGCCCTGAGGTCAGCATGAGTCATGATGTCCAAGGAGCAGGGAGGGGGACGCCAGCATGGCTGGAGGGTCACACCAGCATGACTGGAGGGTCTGGGGGGAGCTGGCTGGAGCACACCCTGTAGGTGACCTCAGTTTGCTCCTGCTCTGGATTCCTCCTGTACCCCCACCCCAGGGCCTGTCTGGACCCCAGCCCTGACTGCAAGTGTGCTGTCAGCCTGACACAGCCAGACCCCCAGGCAGGGAAGGAATTAGGAGCTGGGGAGTGAATTTCTCATTCTTTGTGCCTATGTGCAGGCCTTACAGGTGATGCACCGAGGGGTTAGGAGCCACCTAGGCTGGCAGGGGGTGGAAGGAAGCCTAGGAGCACTGTGGGGCCAGGCCCCGCCCACATAACAGGGTCAAGGGAAGGCCAAACATGAGAAACCAAGAACCTGGTGGTTCTGGGTCCAAGGCATGCCCTCCACGCTTCTCCAGGTTCCCTGCAAAGTGGGGGAAACTGATACCTTTAAAGGGGCAGTTCTGTGACCCGCATGACCCAGTTCCCCTGTGCAGTGCCCGGGGCCGTCCCTGCCCCTGGGGAAGGGGCTGCCCCTCAGCGCTCCCCCAGCACCTGCCAGGAGACCAGGCAGCCCAACCTGGCCCCTGGTGGGTGGTGAGATCTCCAGTCCCCTTGAACTGATGAGAACTTGGGCTCTGAGTGAGGAAGTACCCATGCCAGACTCTCTTTGCAGTGCTCCCTGTACTTGGCTCAGGCTCAAGGTCACCCAGGGGGGCCCTCCCCAGAGCACCAGGGGTTTTCCCCGGAGGACCCAAGGGGCATCTGGAAGCCTGCCCCCTCCAGGGAACTCCCAGTGAAGCCAGTTCCTGAAAGGAATCTCGATCTCCCCAGTGGAAACCCACCCCACCCCCTCCCATGGCTCTTCAGAGACCCAACCTCAATCAGGGATTGACAAACTAAACTTTCTTTTAATTAAAAAAATGCCAGAACGTACACACTCACACTGAAAACACAATCCAACCTCTAAGTTCATCCCACCTCATGAATATAAATATAAAATAAGAACTGAAAGTTCCCCCCCTCCAACTCCGCACCCAGAGTAACCGCTGAACCCTTGGGGCATTTCCTCCTCCTGTGTTTTTTCGATACACACATTTTTGCTTCACACGAACTGTGCTCCCAAAATGGTGCTGTGGGTCTCGAACTTGTATTTAATCTGAACAGTCCACCTCAGACGTCCTTAGCTCAGAACATGCATGCAACACTCCCCTGCCCCATCAAGCAGGTCAGTGTTCCCTGTTCAGCCACGGCTGGGATCTTCTCTCTCATCCCTGGTGGTTGGTATGTGCTGTTTCCGAGTAATAGCTGCCACAAACCACATTCTAATGAACACCCCTGCTTGCCCTATCATTTTTAATAGATTTCTGAGTGTTAGGGCTGGCATTAGAGAGGGAGTCCAAAGGGATGCAGAGCTTCTTCATTAATAAGCACCCCCTCAGAGGACCTCCACACTTAGCTTCACTATTGCAGGATGTGACCAATCTTTTATCATTTTGCCAACTATCAGAACAAAATGTGGTTTCTTATTTGCATATTTGTTTACATTTCTTTCGTCATGAGTGACTTTAAGCTTCCTTTTCTGTCTCTCCAGCGGCCATTTGTGTGGCTTCACATGTGAACTAATTGTTCCTTTCTTTGTCCAGTTTTCCATTTTGGTGTTTTTTTTTTATTGATTTGTAGCAACTCTTTGTATATGAAGGGACATAAATCCTTATTCTGTTACTAGGTTGAAAAGAGTTTCTCTCCATATGTCACATCTCATCAGTGTGTGTGTGTGCACTAAGTCGCTTGGTTGTGTCTGACTCTCTGTGACCCTATGGACTGTGGCCTGCCTGGCTCCCCCGTCCATGGAATTTTCCAGGCAAGAAAACTGGAGAAGGTTGTCATTTCTTACTCCAGGGGATCTTCCCAACCCCAGGATTGAATCCTCATTTCTTGTGTCTCCCACATTGGCAGGTAGGTTCTTTACCACTGCACTACCTGGGAATTCCCATCTTGTCTGTCGGTTTATTACATGTCAGAAGCATATCTACAGAGTCACATTTGAAGATTTTTGTCCTTTTGTAGCTGTGGCCTTTGTGCCTTTTCCCCCCCTAAGGAAGGCAAAGGAGGTGGGGGGAAGTGGGCAGCCAAACTTTTCAGTTTCCTCCCATCCCTGGAGCACAGAGAGCTCAGCTGATTAACAGATCCCCCTCCCCCCAACATCTCTGCCACCTGTGCAGCACCAGTAGGGATCCCAGGAGATGCCCAGCAGAAAAACTGCATCATGTTAATGGGTGACCCCATTGACCTGCCCCTTGTAAACACCCACCTAGGGACCCAGCCCTCAGAGGGTTCTGGGGTGCAGAGCTCCAAGATGACACGTCCAGCCATGCACCCTGGGGTCTTACAGCCAAGGCTCATGGTGGGGAGTGGGAGATGGGACTTGAATCTGTTGGCAAGTTGGGCCAAGGGGCTGGGAGCAGAGCTCATGGGCTGTGTGCTCCCCTAGACATCCACCTGCCTGGCTCCACATCTATCCCCAAGAACCAGGAGCCCCACTGGACCTCAGCTGCCTCTCTGCCACTCCCCAGGCCTGTGCTGTCTCCAGGATGCTCTGAGCCTCATGGGGCAACAATAAGCAAGAAAGCCTGGGCCTCGCCCTTGGGGGCCCTTGATCTGGTTCAAGTGATAGGGTGACAGAAATGGCAAAAAAAATGAATGGTGACAGGAGTTCTAAGAGGGGAACGGGGCCTGGCCTGCTGTGCAGGCCAAGGAGGCTTCCTGGAGGAGGCAACACGGAAACTGGGGCCCAAAGGATGAGAAGGAGAGAGCCAGGCACAAGTGAGACAAAGGATGACCCAGAAGGAGGGCACAGCCAGGGCAAAGGCCTGGTAACTTATGGTGGAAAAGGGGGAAGGAGAGACCAGTGTGCGGTCCTGGCTGCACATAGGGTGGCCAGGACTGGGGTGGATGCCGTTCACTGCCAAGTGCTCTCCAGGGCCCCCAGCACACACTATGGAATGGGTTTGACACCCCAGGCCACTCCCAGCCCCAGCCCCATGCCCTCTTCCTGAGCACCCTCGCCAGCCTGGGACCAACTCAGCATTTCAGGTTCAGCTCCCCTGTCTCCAAGGAGACCACACTGCCCTCATGACTTGCCCCAGAATCCTTGAGTAAAACCCACACACCTTAGTGTGGCAAGGTGCTAATCGTCAGGACACTCTCGATTCCAAAAGGCGCCAAGGAACAGGTGAGGGCTTCCCTGGTGGCTCAGATGGTGAAGAATCTGCCTGCAGTGTGGGAGAACCGGGTTTGATCTCTGGGTCGGGAAGATCTTCTGTAGAAGGGAATGGCAACCCACTCCAGTATTCTTGCCTGGAGAATTCCATGGACAGAGGAGCCTGGCAGGCTACAGTCAATGGGGTCGCAAAGAGTTGGACATGACTGAGTGACTAAACGCACTCGAACAGGTGAAGGAGCATGGGCAGGCATGTGAGCCAGGTGTAGGAGGCTGGCCCCCCTCAGGCAGGGGCTGGAGCCTTAGTTTCCCTGTCTGAACAATGGGTGGTTCCCGCTGCCTCCCGCAGGAAGCTCAGGAACCCCCATGCCTCCAAGGCAGAGGTCAGTGGGGCCACAGGCGTGGGCAGTGGGAATCCGGCAAGGTTTCTTGTCCCCTGCCCTGCCCCCCTCACCCCATCCACCCCCGGGGGAAGTGGGCCGGATAATGCCTGGGGGCTGGTTGGGAGGCACCCCATGTTTGCACAAGCTGCCCCGGAATGTGGTGGGACAGGCCCCCGGGGGCCCTGAGTCAGGAGCTGTGGGCACCCGGCCAGGAAGGGGAAGGGCTGCCCTGGACAGGTGGCACCAGCCCTGGGGGTGGATGGGTACAGGGCAGGGAGAGAGGGTAGTGGGGGGCCCGGGTGGGAGAGGTGCAGGGCAGTCAGGCTTGGTCCAGGGTTGGGGGCTCAGCCTGGGCCCAGAGTTCAGTCTAGAATAGGGGCTCAGAGCAGAATTGGGGCTCAGCTTGGGGCTGGGGTTTAGATTAGGGTGGGCACTCATTCATTCATTCATGAAGTCCCTCGTGGTCAAGCCAAGGCTCTGTCCCCTGGGGCCTGGGCAGGGCAGGAATGTGGACTTCCTGTAACCTATTCATCTGGTCCCTGGCCCTAAGATACCCCTGCTCCAAAAAGGGCACCACTATTCACAAACCCAGGTCCCCAGCCCACACCCAGCGCCCATGAATGGCTGCCTTCTCACCCCCACCCCCAGGTAAGCCTTCCATCACCCCTCAAACCTACCCCCAGTCCACCCAGCTCATTACCCCCAGGACCAACCCTTTGAATCCACCTCCAAATGTAGCCATGGGACCACGTCCCTCTCCTGCTCAGACCCCCACCATGGCTCCATAGTGCACCTGCCATGCAGACCCGGTGCCTCTGACCTTGGCTCCTCTCTGCTCCAATTCTCTGGGCTCCAGCCTCATGGAATCCTAAAAGTACACCACACAGTCCCTTGCCCCCTAGGCTCCTTGTTCTTTGCCCACTGACTATTCATCCTTCTGGTCACACCCAAGTGTCATTGCCCTAGGGAACCCACCCCAGAGAAGGGAACTCACACCAAACTCTTCCGATAACCCGACAATGGAAAGCATGAGGCTGGGGCTCCAGGCACCCTCCTGGCCCACTGACTCCCCAGGACAAACCAGGTCCAATCACTGGGTCCCCTCCCCTCCTTACGCCCATGGCTCTGAGCACCAGGGAAGGCAGGCTGGGGGGTGGGAGCACGGCCAGCAGAGCTGCTGCTTCGTCCATCATCCGCTTTTTGCCCTCCATGGCCAGCACTTCCTCCCTCTTCTGCAGAGGCTAAGAAGCCCCTCACCCCATATCCAGGGAGAGGCCCTGGCCCCAGGCCCAAGCAGCACACCCTGCAGAGACCTCCCTCCCAAAGCCAGGGAGAATGAATGAATGAATGAGTAAGGGAACCCCAATCAGATCTGTGTGGGAGGAGTCACGGAGAGCATGGACAAGCCAGGGCCAGGCCCCTCCAGGGGGTCCAATGGCCCATCAAGACCCCAGCTCTAGGCAGTTGTCCCCCACGCTGTGCCCCCCCAATTAGGGACCATGAACCGAGGTTTGTGTATGGGGTCTGGCTTGACTGATAAGGGCCCCTCCCTTCCTTCTGGGCTAAGGAACAGCAGGGCGGGGCTGGGTGGGGTGGGAGTGGGAGAGTGCGTTTGGAGGGTCCGTTCACACCCAGGAGAAGGTGCCCACTCTGGAGACAAATGAAAATGATGTCAGAAGAGTGGCCCTCAAGTTCTAAATCCATGGTTAACTGCGGTGTGCCCATCTACTGTCTTCTGGAAGTTTCCATCACCATTCCTGTGTTCTGCCCCAGCGACCCCACTCACTAGTGGGATTCTGTCCTCGGCATGAGTTTTCCCAACCAGAGTTGGGGTTGTCTTCCTCCCAAGGTTCCCAGCCTGGGACAGCACACAGTAGGTGTGACTTGGGTGGAGGAAGGAAGCCCCCACTGGGGGAGGCAGATCCGAGGCTCCTGCCTGGCCCCAGGCCCCTGGCGGGCACCAGAGGAAAACAAAGGCCGCAGTCAGACAGGAGGTGGTGGGCGGGCTGTGGGCTGCCCTCAAGGGGCCCCTGGCACCAGCTGCTGGCTGCCTGTCCCTGTGCCAGTGCCCTGTAGGGCACACCCGGGCCTCAGGGCTGGGCAGAGGCGGCAGCCAAGGTGGGGTGGTGGTCCCCCTTGGGCTGCTCCACCCGGTGACTCAGCCCCAGGCTGGGCCTCCCCAGGGAAGACAATGGTGGCCTGTGGGTGCTGGGAGAGCCTCCTGGCAGGTGTGAGCCCCAGGTGGACTGGACCCCAGGGAGGAGCTCTCTGAACCTCAGTTTCCTCATCTGTATAATGGGTTTATGGGTTTAATCACTCAGGATCGAGGACCTGACAGCTGAACATATGGATAGAAGAAGCACATTTGGGACTAAAACAGCGGGCCTCTGCATCTTGTCTTGGAGGAAAGGGACTAGACAAGTCATAGTCACCACAGTGATCCAACACCCAGCACCAAGCTTGGCATACCATTGGTGCTCAATAATTGCATGGCCTATGAATGGATCATTTACCCCCTTCAGGGGGTGTGTCAACTCCAGGAATACTGGCCCCAGCTCTGTCTGTACAGGTTAGACCCTTAGCACTGTCAGGGGAAAGGGTGCTGGCCCACCTTGAGTCGGCTGGGGGTCCAGAGGGACTGCACCCCCAGCCTGGTCCTCAAGAAAGCCTCCCAGGATAGAGGCAAGCCGGAGCAGACCCTGGACTTGTGGGATCAGGGTTGGTGTGGGGAAAGGCTGTGGTCTGGGAGCCCTCACTCCAGAGATTTGGGTATTCCAGTGGGGAGAGGCCACAGGATGGAGGCACATACCCTTGGCACCTACACAGTGACCATCACTACACTCTCCCATTTTCCTGATGGGAAAACCGAGGCCCAGAGAGCGGCAAGAGCTTGCCCAAGTGATACCAGGAGGGATGAGGGATTTGAACCCAGACCCCCCCAAACCCTCAGTCCCTTCCTCAGGCCTGTGCCACATGGCAGCATTTTGGCGCTGAGGGTCAAGGTGAGGGTCAGCCGGGTCCCCATGTAGCAGGAAGAGGCTTTATTAGGAGCCGGCTGAGCTTCCCGCCTGCCCTGGAGTCGTCTCCCCTTCCCCTTCCCCCTGGGCTCCCACTTTTCTCCCTTGCTTTCAGTCCTGCTCCCTGGATCTAGGGCCTCCCTGACCACCCTGAACTGTGGGGAACTGGGGCTCCAGATGGGGTGGAAAAGCCTTCCAGGCAGAGGGCACAGCCATGGCAATGGCCTGGAGGTGAGAGTGAGCCTGGAAGGTTCTGAAGGCCACTGTGGCTGGAGCCCCTTGGGCCAGGGGGACATTGTCTTCTTCTCAGCCTGGAAGGGACTGTGATTTTATCTCTGCGGACACAGGGGTGGGGGTGGAGCATAAATCGTGTTAGAGTGTGTTTATTTTCCTTTATAATAATTATTATTTCTATTCTGTAGGGTCTACGGCTCCCAAAAGCTCAAGAGCTCCTGGCTGTGGGGTGAACTTGGGATCTAAGTGAACTCACAGAGAGTCAGAAAGCTTTGTGAGGTCTCAGTTCAGTTCATTTCAGTCGCTCAGTTGTATCCGACTCTTTCCGAAGCCAGAACCGCAGCTGAAACTGTGAGGTCTCAGTCCAGCTCAAACTCAAGTCCAAATCCTATTTAACAGATGAGTAAATTGAGTCTCAGGCAGCCAAAGGCAACCAGCAAGTCAGAAGCATAGAGCGGGTTCCACGCGGAGCTCTCAGAACCTGAAACGGAGCTAACAGCCGTGGCCGCAAGGGTAAAATGGGTCTGATTCATTCTCTCCGGGCATAGGATGCCCGCTCGCAAAACCCAGCACTAGGGATCAGACCTAGAAACTCAGATACGACCAAGACGAAGAGACTGTGCGGGCGGCCACGTAAACCCGAGAATAAAACACCAGCTGTTCCCCGCCCCCCACAGTTTCTCGCGGCCTTCAGCTCTGAGAGTCCCGCCTCTTCGCTAGGCCGAGCGAAGTGGGCGGGGCGGGGGCGGGGCCTAGCCAAGAACTGCAGGCAGCCTTGCCAATCATACTTTCGCTACCTCCGATTGGCCCCGGCCTCTCCGCCTTATCTTTCCATCTCACGGCCCTTCCCGCTTGCGTCACAAGTATAGTCCAGCTCTCGTGCGCCTCCGCGCTGAAAGATAGTTCCTGCCCACGCACTCCCGCCGTTGGTCGACAGATCCCCGGCGCTCCCGTTACAGGCGCCGGGCTCCGCGGGTCCGCAGCCGCGTCTAGCGTGCGCGTATGGGCGGCCGGCGGCGGCCCGGCGAGCAGGCGGTGGCGGAGGGATCCGCGAGAAGCGACGGGGCGGGGCTCTAGGGGAGGGGCCTGGCGTGGACGGGGCGGGGCGCGGGGCAAGGGGCGGAACATGTCTCCCGCCGCAGGAAGATGAGGCAGCGGCCGCGGGCGTAGCGGGCCGGACCGAGCCCAGCGACGCGGCAGGAGGGCACCGCGGACTCCTCGCACGCCGTCTCCGTCAACTCCAGGGCCGCGCGCAGGGCCCGTGGGGCGGACACGCGGGGAGCCGGGCCACGCGCCGCCGCCCACGCGCGCCCCTCGGGGCCGCGACGCCTCTTTGTCCGGGGGGGCCGTTCATGCCACCGCCCCCCGCGCGTTGCGGGCCGGGCCGCACCGAGCGCCCCCGCCGGCCGGCACTTCGGGAAAGTTTGCGGAGCTGGGCGGGGGTGACGCGGAGCCGCCCAACTTTGCGGCGGGGCAGTGGCGCGGGGGCCGCGGGCGCCCCCTTCCCCGGGGGCCCGGCCGGCGGCGGAGTTTGGAGGGGAGCGAGCGAGGGAGAAGGAGCGTCCTTTTGTCTGCGGGGAAGGTGCGCCGCGCGCCTGCGGGCTCGGGCCGGGGCCGGGCTGGGGGACACATCTGCTCTGCTCTCCGCGGGCGCGGGCGGCGGGTGCGCCCCGAGCTTCAAAGGGCTCCTGGGCCGCGCCGCGCCGCCCGCACCGGCTGCGGGGGGTGGGGTGGGGATTGGTTTCCCGGGCCCCCTTCCCCCCCCAGCCCCGAGGACGACGGTCCTTCCCCTCTGTTCCCAAAGTGGCTTCGAGCCCCCAAAAGTCCTCGTGACACTCTGGAAGTATCTTAGCTCCCCCAGAGAAGCATGTTTCAGCCCCCCCTCAGGTTTGCTTTTAAATCGGTTTCAACCACCCCACGAAGAAGTGCGGTTTCGTACTCCTCAAAAAAAAAGTCAGTTTCACACGCCCTCCAAAAAAGAAAAAGCTTCGCGGGGGAGGGGGTGCGCCGGGGCATCCGTTTCACACCCGTCTCCAGTTGGCAAACAAAGCGGGGGTTTCTCCGCTTCTGAAGTCGGGTCTCCCTCGACCTCGGAACGCTAGCTTCCCTCGTGGCCCCCACGGTTTCTGCTTGCCGCCCCCGCCCCCCTGGGGGCCCGGGAGGAGGCCCTGGAGGGGCTTCCCTGTGTGACTGTGGGACGGGGACCTGCTCTCCTCTCTCTTCTAGGTGTGGGATGGTGCCTGGCAGGTGGATTCCCCCTCATTCTAGAATGGAGCCCCTAGGGACCTTGTGGGGTGGGGGAGACTCGGGTCTTGGGACCCCCTTCCCCCAGGGCAAGAGATATTTTCAAAGTTGCTTAAAAATAATTGCCGGATACATCGTGACAATAAAACAACCTAGGGTGGTGTTTCTCTTTTCAGAGTTTTTCGTGGTGGGAAGCTTTGTGGGTCGGTCCCTGCGCGGGGCACCCCCTCTGCCAGTGTAGTCGTGGGACAGGAAGGGGGCTTCGCAGTCTCACTTGTGGATTTATTTTGCTTTGAATTTGGGGGTGACCAGGCCTTCAACGTGTTCTGACAGCTGTTGGGGGGGGTCACCAAGTTTCCCTTGGGGCGGGGCCGGGTCGCCCCTCCTTCTTCGCGGGGGCGGGGCCGGGGCTGGTGGGAAGCGTGCGGGTGGGAGGAAATAGGAGAGGTGGCGGGGAAAGGGGCGGGTTCTGACCGATCTGGGAAGGGACCACTCCGCCCCGCATTCAATGTAACATTTGCAACTTGATTCCTTGGTGGTCACTGAGGGAGTTCAGGGGATCTGCTTGTGCTGCCCGAACCCCGTTGTTCAAACCCCCATGGCCCTGGGGAGGAGTCTCTAGGGGCCCGAATCCCGGAATCCTGGCTGCAAAGGACCCAGACCCTGGAAGCATTTAGAGGGGCTCTTAAACAGCCTCCCCATCTGTCCACCTCGGCCGTCCTCACTCATGCCTTTTCTCTCTTTCCACCTCCCCTATGCCTGCACTCGTGGTGGCCACCACGCAGGGCTGTCTCTAGGCCTAAGGACCTGACCCCGGCCCCTCGTTGCCACTGGAGAATGAACCAGTCGCAAAGGATGGCGCCTGTAGGCACGGACAAGGAGCTCAGTGACCTCCTGGACTTTAGCATGGTGAGCGACCCTACCCACCCTTCCTCTCCACCCAGCTCTCCACGGCCCCAGGACCATGGGAAGAAGCCACTACCAAAAACACCTCCAGTATCTGGACCTCAAACTTATTTGGGTCAAAGGACCCCAGGTGGGGCTGGGGAGATTTGGGGAGCTGCCAATGGATGGGTTGACACCCCTACAACACGGTGCAGCTTCAGGGCACCTGCCACCCAACTGTATGCTTTGGCACAGAGTGGGTCCAGCCCACTCCTTTACAGCTGGGGAAACTAAGGCCCAGAGTAAGGGCGGGGCTGCCCAGGGCCCTCAGTTCCTCCTTGTGGAGGCTCAGCCCTGAGACCCCAGCTTGCATTGGGCATGCAGTGATCTTGACAGTGATCTTGCTTCTGACCTATAGGATGGTGTGATCAGGGTTAGTCACAGCACTGTCGGTGTAGAAAATGGGAGTGCCCATTGCTTCAGTGCCCCGTGTGGGGGCCTTCCGTGAGTGGTTAGAGGACACACACAGTGGACGTGTAATTGTTCATTTATTTACTCACATGAGAGCCAGTGCGCAGTGTCACCAGGAGCTGGGGTCATAAGTGACCAGAGACCTTGAGAGCAATGCACAGGAATCTGGGGGGATGGGAGTGTGGGGTGTGGCAGAGGATGTCCCTACACTTCCCAGGCGGTGTGCTCCACCAGCCACAGCCTTTTCCCTGGCCAGGTGGATGGAGCTTCAGAGAGGGTGCTGGCTTCCAGAGGTCACATAGCTCAGACAGGCCTTGGGGTGGGGGCTGGAAGCTAGAGTTTCCCTTGGAGGAGTGGGGGCCTTGGTTTGCCCATCTGTAAAGTGGGCTGCCTGTGACAGAAGTAAACCTGGGGACTGTGTGTGGACTTCCTAAATCCTGCCCCTCTCCCTGCCCCACTGAGCACCATTTTGGTTTGATTCTTTCGGTCTGAATTTGATCATCTGCCGGTACAAGGCCTAGGCCACTAAGGTCTGTCAAAAACAAAAGTCCCTAAGCTGAAGCCACCCTGCGGAAAAACAGCCCCCCGGACAGAGCGGCCGCGGCTCCGGAAGGGCCAGGCTGGTATTTTTAAGCCCCGTTTTATTTTTTCCTCCGCGGGTGAGTAACCAGGGGTGCTACTCAGTTGTTTTTTTGTTAAACTGACAAGTCACAGACTATTGGGCTGGAACAGACCAGCTTAGGGGTCAGGGGAGGGGGTGGCCCCTTCCCCCTGCCACTCGACAGCCCTAACCACTTGCCCACCTCCCCTTTCTGTCTGGAGGGTTCAGACTGCCCCCTCCCCCACCAGCTCAGAGCCAGCAACCCACTTCTTGGATAAGGAGACTGAGGTGGAGTGGGAAAGGTGCCCAGTGTCTATCCTCCGGGGAAACCCAGAACTGGATCTTTTTCACCATCATGGGGGGAGAGGCCCAGAGACAGCCCCGGTTGCGGCTCACAGCTCTGCCTCCCACCTGCCCCGTAGAAGTTGACTTAGTTTGTTTTCTTAAAACAACCTAATTTCGACTAAAACAAAAGATTTCAAAGGGAAGCATATCTTTGGGGCAGGTCCATGTGAAGGAAATGAGGTAACTGTCACTTAAACACCAGAGAAGAAAGCTGCCCCCAGCTGTTAGGATCCATGTCCTCCTGGTCAGGGGCTTCCTGTTAGATGGGTGGTCCTGAGTACATGTGGGCTCTGAGCGCTGTCCCCTAGGTGGGCCTGAGGTTGTCCCCAGCCTGATGATGGTCTGGAACGACTGGGGGCTGGGGAGGGTGCTGTGGGCAGGTGCTGGCACGGTGGTTCGACTGTACTCCTCTGAGCCCTGTGCATGCCCACGTGCGCTTGGGTTTCACAACAGCCCACGCGTCCTGAGCCCTGAGTCCCATTTCACCGAAGGAAACACTGAGGCTCTGAGCAGTGCAGGGGCCTGTCTGGGCTGATCACAAGACTTGAAGCGCCTACAGGACACGGCCCAGTGCCCCCTGTGGCAAGTGCCACGTCAGCGGCCCCCCAGCACCCTGGAGGATGAAACAGAAATGGAATTGAGCCCCTGCTCGTCCAGGGAGGCTTGACTGATGACCCCCCAGACCTGCCCCTCCCCCAGCGCAGGCCTAGGGTTCCCAGTGGGAAAGGGGCCCACCTTGAGGACAAGGCCCTGGGTCCAGTGAACACCGCACTGCCCCCAGAGGGGACACAAACCCCAAGAACCCACATCCACCCTGGGTGCTCACCTGCCATGAGCCTCTGCACTCACCCTGCCAGCTTAGCCTGTGGCCTCAGTTTCCCGTTCTGTAGAATGGGGTGTGCAGGCAGAGACCCCCTTCCTGGTCCTTCCCCAGGCTCGTGATGCTACCCCCAACAGTCACACCCACAG
Organism: Bubalus kerabau; assembly: GCF_029407905.1. NCBI lineage: Eukaryota > Metazoa > Chordata > Mammalia > Artiodactyla > Bovidae > Bubalus > Bubalus kerabau. The sequence continues at coordinate 212,863,464 of NC_073624.1, read as the reverse complement.
ACCCCACACCCTCACCACCTGGTTGGCCAGGGAGGGTTTGGGGGGCCACAAGCCGCTCCCCAATTAAGTCCTAATCCCTGATTCAGGCCAGTCTGAGTCACTTGGGGCCCAAAAAGAACCTCTGAACTCAGACCCTTGGGGCAGGGCAAGACTGTTTTGTTTTTTTCTGTGGCACAAGGGTTTGTTGATGTTGGGTTTTCCCAGTTAATGCTGCTAAGCTGTTTAATCTTGAGGGACTTAACACTGTGTGTTTGGGTGAGTGAGTGGGGAGGCTGGTGGGGGTTGGGGGGTGATGTTCCCACACTGGGTGCCCCCACCCTCAGGAGAACTGCCTAGTCACTGGCAGGGAGGGGTACAACCTCGGAGCATAGCCTAGAATGTGGGGCTCCTCCCCGTCCCAGCAGTGGAGCCTGGGTGTCTTTCCCTCACCCTACCACTCGTGGGGTCAGACACAAGGAGAGGTGGGAGCCAGGCTGGTCAGGGAAGGTCAGGGTCAGAGGCTGGAATAACAATGCCTGGGGATCCACGTGAGGTATAAATGATCACTTTTATTTAAAGCTGGAACTTAAAAGTGTATCCCTTCTAAGAGTAGGGATTATATCAAGTGCTCCATAGGTTAATTCATTTCTGGAAAGCGGTAAACAGGAGTTTTCGAATCCCATTGGTGACCGTGATCTGGGAGGTGCTCCCTGGGGGTGGGGGTCCCAGTGGGACAGGACCCCGGCAGAGCTGTGATCCCCACTTACCCTCTCCCTCCCTCCCTGCAGATGTTCCCGCTGCCTGTGGCCAACGGTAAGAGCCGGCCGGCCTCCCTGGCCGGGACCCAGTTCGGAAGCTCAGGTAGGAGGACCCCACTGCCTCCTGGCTTTGTGTTTGAGGGAGGAGATCGCCGCTTGGAGGGTGGGCCAGGCAGCCTGGGACCGCCACTGTGGGGGGCTGGTGGACCAGGCACCAAGGGAGGAGGTGTTCGGGGGCAGTGCTCAGGCCCACCAGGTGGTGTGGGGATGAGGGGCCTGGGGCAGTGTTTCCAGGCTCTCAGGTAGGCGTGGGATGGGGCGACAGTGAGCCTGAGGGAAGCTGGAGAACCAACCATTGTCATGGTCTTGTGATCTGCCATGGGGCTAGGGGAGGGAGTCCAGTGGTTAGCGCAGAGTTGCTGTCCGGATTAAAGTGGGCACTTGGGCCTCCAAGGTCTCCCTGGCCCCAGTGGGTTCTGGGTCTCCGGTCCCTCCCCAGCGGGTAACCCGAGGCCAGAAGGGGTGTGGAGTGGAACCCCAGCTCTCCGTATCCTGCCCAGCTCCTGGCCGTTCTTGGTCAAGTGTGTATTTGGCACTTTCTGTATACGAGACCAGGCTCTGGGGTGAGCGACTGGCCTGGTGTGCTCTAGATCTGGGGGTTTGAGTGTGCACACGGGATTGTCCCTGCCACTCCTGGATGAGCTGGTCACCCCTGTGGCACCAAGTACAGAGGGTGGACAGGGAGGACAGACAGGCTGCAAGTAGCTTACAGCAGGGGTTAGGCAGCAGAGTGCTGGGGGAAAGCTACTCTGTAGCCGGGCAGAAGGGCCGTCTCCAGGGAGATGTCTGAACTGAGGCTTGTGAATGCCGAGCCCCCGGGGCAGGACAGTTCCCTGGGGTGCTGGAGGAGCAGAGGGAGGAAGGGTGGGCAAGTCGTGGAGGGCATGGTGGGCTCAGGGGAGGACTCAGGCTTTTCCCCTAGGGAGGTAGGAGCCCTGGAGGGCTGTGGGCAGAGAGACGGTTGGGGAGGAGGGCTGGGGGTCGTCTCCTTGGCGCTCTATGTGGACTTCAGTCTCTTTCTATGGCCCTGGGATGGAGGCTGTGTCCTTTCATGTCTCTGGGGTCACAATAGAAGTTTCTGTCTTCTCCAGATTCCACTGAGGTGGCTGAGGGGAGCCAGCTGGAGGTGGAGGGGTTTCAAGGCTGGTTTGTGCTCACTTACCCCCACCCCCTAAAGGTGGGGGTGGTATTGTCTGCTGCTGCCCGGCACTGGCCTTCCTCTCCGCCGGAGGAAGTGGCCTCAGAGCTGGCTGGCGTCCTCCTGAAGTGTGGAAATCCCCACTGGCCACCCTGCCCCCCAAACAACCCTCAGGAGCTGGGGGTGCTGCTGCTTTTCTGCTTCAAGCAGAAGGCCAGGCTCTGGGAGGCTTCCTGGAGGAGGTGGTGCTGTCCTTCCTCCTCAGGAAGGTGAGGTGGCTCCCTCACCTTCCCCCAGGCCTCTTCCTGACTCTCTTCCCTTTTCCAGGGTTCACTTGGGGCCAGGAGCCCCCAAGGAAAGTCCTCCAAGACACCCGACACCTGGCCCAGCCTGGGGACCCCCCTGTGGGTTTTTCAGAGTGATTTTCCGTGGTTCCTGCAGGCCCATTTCACTTACAGCCCCACCTGACCATGTTGGATGGGAAGGGTCTGGTCTTGACCCCTTGTATGTCCGGGCTAAGCTTTCTTGCCCACAAGAGTGTGGTGTGGCTGGACCAGCCCCAGAGGTCCCCAGTTTGTTTCAACCCATTAGTGCTGCCAGGAGTGAGGGAGGGGACACAGGGCGGGGAGCCCTAAGACCTGAACTCAGGGGCCCCCTCCTTGCTGTCCTGTCAGACACAGGGCAGGCTGTGTCACCTGACCCAGGTAACATGCCTGCATGCCTCAGTTTCCTCATCTATAAGACGAGTCTCCCTGTCAGCTGATTCGATGAGTCCTTGGGCATGAAAGTGCTTTAAGACCTGAGGCATGGGGCTGTCTCCATGTCTGCCTTGGGCTCACGGTGAAGGGGGGGTCCTGCTCCAGGCACGAGAGCCCCAGGAACAGAGACTGGCCCCTTTGAGGGGCTCTCCCCTGCTCCTTCCCTGGTGGAGTTGGAGACCCCAGGAAGAGGCCAGGGATGAATGTTGGTGGTCAAACTGCAGGACAGGCCTTGGGGAAGCCCCCTGCTTTCTGAGCCTGGGTCACCGCCCTCCAGACAGGCAGGGTGACCTTAAGGGGATGAGAGCTCCAGGGGGTCCTGCCAGCCTGGTTCTCCCCTCCCGCTCTGTACATCCTGGCTCAGTGTTTGCTTAGAATTCATTCAAGTCCACTTGTATTTTCCTAGACCTGCTCCGAAAAAGCATTTTGCACCAGAAGAGCAGCTGCCCAGGCTATGGGGAGGGGTCTCCAGCGAAGGGGTCTCTGGGCGTGTGGGCTGAGCAGCCACCCTGCAGTCTGTGCTCTCTCTGTCTAGACTGTCGGCAGCATTGAAGACACGCTGACCTGACGCAGAGACTTACTGGTGTTAGATCAGAAGGCTGTAGAATAAGAATAGTTTTTCCACCCCATCCCTTTTGGGAAACCCCGAGGCACAGCTGTCTCAGTGGCAGCACCTCCTGTGCCAAAAACTATAGGGTCAAGGGCCCCCTAACCAGAAACATCAGGAGGCGCTGGCTGACCCCAGAGGAAGGGCTTCTCTGTTGTCATGTCTCTGCAGCTCTCCTGGTTTGTGTTTCTAAATGTTCATAACACAGTCTTGATACAAACCTCACAGGCAGGCAAGGCGGTGTCCACCCTGGGTCAGCACGGATGTGCGGTTACAGCCTCAGCCTAAGCTCCAGACCAGAACCGCTGTCTGTGGACCTGTGTCCATGGTGAGGATGTCCTTCTGGCATCCCAGGGTCGGCTCTTCCCCACCTCTTCCAAATCTGCCTCTGTAGTGGGCATTAACTTGTTAATGAGCAATCGCTCATTTCCAAAAGCATTATCTTTCCAAAAGCATATTGGTCAGATGGGTTATTTTTTTATGAATTTCTGATCACTGTCTTGAGCCCTCCTCCCTTTTTACTTGGATTTAGTCAGCTTTTTATTTTGAAATCACAGTATATTCACAGGAAGTTGTAAAGAAATGTGCAGGGCAGCCCCAAGCCCCTCCCTAGCCTACCCCTTCCCAGCCTCCTCTCATATGACACGGAATCAGGAGACTGACCATGGTACAAGCCACAGAGTTTATTCAGTATTTTAGTTTATTCTTGAGTCTTACGTGCACCATTTGTGTGTCTGTAGCTCCGTGCAGTTGTATCCCACGTGTAGCACCATGAAGCCACCCCCACAGTCTCTTCAGGACTGTTCCATTGCCCTACGACCTCCCACCTGCAGCCACTCCCCCCTCCCCCCGACCTCACCCTGGCAACCCTTGATTTCCTCTTCTCCATCTTCCCAACTTCGCTGTGTTGAGGATGTTGCATACATGGAACCACACAGCACGGAGCCTTCTGGGGTCAGCTTTTTCCACTGATCACACTTCCTTGGAGACCCATCCAAGTTGTTGGATCAACAGTTTGTTCCTTTTTATGGCTGCCTGATGAATTTTTGAATAGTAACACTTACCAGCAACTTATATCAGCATTTCTCAAGCACTGTACTCCAGGAACCAACCCTAGATCATTCATTCTGAGTCCTCAGTCCTCCCGGGGTGGTGAGACAGGTGCAGTCATCTCCCCCATTATACTTAGGATAAAGCTGAAACTTTAGTAACCATTCCAGCTAACCACCCAATGCTGTATTCTCTTTGTAGTGTCCTGTGCCCCTGCCCTATACGGGTCTTACTGATTTGCAAGAGCTTTTTATAGGAAGGGTATTAGTCTTTTGTGATCTGTGTTGCAGCCTTTTTCATAAGTTTTCATTTATAACTGTTAATGATGTAGATTTTCAATTCCTCTCGGTGGTTTATAGGTTTCATTTTTATGTTGTCAAGTCTTTCCACTTGTTCTAGCCTTGGTGCCATTTCTGAGAAATTTTTAAGAATTAGATGACAGTCCATTCTGCAGGGCAGATGTGACGGTCATGAATGTACCTGTTCCTCATTCCATCAGACTGAGGAATATACAGGAAAAGACGCAGGAGGGCAGAAAAGGATGCCTTTACAGCTTTTGTGAGAGCCAAGAAATGAAAAATAAGTGGGAGGTAGAGAACCTCAGTGATGGAGGGATCAAGATTGAACTTAAATAGCAGTTCCTGGCCAATGGCACACATGGCCAACCTAACCTGCTAACCTGTGGGACTGCTCAGAACAGACACTCTTGGGCCCTGGACCCAGAAATACTGATGAAAAGCCTGGAATGAGGCCTGAAAGGCACCTTCAGTTAGAAGAACTATCCTTCAAAGGCCATGCCCTGTAAATAGGAATCACATTTCTTATAAAAATTGATCACATACCAGGCATAATAAAAGGAGGTAACCAAAAAAAGTGACCAAAAATATAATTCCTCATATTCCTTGAGACGAATGCAGTAAAACTACAAATAAAAGACCAAAAAATGCAGAAATAAACAAAAAGCCTAACTACTTGGAAATAACAAAATTCCTTTTTGTCTGCCTCTTGAGTTAAAGAGGAAAGTAAAACACAGCCAGGCTAGACAGAAATCAGCAATAATGTAAACATAAGAAACAGGTGCAGCCAAAGCTGCACTTGAAGAGGAATCATAGTCTTTGACAGTCTTCAGATACAATGGAAAGAAGTGGAGTAAGCATTTAATTTAGGAAGTTCTAGAACAGAATAAGGAGAAGGCCATGGCACCCCACTCCAGTACTCTTGCCTGGAAAATCCCATGGACAGAGGAGCCTGGTGAGCTGCAGTCCATGGGGTCTCTAAGAATCGGACACGACTGAGCAACTTCACTTTCACTTTTCACTTTCATGCATTGGAGAAGGAAATGGCAACCCACTCCAGTGTTCTTGCCTGGAGAATCCCAGGGACCGGGGAGCCTGGTGGGCTGCCTTCTATGGGGTCGCACAGAGTTGGACATGACTAAAGGGACTTAGCAGCAGCAGCAGAACAGAATAAACTCAAGAAAATCTTTCTTGGTGGTTTGATATGCCTCAGAGCATTTCCTAAATTGCCATTTAGCCATGAATTTTTGCTTTATATTTTTACTTTCCTATAAAAATATAAATATTTTACTTCTGTACTACCCAGTGTTAGTTACTATAGCTTTGTGGTGTTTTTTATAGTCTTACATTAATTTTTGTTTTCCAGGTCTCCCACCCACATATTTTGAGATATGCTGATTCTCTTTTGATCTTTAGAATAATTATGTCTCCTCCTGTCTCACATCCCTTCAAAAAAAAAAACCTTTCAGGATTTTGATTTTATGTTAAATTCATAGATAAGTTTAGGAAGAACTGTTTGTCTTTATGGTGTTGCATTTTTACATTGTAAGAACCTGGTGTCTTCTCCCTGAAGTTTCAACCCTTAATATTAAGTTTTTAAGATCAGCTTTGAAAACTGAAATTATAAGGCACTTAATCACTTTATAGTTTTTGTTTTTTTCTTAATTTGGTCACATAATTCTGCAGTGAGGGTTGTTTCTAGATGTTTTAGGACTTTGTATACTGGGGTCGGAGAGCTGACTTACTGGAAAAGGCCCTGATGCTGGGAAATAGTGAGGGCAGGAGGAGAAGGGGATGACAGGATGAGATGGTTGGATGGCATCACCGACTCAATGGATATGAGTTTGAGCAAACTCTGGGAGATAGTGAATGACTGGGAATCCTGGCTTGCTTTAGTTCATGGGGTCACAAAGAGTCAAACATGACTTGGAATTGAACAACTGTTGTTTGGGGATCTTTTTCATCATATTTTCTACCTGGTTGCCTCCTGACATCCCCTAATTAGGTTCTTTGCTTGGCTTGGTTTTCCAAGTACACCACCTGCAGGCACCCAGCTTCCTCCATCCTGGTGAGGATGCCATGTGCCTTTTCCCATCAGCCAGTGTTTCTGGAACCACACAGGCGTGTGCTGTTGTGCTGTTTGGCTGTTGTCAGCAGGACCGGGCCTGATTCTGGCTGTTGATTCGAGATAGATCTCTCTGACTGTGTTTATCACGTTCTGGGCGTTTCCTTCTGATCCTATACAACTATCCACATGAGTGATTGACATCATCGTGGTGTGTTGGGCATCTCAGGACGGCCCCTGCTGTCCTCCTTCCCCATCTCCTGACTCTGTCCATAAATTAATGGTTTTTCCTACCCCAAAGCACCCTGAATTTCGCGTTTGGTCTATATCCTTGTTTAACTGCCAGACCAGATCTGCCAGCCTCAGGTTTGCATTTTGCATGTCATGTGGGGTTCAGCCTTTTTTTTTTTTTAATGTTTATTTATTTGGCTGCATTACAGGTCTTAGTTGTAGCACATGGGATCTTTCGTTGTGGCACGTGGGCTTAGTAGTTGGGGCACATAGGCTCTCTAGTTGAGGTGCATGAGCTCAGTAGTTGTGGCACGTGGGCCTAGTTGCCCTGAAGCATACGGGGTCTTTGTTCCCTGACCAGGGATTAAGCCCACCTTCCCTTTGGTGGCAGAGTCTTGCCAAATTGGAAGGCATAGTCTTGACCACTGGACCACCAAGGAAGTCTCCTTGTATCTGTTTATTGATTTTTCTTCCAAGGAGTCTACTTCATTGTGGAATTGATGTTTATCAGTTGACTGCTTTTCTCGGCCCTCTTTCTGTGTTGTTTTATTTTACTTTCTCACTTTCTTTATTTTTTGGCCATGCCACGTCGCTTGTGGGATCTTAGTTCCCCAACCAGGGATCCACCCCAGGTCCTTGGCAATGAAAGCTTGGAGTCCTAACCAGACCATCAGGGAATTCCCCACTACTTCTGTGTTAAGTCGTCCTTTTTTGTTAAGTTTTTTTTTGAATTGAAGTCTCATTTGTTTACCTCTGTTCTCTTGAGGGTTATAAATTTCCCTCCGAGGACTGCTTTGGCCATATCTTGTTGGTTTCAATAATGTGTGTTTTCATTATTTTTAAATGTAGATTCTTGATAATATTTAAAAAAAATTTTCCCTTTTGGTCAAGTTCTTTCAGAGATTTCCAGTTTTCTAGGTTGGGGAGTGGAGGGTTTGTTCCTCGACTGGCTCATTTCTGGGTCAGCGACGCAATGAGTAACCATGGCTTGGGCTGTTGCCACTTTTGGGGAGGTGCAGGGTCTCCCTGCTTTCCTGAAATGGTGAAATGGCCCCCTGTCATTCTTCCTGAGAATGGGCACTTGGACCCAGAGCTGTGAGATCTTCATCTCCTGCTCATCGCAGTCAGGCTTTTCATTTGTCCAGTGTCAAGGACACAGGACAGTGGGGTATTCTCTGTGGGTCCTGCCCACTGTCAGCAAAAACCTACCTTCCATTCCAGCGAGAGTTTGCGCCTTGAATTCAGACTTGTGTATAAATGTTTTGGCCTCTCCTTTTCACTGGTGTTATTTGGTATGTCTGTGTACATCTGATCATCTTCCCGAGTCACTTGTTCCAGAGCGCTTTTCAGGTTTCAGAAAAGTCGAGTCTGCGTCCCTCTCACTTTTCACAACTGATGGTAGTTTTTCTTCCTTGCATCCGGGTCTGGTATACTTTGTTGGGTTGAGTTTGGCAGCCTGTGCTGGTTTGCAACTCCGCTGGTGGGGGTCCTCCTGGATCAGGCTGTTTCCTCTCCAGAAGTGAAATCACATCTTCGTGCTCTGCGGGAAAGTGACCTTCCCCTGGCCTCCTGTTTGGTTTGAATATATTGCCACTTTTTAAAAACGTCATTTCTCTTTTCAAGTCCTGTCCTGTGTGTTTGTATCCAGCTGGGAAACGTGTTCTTGTTATATTAATTCTGCCACTTAGGAGACCTCAGTCTCCTCATCTTTGAAGTGGGGATGATGGCACCTGCTCAAGGGTTCCTTGGGAGAAACCATGGGGGGTCCCCCAGGCAGTGCAGCGCCTGTGCACCTGGTGCCCACTCTTGGTGGGATAGTGTCTTAAATTCTGTTTAACGTGTGGGTCAAAGGTGCCCGCTCATCACTTCCTCCTGACTGGAGTGGCCTGTGCTGGGATTACCCTCCTGCTGGGAGTGCTTCCTTCTGGATGTTCTACAGGGAGGGGCTGCAGCTGATGTCACCTTGCTCCTGCTTTTCTGGTGAGCCGCACCTGGGCACCTGCCTCCTGTGAGCGGCAGTGGGTTGGGGATGGGATTGGTGCTGGTACTCCCCAGGGAGGCCGCTATATCCCTCCGTGAGCTTCAGTCCTATGGATTGTGTTATTGCATGGGGATGCGAGTACGTGGTGTCCAAGAGGTGTGCGCATTCCTCCAGCTCCTCACTTTTCCCTTTGAGCAGCTAGGTTGTTTTTGACTCAGTGTTTTTGAGTTTGGGTGATTTTTTGCTTGTTCTCCCTGGACGCCTGGGGTCTCAGAATGCCCCCTTCCCTGGTGTTTGGGGGCATCCCCAGAGCCTGCCCTTGTGTTTGATCACCTCTTCTGCATTGTCACTTCCGCCTCCCCACCTCTGATGCTGCTTTTGCGAATTTGCTGCAAAATTATTAGTTTCTCCTGTTTCCTCTCTCCCAGAAGCCTTATCTTCCATCCATTCCAGGGAACCCACAAGCTCTGCAGTTTCCTTGGGAACGCACATGCGACAGTGGTAGTCTTAGGTACCCTTCTGTTTCCTGGGATCGATCCTAAATCCGTGAACATGGCTGTCTTCCGTATTCTGGTTTTGTTTTGCCCTGTGCCTGTTTTTGCAGGGAATTCCTGACTGGGGTTCTGAGCTTAGGTTTGGTGGTGGGGTGGAGTTGAGACCCTCCCACCGGTCCGTGATAGACTGGAACAGAAGGGGGTCTTTCTGCCGTCGCTTTGTCAGGAATCCGAAATTCATAGGAGGGGCTGGGCAACTTCTGCACCTGAGGGACTCTGTTTCTCTGCATTACCATCTGTTTGTGGGACCCCCTCCTCCACCTGAGGGCCAGCTCCTTCCAGTGGGGAAGCCCCTGGGGTTAGGGGTTTCCTCTCCAGGGGTTCATGAGAGGTTGGGTTGGAGTGAAGCCTTGGTTTGGAAATGGTGGGGTGTTACTTCCACTGACTTTCTCTTTAGCCTCAAATCTCCTTGCTTGGGGGCAGTGCAGGAGCCTGTTAGGTGCTGTTAATTTTTTCTCAGGTGTGATCATGGTGTGTGTTGTGGTTTATATCGTTATTATTTAGTTTTTATTTGGGTGGTTCACATGTCCAATGCAGCAGTCGCTAGCCACTTACGCCCATCTGAGTGTGTGTTAATCAGCCCCTGGTGGCGGTGGGAGCTCTTCCTCAGTCCTGGAGACCGCATTGCAGGGAAGTAGTCACCACATGTGACCGCAGGAGGATGGCACAGCAGATGACATTTTGATGGGTTCAGTAGCTATCGGATCAACGGAGAGGGCCACAGGTGTCTGTGGAGGTTGTTTGGGGGCTAGCCCTGTGCAGGCATCGCTGGGGACAGAGGGGGCTGGCATGGCGACCTCCCTATTGGGAGACAAAGGGTCATCAGGTGTGGGGACCACCCAGGCAGACCTTGGGTGGAGTCGAGATCTGCTCACCTGCTGGGGGTCAGGTAGGAGTGAGCTGGGAGAGAACTGTGGTCAGGGAGGAGTCTGGTCTCTACCCTGAGGGCAGTGGGGAGCCCTGGGAGAGGCTGGAGGGAGGGAGGAGAGCTAGCCTGCCCAGGGTAGTGGGTGCACAGGGAACCTGGGGGGACCCTGGTGCAGGGTGGTGGCTTGACCCAGGGGGCACACCCTGGCTGAGCCAGAGTCGGATTGCAGAGCAAGTGTTGGAGTGAGGTGGGGAGAGGATAGCTCCTTGGATTTAGCCTGGGACCCGAGGCCTGGGGCTGCAGGATAGAACTCCCAACAGCAACCATGGCTGTACAGCTGCAGGTTTGAGGTGGGGGCACTGTAGGGCCCTGCTCAGGTGCCGTGACCATCTTCCTCACACTCCAGGTACCAAAGTCCGCTGGTCTGGCTGCTTTATACAGGGGGACTGGCTCTAGGAATCTCCATGCTCGGGTCAGCTGACCTTTCTGATAAAGAGCCAGACAGTATGTGCAACTAATCTACAATGGCAAACACGGTTGTAGACAGTGCGGGAACAAATGCCCGTGACCTTGTACTAATAAAGCTTTATTGACAAAAGGAGGCAAGGGCTGGACTTGGTCCAAGGTCCCAGTCCTCAGACTTGCTGTGGAGGAATCACCCGGTACCGAGGCCCCTCGGAGGAGCCCTCCCCCCATGTCACCTGGCCAAGGGGGCAGCCAGCTGGGGTGAGGGCTGGGCAAGTCCCTCTGTGCCGCACCTAACCCCCCTAGCCTTCTGCTCGGTCCATCTCTCGTCTCTTGCTGGGGTAGTGGGCCAGGACTGAGCAGAGAGGTGATTTTTCTGGGTACGGCCCCACCACCACTTCATCTCCAGCTTTATTAAAATAAAAGAGTGTGATTGTTTAAAAAAAAAAAATACACTCAGACTGTGAAGTCTTATTCTATTAGTACATATTAATTGGAACATGAACAAGGGATGTGTTATGAATATTCATGATGGGTTATTAAAATGTGTAATTAACCAGTAGTGGGGGGAATAACTTAATGGGAGTAGTGGGGGAGGGGTCATCCCTATTTTTGTCGTTTGTAGGAGAGGGGAGGCTGGGGCTGGGGGAGGAGATTTTCACCCGAAAGGGAAGAGCAGGACCTGATCACCTCTGCCTGAATCTTGTGGGGCCTGTGTTGGCTGGGTCCCTGGGTGTCAGGCCCCAGGAGCGCCCCTCAGCCCTGCCAGGCCTTGGGGTGCAGGGAGGCTTGGCTGTGGCCTTGGACCTGGCCTCCTGCTCTTGCTCGAAGTTCCTGGGGCCTGTTGCGAATGCCCACGGGAATGGGGGACCTAGAACAGAATGAGTTCATCTAGGAGAGGGCTGTGCCAGAGAGCAAGGGGACGACAGGTAAGTGGGTGTGGAGGGAAACAGGCTCAAGTGCTGGCCCTGTGCCCGAGGTCACCCCCCACCACCAGCTGCTCTCGTTCCCGTAGTCCCAGTGAAGGCCCAGAGCCTTGGGGAACAGACACCCCAAATCTGGTGGCAAATGCTGGATGGATTCATGGAGACCATGGGAGCTCCCTGTATGACCCCCTGCTCACCATGGCAGGTTGCAGCCCCCCATCATAATCACACTGGAAATTTTTGATTAGAAAACAAAATCTTAAGTGATCTATATGAATATTCATCAGACCAGAAGATTAATATGCACAATTATGCAAATTAGACAGCAATTAAACACCAATTCTCCAGGGGAGATGATTAACACAAAGGCACCAAAATAGGAGGCTGCAGTTTGAAGTAAGTTTCTGGTACAGATGAGCAAAGGAAGGCTGGGTGAAGGTTCCAGCTAGGGTGTTCTGGAGGTCCACCATGCAGGGTCAGGGCGGGGGGAGGGGTTGTCCCTTGGCACAGCCTGCAGTGCTGGGCACGGCCCTCCTCCCATCTCTCGCCCAGCCTAGCTTGGGGAGCTTTGACTCAGTGTCAGATGTGGACACCTCCAGTCCTGCAAAGTGGGATGTGTTCATGACCCCACTTACTGAGGAGAGAAACTGAGACACAGGTGGGAGGGGCCCCAGGACTGCTCGTTTTTGCTCTTCCAGGCCCTGAGCCCTGTGGCCCCCGATGGGCAGTGTTGGAGACAACCCAGCCCTCCCCCATGAAAAGCACGAGCACGTGCTGTCTGCCCCTGAACGAGGTGGGGAGAGTCCTGGGCTGTGCCTGGCGAGTGTTCAGGGAGATAAGGGCCCCACCCTGCTCACCCCTCCATCCACAGTCCTTGTCCCCAGTCCCAACTGTGGTTAACCCCTGCCACACCTTGGGCTGGGTGAGCGGGGTAAGCTCCCGTCTTCCAGATTGAATTCCACTTTCCCAGGTGCCAGCCTATGTGCTTGGCGGGGAGTCAGTGGTGTCTGCTGCTGCTCCTCCGTTCAACAAAGGCATGGCCCCACCTTTTGAGTTGACAGCTACGGGAAAGGGGAGATGAGAGCTCATCCCTTGTTTCCTGCCCCCACCACCTAAGAGGCCCAGAGACCGGTCAAGGGTTCCATCTTTCCTGGCAGGATGGGGGCCAGTCCCGGATGGGTGGAATTGGTCTTCTTGGTACCCGCATATCCAGGGTGCTTGTCACTGGTGGTGGTGTCACTGTGGGCAGAGTGGGGTGGGTGCATCTGTATAGGCTCCAGGGTGGGTCAGAACGGCCTGGAAAGCATCCCAGGTTGAGTAAGGGCCACCCCACCCCTCACCTCTGGCCAGGGGTGGGGGCTGGTATGGAGTGGGCAGGTGAGGCCCCTGACCCTGCCTTCCTGCCCTACAGGTCTCGAGGACCGGCCAAGTTCGGGCTCATGGGGCACCAGTGAGCAAGACAGTTCCTCCTTCGACCCCGGCCGGGTGAGGAGTCGCTAGAGGCCGAGACCCTTGGTTTCCCTCCCTGGGGTCGTGTTGCATGGGGAGATGGGCCCAGAGCAGTGAGGCTGGAGCCAGCCTGGTCTGCAGGGACTCTGGGCTCTGCATTTCAGGGTCGTGTCCTGACCCAGGTGCCTCCCAAGCCTCTCTCCCACCCCTGAAGTGGGGGTGCCTCCCTCACCCCTGCTGTCTCCCTGCAGACCTATAGTGACGGTGCCCACTTCGGTGAGTCCCACAGCAGCCTCCCTTCTTCCACATTCCTGGGCCCTGGGCTTGGAGGTGAGTGTCTACATGTGTGGCACCTGTGCCCCCTGCACTTCCCTGCACACCCACTTGGTCTGGGAGGTTGGCAGTGTACTTGAGTGCCAAGGCTTCCAGAATATCCATCCAGAGAGAGGACATGGGTGGGGACCCTCCAAGTGCACCTGGGAAGTGAAGTCCTGACCACTTCAGGACCCGGCTGAGGCCCGTCCACCCTCCCTGGAGCACCCACGTCCTGACTGTGGGGATCAGGATTTGGACGAGGGTCCCCCACCTTGAGTCCTGGCTTCCTGATCCTCCGGATAGGGTTGTCACAGAGCCTTCCAAGAATTGGCAGTGATTACTTTGCAGCTCCCCAGACCCGAAGGCCCACCCCCATCTTGCTCACCAAGAAGGGACCTGGCCCCCAGGACCCTTGTCCCCATGAACCCTGGTCTCCCTGTTCTGAGGGAAGCATTGGGGCTGATGGTGGAGTGGGTGTCTCTGGTGGTTGAGAGGGGCTGGGGGGTGGGTGGTGGTTCCCAGGCCAAGGGTCATGGCAGGATTGGCAGTCACTAGGAAGGTGGGTGAACTGGGGGGTCCTCAGCCAACCAGCCAGGGTGGGGGGGCTTTGGGGTCAAGCCCTGTGTGGCTGAATACACTTAAATAGCCAGATGGATGAGTGTGGCCTGGGTGCAGCCCTGGGAAGAGGGTTGGGGAGAGCAGCGTCCAGCACCTGCTGTATCCAGCAGGCATCTGTGTGCATCTCCCAGCCTGGGAGGTGGGGCCTGACCCGGGGCCTGGGGTCACCTCTGCACCTGCCACGACAGAGGATCCCCCTCAGGGTTCCTTTCTCAGCCTCTTCCAACATGGGCAGTTCCCACGGCCTAGCCTGGTCAGCAGGGCCCAGAGCCCAGTTGTGTCCGCGCCCGCCACACGCTCCTGTGGCCAAGGAGCTCAGGGCAGCAGGGAGCCCAGGGAACTAGTGGCGATGTGGGCGAGGTCTCACCTCCTGGGGCCCCTCCCTGGTTGTCGACCGGGGCTGGTGCGGCCGTGGTGGGGCGTGGTCAGTGAGTGCCAGGGCCCTAGGGGTGGAGTCAGTCTTCCAGTGTGGACCCCAACCTGGTCCGGCTCCTTGAAGCGCCCTGGTGGTCCTTCCCTGATGCAGGGGCCTGGTGCATGGCTTAGGCACCTGCTGTATACCCACAGGGCTCTGGTCACTGCGGGTCCCATCCCAGAACCTCTGCTTCCTCTCCTCGTCTCCTCATCTTTGCTTTCAGGATACCCCCTATTTAGTGCCTGCCCCATACTCAATGTGGGGTGGAAGGGTGGGTGCCCAGAGCCCTGGTTGGGCTGGCTAGCTCTGCTTCCCACAGCCACCCGCCCTGGGAGGAAGGAAGTTCACTCTCTGGACTGTAGGGCAAGTCCCTCTGGCCTCCAGGCCTTAGTTTGTTCATCCCTACTTGGGCCCTTGTTGCCTTCCTGGAGGGGTCATGGGAGGTTGAGCTGTTGGGTGCAGCCTGTGGGGTATCTGCATATTGGTAGGAGCATGGTCCCTCTGCCTGCTCCCTAAACAGCGTTTGTTCCAGAAGTCTACTTGGAATTGTCCTTTAAAATAAAAGGGAGATTTCCCCCCGCAATTTGAGAATAAATCATGTTAGTCAGACATTCTGAGTCCTTACTCACAGTAGGGCTGAGTACGGTCCACCCTCAGTCAAAGTTGGTGCTCAGCAGAAGCCAGAAACAGACTTGCATGGCTCAGGTACTGATTGGTCTTGGGACCTGCTTCAGACGGGGCTGGATCCAGGTGTTTGTGTACCGCAGCAGGCCGTTCACACCAGCAGTTCTCTCTGACAGGTTGTCCCCCCACAGTGGGGGCCTGCCCACCCACGTAGAGGGAGGGCCCCTTCACCGAGTCACCTGACTTAGCGTCCCCAGGGACATCACTTGCTCACTCATTAGCTACCCCTGGCTGGAGGCTGGTGAAGGAGCCCGGGCCCTGGGTGCTGAACTAAGGCAGTAGCGGGGACCCCAGCCTGTCCCCTGGGACTCAGCACTCTGGGGAGTTGACACCTCATGACCTTGAACAGAGGAAACCGAAGCTCGGAGGGGTGGGGCAAATTGGTGCTGTCCCAACTCGGGGGTGAGACGAGGGGCGTCTAGCATGTCTGCAGGATACTCTGCAGGTTATCTGGGGGCAGCATCTGGCTGGACCCCCGCTTGTCCCTTGGGCCCTCGCTACCTTGCAGGGAGAGCAGTGTCCCACCACGTTTCTCAGTGTTGTGCACTGTGGAGTCCCTACTGTGTGCAGGCAGCTCCGGGTGACCCTCCTTCCTTTCCCCAGGCAAGGGCAGCGAGCGGGGCGCATACGCTGCCTTCGGGAGAGACGCCGGGGTCAGCAGCCTGACTCAGGTGAGGCAGTGTCTGCGGGGAGGGCATGGGACTGCAGAGCCTGGAGAACCCCGCTTTCCAGACTGGGAGGTGGTGCAGGTGGATGGGGACTGGGGGGGAGCTCCTGATCTCTCGTCAGCACCTCATATTCTCTAGTTTTAATTTTAAACAAATTCATCCTGATTTCCTCCTGATCTGTGAAGCTGCTTTGGCTGAGCCGAGTGCTGGTCACTCGCCAGCAGCAGCTAAAACAGGCCAGGCCCTGGACCAAGCCAGGTGCCTGTGGAGGAGAAGCTGGGTCCAGCCTGCGGGCCCCCTACACAGCTGAAGGGGCTTCAGGAGACACCCGCCCACCCAGCCTCAAGTGGCAGACAGGGAACCTGAGGCCAGCTCAGCCCTGTGGTCCAGCCTACAGCTTCCAGCCTGGGCAAGGTTATCACCCCTGCTGCAAGGCTGATGACGCAGTGACCCAGCATAGCGGTCCCCTGTGGCCTCCTGTCCTGGTCACCTCTCTAGGCCCTCTCCCCCACCCCTTGCGGGCTTTAGTCTTAGGCCCTGCTGCAGACAGCACCACCCATGTGCACACTAGGCTGCAGCCAGTGTGGCAGCTATCACAGCCACAGGACGCCTGCTGGGCACTAGGAGCCCTGCCCGGGGAGACCTTGCCTGGCCCCGTCAGTCCCCACAATGACCCCTGAGCCGTGTAGCGGCTGGTGTGCCCATTTTACAGATGGGAAGGCTGAGGCTGCAGCTGTGGGCCTTCAGCCCCAGTCATGCCTGCTCTCCATGGAAGAGTCCCATTTTATACCAGTGTCTGCGAGTTTAAACTGTTTGCCTTAAAAAAGCAGAGTGGAGGGATACATACAAAGTAAACCGAGCTGATTCCCTAGGCGCAATTGTGTGTGTTAGCGCCCAGACCGCACGCATCTTCAGGTTTGACAGTGTTTCTCTGCCTTTTGCATTCACGCCTTGATCAGAGACACTCCACAGGTGCTGGCCAGAAGGGAGCTCCTCCCCAGGTCGCCCACCCCAGGACCTGGCCTCGGCCTTTGCACTTATTGTTTTAACCGGAATTGGCTGGCGGGGTGGGGGTTGACTGATGACACCTCCCCTCCCTCCCTCAGGTGGGCTTCCTCCCCAGTGAGCTGGCCCTCAGCAGCCCAGGGCCTCTGTCCCCCTCGGGCATCAAGGGTGGGTCACAGTATTATTCCTACTCTGGGCACCCTCGGCGGAGAGCAACGGACAGCAGCCTGGGTGAGTGGGCCAGGGTGGCAGTCCCCTTGAGGCCCAGCAGTCGCATCCTATGAAGTCCACATGCCCGCCCCCCAGGTTCTGTGCATGGACAGAGGCTTGAGTTGTTCTATTAGTAGAGAAAAGCCCCCAGGTCCCCTCTCTGAGCTGTGGGTGGTGGGGGAGGCTGTCTGCCACCTCTGGTGACAGGCATGTCTGGTGGGAAGGGCCAGGGTGAGGGTGGGAGCCGGGCCGGGGTTCTCACTCCTCCTGTCCCGACAGACTCACAGCCCAAGAAGGTCCGGAAGGTGCCGCCTGGCCTCCCATCCTCAGTGAGTCATGGGACAGATGGGCCCTATGGGTTGAGTGCCTCTGTGACACCCCCCAGGGTGGGCCAGCCCCACGTGGGTTCTGGTGAAAGCCCCAGGGGCTTGGGGGACTTCTGCCCTGAGGCCCCAGCTCTGAGGGAGTCGGGAAGTCCTTTTTTGGGTCTAGCCTGGGTCCCTTATGTTTTAAGATAAGTGGTCTCCTGTGGCTGAGGCTCCTCAGAAAGGGCTTGAACAGGGGTCCTGGGAGCAGGAGCTGGTAGGCATCATGGGGGCAGTTCAGAGGGTTTCCTGCTCCCTGTGCCTGGCTTGGAGCCACCCTGCATCCTTGCCCCTCTGCCTGTGGTTGGCAGGGAGCCAGGCCCAGCAGATGGTGCCGAGCCATCAGTGGCTCCCAGTGCCGAGCTCCCGCGACTTAATCACGCTGAGAGAAAAGGCAATTTGCCGGATTCCCTGGATCGGTCACTGCCCTCTCTGCCTGCCTCCCTCACTGGCCACCAGCACAGTCCCCGAGGCTGACCCAGCCCACTCCAGGCTCAGGGTTACCATCCAAGGTTGAAATCCTGCAGCCTAGGGGTGGGGGGCAAGCAAGTGGAGGTTGTTTTAAGCCTCATCTCATGATGTCATGTCTGAAACATCAGAGTGAGAGGCCCCTGAGCCCACTCCATCCCCCCTGACTCATCACTTGCTCCCCGCTTTCTGCTCCACTGTCGGGGCAGATGTTGCCAGTCGATCCCAGCACTCTCCAGACAGTGCCAGCTGATCAGGGTTGGTGCTGATCCTAGAAGGCCTTTGCCATCTTACTTCTTTGGAGCAGCTGGGGCAGAAGGTGTACCCAGGGCCCTGCCTCTGGGGCTCCCAGGTCTCCTGTGAACCGGGCTGGTCTGAGGGAGGTTCCAGCACTGGGGACAACACTGCTGGACTTTGATGAATCAATAGGAGTTTGTTGGATTAAGGAGGGAAGAGGTAGTCTGGGTCGGGGTGAGGCGTCTAATCTACAAAGGCCTCAGGTCTGAATCTGGGACTCTGCAGAGTGGGCAGGAGGTGGGGTGAAGAAGGAACTGCAGATAGGTGATGACACCAGCAAGCCGCAGACACTGGCCACCACAGTTTTGGAGAGAGGGGTTGGAGCTGTACAGTGTACAGGGGGGTAGGGTGGAGGGGAGACAGAGTTAAGCCCCAGTCCTTCCTGCTTGACCATGCCCACGGCCCCTGCAGGTGTACCCCCCCAGCTCAGGGGACGACTACGGCAGGGACCCCACGACCTACCCATCCGCCAAGACGCCCAGCAGCTCCTACCCCACCCCCTTCTACATGGCAGGTATGGGGGCTCACCCAGGCTGCCTGGAGCAGGCCGGGGGTCCCTGTGCCCACCCATCTTACCATCCCCCTCTCCGCAGATGGCAGCCTCCACCCCTCTGCTGAACTCTGGAGCGCCCCAGGCCAGGCAGGCTTTGGGCCCATGCTGGGCGGGGGCTCGTCCCCCCTGCCCCTCCCAGCAGGTGGCGGCAGCTCTGTGGGGGGCAGTGGCGGGTTTGGCAGCCTGCACCAGCATGAGCGCATGGTAAGCTATGTGGGTGGCCCTTGGCAGGTGGGGGGCAGTGCCCTGGTGTGACCCCTCTGACCCATCCTTCCCGCCCCGCAGGGCTACCAGCTGCACGGAGCAGAGGTGAATGGTGGGCTTCCAGCTGCATCCACCTTCTCGGGCCCTGCAGGCACCTACAGCAGCATCTCCAGCCACACGCCCCCTGTCAGCGGGGCAGACAGCCTCCTGGGTATAGCCCTTTGTCCCCCACCCCCATGGGCTCAAGATTAGCATTGTTGGTATCATCAATGTGGTCCTGGTTATCATTGTTATCATCGGCTCCTCAGCCCTCCTCAGCTGTTTCAAAGTGGCTCTTTCATTAGGGGGCCCCACTGGGGAAACTGAGGCCCCCAAAGTGTGCTGTTCACACAGAGCCCTACAGCCCACCTGGCCCCAGAGCCCTGCGGAGGCAGGTGCTGGACGGCAGCAGACCCCGACTGGCTGGGCCGCCCAGGGCCAGGCTGGGGCATCTGTGTGGTAGCTTCTGTCAGCCAGGGCCTCACATCTCTCCACTCACAGGCTCCCGTGGGACCACATCCAGCAGCTCCGGAGATGCCCTTGGCAAGGCCCTGGCCTCGGTGAGGCGTGGGT